>NW_005842015.1:2085157-2136333 GCF_000455745.1 Alligator sinensis
TATCTACACATCACCATATGGCAATGTTGCTATGGTGCCATGCTTTAGTACTTTCTTTTGGTGCACTATAACCAGGGAAATGTGCCCTGCATCTCTTAAGACAAACAGAAGTCTATGCAATTTGCTTTTTATTGACTGCCTTTCTTTTGCACTGATGCCTGGTATGATACTAATACTCATAGCCCTGAAAAAATGCACAGGGACAGCAGAGGAAAAGAAATTAAAAAAAAAATGCATTTTGTTGCATTACCTAAACAAAGGACAAAATATTTTCTTTCCTCAGTGACACTCTGCTGATTTAATTGGGTATCTAAACAGATGAAAGGCGTGGTGTAAAATCTGATCTTTATCTATTTATTCTCTAACTAGATTCCATTTGTCAAAAGGCAAATGTTAGGGTTTTTTGCTTTATAGGCACAATATCATTTGGAAACTATGATTTTATAGTAAGTCACTGCCAAAACCCACTGATTTCCAGAAAGGAAAGATTCCATTCTGGGCAACATGGAACATAAATTCAAAATCAGCAGCATGAATTAGATGCCCAGTTCCTGTTGACTTTGAGCCAGAGCTGGCTGCCTAACTACCTCTGTGTATATAACTGTTTTATGACCAGTGCTGATAAAAACACAACAATTTTTCTCTTGTTGGAGGATTCCAGTATTCTGCAATTTGCCTTCATTGCACCTCAGAATTAAGAAATCAAATTTTTTAAACTTTAGGCAGAATGAAGAGCTGCAAATTATACATGTTTTTTCCTGTGGAGGAAAGGGGAAAGTTATTCTGACACTATACTGGGAATTGTCTGAGTTGCCCGTGTGCCTCATGCTTTCATTCTCCCATATGGCCTGGAGCTTCCCAAGGGGTCTACATCTGCTGTCAACCAGAGAGAAGACCACAGTGCGTCGTAAGAGAGAGTCTGGGAGAAGTAGTAGGCATGTTAGTATGAAATCAGGCAGAAGACAATATATTTCTACCTCAGACTAACTAAATCATAGATGCATATGCTTTCATAAGCAGCAGCTGATTTCACCAGATGCTAAGGAGGGTTGCTAAACTATAATGTGGCCAGTGAAACTGGCTTTTAGACGAGAATGACGGCAAGTGTCATCCAAACTCCACTGCTCATGAGACACCATGGGGGCTGAGGTGAATAGGGTTTGCTATCAAATCAAGCTATTTTCTGCTGGGGAAAATCTAAATAAAAGTTTTGCTAAAAGTCCCCAATCTGTTCCCTGTGGAAAATATTGATGTTGTGGCACTTTATTTTCACTTGAAACTGTTGCAGTCACTTCCATCCATATTTATTTTGTTCAGAATATTTTTCTTTTAAAACAGCAGTGAAAAACAGAAACTTAAAATAGTTATAAAAAAAATCCTGATAGTGTTTCACAGAATTAAATAACTTTTCTGGTTACTACTTGGATTTTAAACCAAAAATTACTTGTCCAATTAATGTTCAAGGCATGCAGTCTCAAACTGGTGCATATACTTCTTCACATAAAAGTGGGTATTTGAAGGGGACATTTTCTGTGTCATAAAGCAGACTCGTTTATTTTCTTGTGTTATTAATGATAAACCTTTCACTTTCTCCTAGAACTGAAAGTGTGACAGGCACTTGAAACTAAAAGGGAAATACAACAATGTAGAAAATATACTTGGACTATTTTCTTAAAGCAGGAATTATTTAAAAGAGCTCTATACACTCCAAAGAGGTACAGAAATGTATGAAAATCGTGGTTAATAAAATCCTTTCTAAGCAGCCAGATGTTTTGCAGCAATGCAACAGCAAGGATCAAGAAAATATAACATAGTGAACATAACACATTGCCATTTTTACCTCTATTGCACTACAGAACATAATTTTATTCATTACAGGTATGTGTGTACACATATAAAGTGCATTGTATAAAGTATATGGGACCAAAAAGAGCTCTTTTCATTGCTCCACATCATAATGTGTTAATAAATTGGGCTTTTTGCCATCTAGTAATTTCTTTACAACCAATTTATCCTTCCACAACCAATATCTTATTTATGGGTGCCTATGAATACTTTAAAAAAAAAAAGGCTCATCGCCAGGCTAATTAGATTTGCATTTCAACTTGTTAGTCACAACCTCTATTTTCACTTTAATTCAGAAGCCCCATTACCAATATTCCTAATGAGCAAAAACTATATTTTAAGGGTGCGATCCTTCAAGGGATTTCTCATCACCTACTGGTTATGTGAAGAGGACCTTTCATGAGTTCCCACGTATGTCATTTTATTTTTGAACACTTGCACACACTCTTACAATGAACAGAAGAATTCAGTTTAAACCCAATAGTTGTAAGAAGTGAGAGCTTACCTCCTTACAGTACTTGCCTAGTCTCCATTGCAGCACGCTACCTATTTCTCTCTCCCTGCAATTATTAACGTTGTTGTTAATTTAGTGCAATTGTTCTCAACCCAAGGCACCCCTTGTTAAAGTCAAGGCACCCCTCAGAAAATACCAGTTCTTAACTTTCCACTCATTTTTTGACTAAGGTAAAATAGTAGAGAATTTTCTCTGCTGCAAAGAACTGAGAAAAACCACAAAAGGGCAGAATGTCTTTTAACACTATGGATTCCTATTTGATACTTCCAGGTTTATTCTTTGAATAAATGTGGTGCATTTTATCCTACATGCAACACATTTGCCAGGTACCCATTTATATGAAAACAAGAGTTTTACAAATATAATTCAGGGACAATCCTTTGAATCATTTGCAAATCTAACATTGTTAATGTTACATGGCACCCCGCAGCACCCTGGTTGAGAATCAGTGGTTTAGCCCTTTTAAAATGTGCTGATCTAATTAATTTGAAGAATAAAATCTGTTTTGTATAGGAAAAGCAAAGAATGGCAGCAAAGCTGCAGACTTCCTCGCACCATAAGTCTGACTTGGAGTGACCAATATTGGGTTCAGATGAGACATTCTAAACCAAATCAGCAGCAGACACCAAGAAATTGCCAAACAGTTTTGACTGACTCAGATAAATATTCAGAATTTGAAACCTACTCGTAGAGGCAATTCAGAAACTCTATCACCACTTGAGCCACAGATATTTTACCTTACCATACTCTTGAGATAGGCTGCACACATCACAAGTGCCTTTAAAGCCATTTGGAGTTCTCTCTATTTTACAGCAGAGTCCAACCCACCGAATTTTCTAGTCTTCTCTCCTTCTCTACACACACACTTCAACTGTCTCAGAGCATCTCTGGGTGGGGGGAAGAAGGGTTAACAGCCAAACATGATTAATGTGGGCCACATCTCTGCACCCCTGCTCAGACCACTGGTGAAAAAAAAGCCATTAGCTAAGAAACCTGGATCAAGTAGAGGCTTTGAAAGTACTTGAGGGCTTCACAGTTCCACCTGGGAGATGACTTGCCAAGGTGCTAAATGGAGACAGAGCCACTTAAGCTCCTCGTTTAGCCAAGGCAGATGCATGGCAGAACCTCCTGTCAAGAATGTGGAGGTACAGAATTGCAAAGTCAGATATAAAGGCTGTACAGTTCCTACAATCGCACATTCAATTTAAAATCTCTGAGTTAAGTGTTTGTAAAAGGCCTTGAAAATGGAAAGTGCTATATATGATAAGCCCCAAGGAGAATTATTAAAACCAATGCATCGGGAAAATAGATTAATTATGCTATTACTGATTGCACAGGTGAGTTTTCCACAGAAAAAAGAAATCTGGCCCTCAGTTCAGCTAAGTGGTTACATATGTGTCTAACTTGTAAGACATGCAGAAGGCAAGGCACCTTATAGACTAAGTGAATGAGAGATGCGTAAGATTTTGTGAGCCATCGCTCACTTCATCAGATGCTAAAAAGGACATAGGACCTTTCACAGCATCTAACGGTGTGAGGTTTGGCTCATGAAAGATTGTGCAGCTCTGATTCAGTTAATCTAGAAGGTATAGCTCTACTTTGCCTTCTGCCTGACTTCAGACTAACATGGCTAACTCTCTCTTTTAAAGGCCTAAGTGATCTCACTGAAGTCAGCAAGTGCTAATGTGCTTCAAGTTAGGCACATGCATAACTCCCTTGCTAAATCAGGGTATTTGGGTTAGATCCACAAAGGATTCCATGTCCAAAATTTAGATCCTTAAAGCTGTACCTTATTTGCTGAAGTTTTCTTCTGGGGAAGTCCCCTGGGCTCCAAAACATCTGCGACTGGGCATGTGCACAAACAGTCAACTTGTCATGCCACACACAGCTTGGTACCTAATCCCCTGGTGGGTCTCCCAAACTAGGCACTGCCTTACATGTCTACCCTGTGGATAATTACCCAGGCTAAGTAGAGACAGTCAAAAAGCCCAAGGCAGAATCAATCCAATCTACCTATGTTTCTCTAAATTGCATAGATTGGATCAGGAGCAAACTGAACTCACATTCATCCTTCAGTAGTGGAGGGCATGCAGAAGCGCGCACTGGCAGGGCATGCTCCCGCGCACCTCCCAGCATGCTGTAGACTGCCGAGAGCAGCTAAGTGCAGGTAAATGGCTGAGCCAGCCCTGACTGGCTGTCAGGCACATGCCTCCCCCTGGTGCACTGTCATCTGTCAGGCCAGAGAGATTGAGAATAGCTCTGAAGCCCAGTGGATAGGACATAAAGTATGGGAATGGGGGCAGAGCTGATTTGGGCAGAGCTGCAAATCAGACAGAGAAGAAATCTGAATCTGGACCCCCTCTCCATTCCGATGAGTGCTCTTACCCCTCAGCCACAGAGTGTAAGGCATAGTAAGTACCATATATTTGCCATGTTTACACCCCTAAAGCAAGAAAAAGCTGACCTGGAGACTGAGGCACCTCTCTCAATGAAGGAGTTACATGGTTGTGAATCACACCTGGAGGGAAACATCTCCCTTTCACCCAGAGTTAGATACCCAACTACCTATCTTGGAGAAGCAGGGCCTGCTCCTACTAGCATTCATAAACCGAGGAAAACCAAAAAATGAGGAATGGCTCATTTTAATTCAGATTCCTCAAATGAAAAATGCCAGCTTATGTTTTGGATGAATTCAGACAAGTCTCTCTGAATTTAAAGTTTGTTAGACTGAATATTGCAGTAGTTCAGTCAGTAAGTACCCTTTCTGATGTGAATTTATTTTGTGTGTTTTATCACTGACTTGAAACCACAGATAAATGTATCTACTCTTGTCCTGGCTGTTTTGATTAAACATGCAATGTAAAAACAATCAGCACTTGTTAGCACAGCTCTAAAGTCCACGTTTTTCAGTAGGCATTTATTGCTTTTGTACTCTTCATTCTTAAATAAGTTCTTGGGTTCATCTTAAACTATAAACTGTACTGATTATATCCAAGGCAGAACAAACAAATTCAAAACCCAGAATGAACTCAAGATAAGACCTTGCTCTAAACAATGCAGCTAGCTGCCCCTTTCCTGTAGCCACAATCAAAAGAGAGAGATCAGGAAGAGGTCCTTTTTAATAATTCATATTTAATGGCACTCTCAAGAAATGGGCTCTGCAGTTGTACTTCTTTTTCTTAGGCTAGATTATAGTGTGATGTACTGACACATGGATTCATTACAACAGAGTGAAGGGGAAAACTTCTCAGAAACACTTTCCTTGTTATTAGCTTGGATTCATTTAATCAAGATACACACAAAAGTTTCCATGAACAACCTGAAAATTAGTAACTACACAACAGCTGGGGTTTTTGGCAGCCAAAGGTTCCTTCTTATTTGCATTATCATTTCTCTCCTGCTTTGCAGGCATATAGAAAGGAATACATGTAAGAAGCCCCACCATAAGCTTTTTGAAAAATAAAAATGGGGAAAAGGCGCTGATCTTAGCTTTAGCAGCAACACTGCATCAGTTTAGGTAGGGACACTGATACGGTTGTCAGCATTATATCTCACTAACAAATACATAATTAGCTAGAAGTTTGAAAGAAATAGCTGTATAAAAGGGATGTTTTGAACCAAGTAGCACACTGGGTTCACTGGAATACAGGCTGATATTTTTAACGTATTACTTATAAATTTACATTGCACATATTTAATGTTACTTAATTAAAAACAGTGAAATATAATATTGAGAGAAGCAGGCAACTTGTGAATGATATCCTTAACAGTTTATATAAACATCTTTACAACTTTGCATTCACTTGTATAAAAGGCAATGAGATTTTCCTTAAATTTACTAATATTCACTTGCCACTTCCTTAAGCCAACTTGACATTCTCTTACACAAATACATGTACATATACATTGCTTATACCCAGTTCTGTGAGAACTCCCCATCTGGTCTGCAAACTGTAGAATTTCCTTTCCCATCTATCTCAGAAATATAGTCCCATGACCTAAGGGTCACCATCTGCTCAGTTACACTGGCACAATGCCTAGTATGCTCGAGGTAATGCCACCATCCTTTCCTCCAATTGTAAACTCCCAACAAGGCAGACATCTACCAGAGCGTTTGCACACAATGAGGCAGCTCCCAGTGAGATTATAGTTAAGACACTACAGAAATTCCCTTAATCTACAGTAGCCTAGGATGTGGGAATGACCAAAGACACATGCAGTCTCTCTTGATCAAAGGTCATTCTTAGGAACAAAGCAGTCAGTGCTGATGTGTCCAAGATAGCATAATATAACACACACACATAATTGTGTCCAGCATGTGTGGTTCCCCCTGATTCCTCTCTTAATGATTTTTGCTTCACTCAGTATTCATTTGTGTACAACCTCCTATTCTCAGGATTCCCTAGAGCAGAACAAATTATACTAAACATAAGTGAAATCAAACAAAGTTTTCATTGAGTACTATTCATAACATTTACAAACAAGCCTCTTGTGTTAAGTTTCTCAGAAATAATTGGCAGGTTCAATTTTACACAACTAGAGAGGTTTCTGTTGTTTTTGTAAGTGCCCCTATGCAATACGGTAAAGAAAATCTCATGCCATGGAAGGATTCATTACAAATTAAAGAAGTGGAGCAAGCCACTAACTTTGAGTACTGGAGAAAGAGAAACTGGGTAGAAATTAATATAAAATTGTACCAAGTTACACAGGATTTAAGTGCCATAAAACCTACAAATTAATATTTTGACACAGAAGTGAATTAAACTCTGCACTCTGGATATTAAACTGGATATTAACCCCTCCCTCTTTCTGTGACCAAATGACCCTGAATTTCTGGGTTTTTATTTGTGATATTACATTCCAAATTATTTCAGTTTTATAGCATTAAAGAAGAACTCCAGTGGTTTAAATAAAATAACCCCCGATTTATAGATAAATATATCCAAGAATAAAATCTGGCTATAAGTTGACTGGGGCTGAAATCTACAATATTTTCCCCATTTTTAGTTTATACTTTCATTTTTAACACAATGCTTACATAATAATTTATTTTATAATTCTGGTAGCCTGTGTACACATGCTACCCATAGATGAGAGACGGGGAAAAGCATATAGTAAATAGGGCTGTGCGAAGCTTCAGTCCCTGATTTGATTTGGTGGAGATTTGGCCTGATTCAGTGGCCAAATCTCCAAATCCAAATCAAATCAGGAGACCCTTTAATCTCTCTGAATTGAATCGGAACCCTCTGAATTGATTCAGACAGATTTGGAAAGATTCAGCTATTTGGACATAGACACAGCTTTAAATGTTTTTTCTACATACCTCAAGGTACCAGGTGGGTAGTGAATGCTGTGATGCTAGGGCAGATGGTGCGTCCCACAGAAGTGCAGTCCCCAGTGCACTTGGCAGCAGACCTGGAAGTGGACCAGAGGCACTTCCAGTCCACTTCCGTGTTCACCAGGGAGTGTGCGGGGGCCCCCCAGTGCCCCTCCCAGCTCGGCAACTGGTGCCTCCTGGGTCTGGGGGAGGCACCCGGGGTCCTTCCATGGCTGATTGCTGAGTCAGGGCAGTGTAGGGGGGCCCCCCGCATGCTCCCCAGCAAACCTGAAAGTGGACCGGAAATACTTCCAGTCTACTTCTGGGTTTGCTGCCGAGCATGCGGGCTCCTTACGCTCCTGCGGGACACTCCATCCACTCCACCATCGCAGCGTTCACAAGCCGTGCCCAGTACCTCAAGGTATGTAGAAAAAAAATTTTAAGCTATGTCTGTGGCCGAATCGCTGATTCTCCTAATTAGCATCGAATCTGAAGTTTTGGATTTGGCCAAATTGAATTGGGGACAGTGATCTGAATCAATTAATTGAATCACTGTCCCCGATTCGGGATGCATCTGAATCGAATACAGACTGTTTCACACACCCCTAATAGTAAATAACTGACAGTAGGGAGAGTATTCAGTGAAATATATAAGACAATGCATGGTAACAACAAAAGATCTGGTAAACAACATCTCAAGGGATAAATGAATTCTGTAACATCTGTTAGTGAGACTGGAAGCATGCCTACCTGCAGTGCCATGCCTCCCATTATATTAGAGCCTTCTGACCCACCATTCAGAAATATCAGACAAGAGGTCTAGATACAACAAAAGGCTCAGATGCCTGTAAGTTCAGCACTGCCATTTTCAACTTTAAAGTGCCTGGCCTCCAGAACGGAATCCAAAATCTAGCGTTAGGCATGCAAAAGGCCAACCCAAAAAGCCCACAGGCTGACTGGAGAGCCACCTAGAGCAGGAGTCAGCAACATCTGGCCCACAGGCTACATCCAGCCCATGGAACCACTACATCTGGCCTGCAAAGCTGCCTGTGCCTGTACCCATGCCCGTGCTGTAGCTGAGCAGCAAGGAGCTGCACTGGGGTTTCAGAGCTACACCTGTGCCTCTCCTGCTTCTCTCCAACCCCACTTTGTCTCCTTTTTCCGTCCCAGAGGCTGTGGTGCAAGCAAAGCTCCCAGCCATACTGGAGTTGCAATGGGGCCAGGCTGGATAGGTGAAGGAGGGAGAGGGGATGTCAGGGGGTAGAAACAGGAATAGTGTGGAAGCAGCCTCCAACTGCCCAGCCCCAGCACAGCTCCTTTCTGGGTGGAAACGGTGTTCACACTGTAGCTGGGGATCAGGGAGCTGGGAGAAGTAGCTTCCAGGGAAGCACAGCTTCCAAGGAGCAGGAAGCTGCTTTCACGCTGCCTCTCCTTCCTGCATGCACCCCTCCCCACTTCCCAGCCTAGCCCTGGAGCAGCTCTGCTCTGGCTGGAAGCTGAGCTTGCATGGTAGCTCCATGCTTGCATGGAGTGGTGGGGCTGTGAGAAACATTAGTGGTGCAGGCACAGCTCCCACTTATGTAGCTCGGGCAGGGGCACAGGGAAAGCTCCCTCCTCCTCCCAGCATGGATGTGCTGCCGAAGCCCCCTGACACATGCTGGACTGGAGCTGGGTTTTTCCAGCCCCTGTTTTGAGAAAGTTTGCTGGTCCCTGACCGAGAGCTAATCATCAGGAAACACTAACTACAGGGGCATGTCTGAACTCATGCCCCACTCCAGAGTTTAGGTGTTTGAGCTCTGGTCACAGGCATGGTTCTGCCCACAGCAGGATTCACAGCCCAGAGCCCTCTCATGTGGGTAGGGGTCTACATTTCTTCAAAGGACTGAGTAGAGGTCCTTTTTTTTTCCTTTTAAATTGTGGCAGCAAAAGGAGGAGATTGTGCCACCCATCTTTTTATAAAATTGCTTAGTACTCCGAGAACTTTCCCAAGAAATCCAAGTTCAACATCCTTTTCAGCCTAAAGGTATTCGAACCCACATTTCCCATCTCCCAGGAGAGTGCCTTAAATACAAAGCTGGATGGGGCACTCTTATTCTGTCATAACTAGTAGGGGCGTGCAAAACAGGTCATATTCAATTCAGATTCAGATTCAGCCCAAATCACGGACAGTGATTTGATTCGGCTGAATCGGAGGATTCGATGCTGATTCAAAGAATCAGCGATTTGGCCATAGACACAGATTTAAATGTTTTTTCTACATACCTCAAGGTACCAGGCGTGGTTTGTGAATGCTGTGATGCTGGGGCGGATGGAGCATCCCACAGGAGCACGCCCCCCTCCCCCCCGCCCCATGTGTACTCGGCGATGAACCCGGAAGTGGACCAGAACTACTTCTGGTCCACTTCCAGGTCCGCCGGGGAGCACACTGCCCCCTCACCCTTGCCCCCATGGCTCAGCGGTTGGCCGCAGGGGGACCCTGGGTGCCCCCCAGACCCAGGAGGCACCAGTCACTGAGCCAGGGAGGCACAAGGGGGGCCCCCCATGTGTTCCCCAGTGGACTCAGAAGTGCTTCTGGTCCACTTCTAGGTCTGCTGCCAAGCGCGCTGGGGACCTCCCTGTGCTTCTGTGGGGATGCTCCATCTGCCCCAGCATTGCAGTGTTGATGAGCCACCTGGTATCTAGAGATAGGTAGAAAAAAAATTTAAATCCATCTCTGTCTGAATCTCTTGAGTCTTTCAGAATCTCTCAGAATCGATGCAGAGGGTTCTAATTCGATTCGGGGAGATTAAAGGCTCTCCTGATTCAATTTGGATTCAGAGATTCAGCCATCGAATCGGGCCGAAATGCGACCAAATTGAATCAGGGACCGAAGCTTCGCACGGCCCTAATAACTAGGCCACTTAGTAAAAGAATGCTAGGAGGGCACAAGAGGGAGCATGACTCCAACTTACTGTTTAGTATATTTACCTTAGAGGGGAAATAGAGTTTTCCACAGGAAAATCACTGCAAAATGACAGGGTTGTTTTTTTACCTTTCTGTATGTAGAATCATGCCTGCTGAGTTTGCCATGTCACTTTTTCACAGCCCTTTTTTTTTTTTTTTAAACTCTTTCTAGTATTCCTTGGGCTGAATTGCATTCTATTCTTTCTTTTGCAACATCAGCAACTTTGGAGAAAAAATGTGAAAAGTGACAGGTTGTAGGTTTCTTAAATACTTTCTGCATTATCACTTAAGCTAAGTGCAGACAGTCAAAAGCCCTGGGGCTGAATTGATTCAATATTCACAGGTTAGTTTAAACTGCCATAGATTGAACCAATAAGCCAGTGAACAGACATTAACTTTTCATTCCAGAAATGCAGCCACATGCCTGCAGTGGTGCAGGCCAGAAGCCAAGGGGCACTAGAGCATGCCTCCCTGCTCAACTGGAGCAGACTGCTTGAGCCAAAGCTAGCCTGACCACCCTGTGAGGGGAGGTTTTGCAGGGGATGTGCAAAGAATCCTGGGATGCTGCAGGACTGTGAGTTAACTTGAATCTGGAGGGGATCTGGGACAGAAATTCAATAAACCAGTTTAACCTAAATCAGCGAAGTCTAATACTGCATCCATCCAGGTTTATCTTAAAATGGTTTTGCCCAATTTGCAGGTAGTTTATGCGCACTGAACTTCTGTTGTGTTACAGGTCTGAACTGGTTTCAGATCGCTTACACCAGTTTATGTGTATTTTCTGTCCCTAGCTGTAATGTTTAATATCCAAGTGTCACTTAGCAGATAATTAGAAAACAACAAGGCTGAAATGAGTACAATGTAAGACCCCCTCCGGCCTACAGAACATTTACTATGTATAAGGCAGGACAGAGATGCACTTTATAGACTAACTGGATCAGAGATTAATAAATTTCTGTAAGCAAGAGCTTACTTCATCAAAAGCTTAACACAGTAACTAGATAGAAACATCAACCTTTCAGACTGGGCTGGATCAGAAAAATATTAACAATGGGCAGATATTTGTAGCAAACAAAAGAAGAAATTTTGGGTTAGTTTCCATGGACTGGTTAGTATCAACTTTCTGAGTGTAATTTCTGAAGAATGCATAATCCTACTTTAGATCCTGGCAACATTCTGTGCTGGTTCTAGGCTACCTTCCATTGCTCATATGGAACAGTGATTATTCTCTTCTATGTGTTTCTTTGTAAGGAATTAACACATTAAAAGAAAAGATGACCACAGAGTTCAATTTTGGCTCAATATGGCCTTGGATTGTCTGAGCAGTGGTTGCTGAAAAATAAACCTAATCTATGAGTATGAGAGAAGACTGATTGCTGATGTAAATAAGTGTCCTAAATCTAAACTTTTGTGTAGGAGATAAGCAAGGGTCATAAATGCCAAGATAAATAATTCTTCAATTTTTTAAGACCTTTTGACTTATAAAGTCCCTAAAG
Organism: Alligator sinensis; assembly: GCF_000455745.1. NCBI lineage: Eukaryota > Metazoa > Chordata > Crocodylia > Alligatoridae > Alligator > Alligator sinensis. The sequence goes on from NW_005842015.1 coordinate 2,097,273, forward strand.
AATCAAGGGAACAAATTAAAAACAGCTAGTAGCAGTCTATCAAGCAAGTGAATCTTCCTAAATCAAACCTGATGGTAACATTAATTTTGTATGTATAAAAGGTTCAAAGCTACATGCTAAGATACCATGAAATAGATACTGGAAATACAAAACAGGGAAAAAGCAACTCTCTAAACTACTTCACTTACATTGCTCATGTTCACTTTAAAGAGACAAACTATTGTTCTTATGCTTAGTATTTTCTTGTTTCAAAATCTGAGCAAAATTGCTTTTCTTTTCTTTCTGCAATATTCATGTTGCACAATTTTCCTAAGGAGCCTTCTGGAAGAATTTCTAAAGGTTTTGGGAGAGATCACAAAACAATCCAGCAGCAAATTACCTCTGAAATGGCAATTAAATTCAGATCACGCCTAGAGGCAGAAAGTGAAAACCTAGTTATCAAATGTTGGCTGGAAATCTGATTTATTAGGAATTAGAGCTGAACTTCTTAAAATATTACCATAAATTCTAAGAATTGTAACGAAGCATAAGATTATTGTATAGATTTTAATCTTGATTAAATGAATGAAGAATTTGGCCTGTTTCCTCTATCAAATCAAAACTCAGTTTAACTCATTTCAAACATATATGTACTTGAAGCATGAGCAGCAAAATGAAAGGTAGTGTTTGAAGCAAAAGGATTTTAAATGGAGGATTTCACTACTTCAGTGGGATTCACTGTCCAGTCTCAGGACTGATAAACTATTCCCTAGTAAGAATTAGTTCTTGCTCCTGGTCGCGAGAGACTATTGAGTCATACAAGCAGAAACACTTCAAACAAAGGAAAAATACACTTCCCAAGAGCATGTACATTCACCAACTAACAGATATTAAAAAATAACTAAGTATAGTATCTCTCAAGATCTTATTTCCACATGTGCTTCTGTCTTTTTATTAGCCCTATATAACTCAAATATTACATTGGTAGATGTTAATGGATACAGCCCCGATGAAGCATGCCACTGAAGTTGCTGGCAGTCCTTCAGTGGGCCGTGGATTAGGTTGCAACTCCTGTTCACATTCCACGTAGGATAATGGACGGAGAAATAAAATATTTACTCTATATAGGACTGGTTACTATGAAACTGTGAAAAAGAAAGGTTCTTTTTCTTTCGATGATAAAATGTCTCTCCATGCCCATTAACTTCTATTATATTAGGGGGGAAAAGGACACACAAATCAAATTAGAGTCTCAGATGCTACAACTTCATCATTGCTGATTGATCTATTTTCATTTATTATAGCTGAAGATCTGCCCCGTTGCCCTGAAATTAATGGTGTAAATATGTATCACCACTGAAAGAGAGCTTGTCTACAAATAAACTTTTTCCTCCAATTAGTCCATGTTATAAGCACAGCAGAAATATAGAAAGGTATTACAGCCATTGACTTTGCTCCTTAATTTATGACTCAATTGTGATGAGCACTGCCTTGGAAATGCTAACCTGTCAATTGGTAAGACTAGGCAATTATAAACTAATCCAGTTTCTCCTCCAGGATGGCAGTTAGAAATGACACCAGAAGACTTCTTTGTGACCTAGTGAGATTTATAGCCTACCATGTTATGTTTCTGGAAGAAATAGAAAGATTCAGATCAACAAAGCACCTGGTAGAGTGCCATCAGTTAAGACAGGCTTGACCAGTGGCTCCAGGTTATAATTGTGCCTAAGGCAGGGGTCAGCAACGTTTTTGGGCAAAGTGCGAAAAACATCCACAACCTTAACCTGTAAGATGTTGGTGTGTCAGGGGCAGGCAGTGGGGGAGCTGAGAGGGGCCCAACCCTTGTTGTGGCAGAGCAGTCCCAGCCCCTTTCCTGCCATTTGCCCCGAGGTGTGTGCCAAGCAAAATGGCTTTGTGTGCTGTCCTCTGGCACTTGTGCCAGGGATTGCCTACCCTAGGCCAGGTGTGGGGAAAGCATGCAACTCATAGCCTTCGTTTTTATCCTACATGCAACACATTTGCAAGGTACCCATTTATATGAAAACAAGAGTTTTACAAATATAATCCAGGGACAATACTGTAACCAGAAAGGAGGTGACCAACTGTCAGGATAGCTTCCTCATTATCATATAAGAGGTGGTCTGCAATGTATTCCCTAGTTGATGAGGTCTCATGCAATTTGTAAGACCTTTTGTTTTGTGCTGTATTTTACAAGTACAACTATTAGCAACAGAATGGATCGTTGAAATACATCATAAACTCTCACAATTCAAGTTAAAATCTTTACCATTTTACTACACTGTGAGGACCCTGACAAAACAAAAAGCCTATGTCTCTTAGGCACTCATAAATATTCTATAATTTTGTAAGAACAACAGCCTACAAGGTTAAACTTCTGGTCTCTCATAGGCAATGAGACATTTGTAAGACAATAAAAAGGAAAGCAATCCTTTGTTTTATAACAATATTGGGAACTACCCTAGCATGTTGGAAGCTTGGGGGTTTTCCATTTTTCATTGCTCTAAAATAATTTGTGCAAGTTACTATTATTCGAGGTTTGACAAGCCAGGCTTCATTACACAAAAGCTCTGGAAGAGTAGTAAATATTTTAAAACGTTGTATGTTCTCCAGGCATATATTTATGCTATAATGTTATAGTGAGGAAAATGGAAGGCCGTTTCCCAAGGGACCACCTTTCAGGGTTCAAGCAATACTTATTTCATTTTATCCACCTCAGAAAGGCAGGATATTGCAGTAATCAGGGCAGAAGACAGAAAATCAGAGCAGCTGGGTTCCAGAACCACCTCTGTCACTGAGTTACTAATGTAATGTTAGGCAAATCCTTTTACGTTTTGTAACTCTTTATTATTTGCAAAATAAGCATGGGAACATACAAGTACTTTAGGCAAGGAGGGAAGGGAAGTGTTGGGAGGGTTGATTAATGTTCTTAAAGCATGTTTTAATTTAAAGTAACCTAAAGGTAGGGGCCTCAAGAATTACACTCAACTTTTTACCCCTCATAGTACCCAATATTACATACAAATAGATCAATACAACAAGTAAATGATAGGCCAGATTTTGGGGAGGGGTTGTTCATTTTTTGAAGCATAAAATGAAACTCACTAAAACATTTTTAAAGTTAATGAACTATAGATTTGGTAATAATTTTAATTCAGTCATGATACTCCCTTTTTTATTATTTCCTTAGAAAAATCCTTAATCAGAATTACACATGCAAATCTTCAGGAACAATGTCATTATTCATTCATAAAAGTAACACACAATATAATTGTTACCATGAGCAGAAGTGAAAACCCACCTTTTCAGATCCAAAGTTGTTTTTTGGGGGTACAGCTCTGCAGCCTGCCATCTTAGTGAATGCAAACTTATGTGCATGCCAAAATATGTTGGATTTGTTTTGCAAGTCAATCATATAGATATGAACTGATAAAATGTTTATATATATTTGGGGGCAGACCTAGGATTTTAAAATGTGGGGGTGATGTTTAGGTGCACCCTCACATATAAAATGACACATTATTTTTCAGTTAAAGAGATACTAAAAACTTTTCTAATATGCGAGCGGCCTAGCACTATATTATTCAAGATCAAAGCAAAAACAAACTTTATTGGAACATTTACTGATTTGCATGTTACATGTTAATTTTAAAAACACGAGAAATTAAGCTAAAATACTCAAGATAGTCAGAAGATATGGTTTAATTAGTCCTGAAGTCATTATAGTTTAATTTAGGTCTCTTATTCAAATTCCTAAAACAAAATCTAGTCTTCTTGACTGTCTTGATGGTGCCTCTAATATTTCCCTGTCAGTCATTTCTACACCTGAGTTAAAACCTTTAGCTAGAGCTAAAAACAGTCTGCAGGGCTATGAAACAGAAGAGGGACATTGCCATGAGTGGCTAACAGACAGCACAACTGCAGAAGAAAGGGTAGCCTGAATAGTGGACTATCAGGACGCTTAAAATAGAAAAAGTGTTGTTAACCCTATGAAATAAAAGACTGTAGCAGGAATCAGCTATAAGAAGCCAGGAAGTCAACTGATTCTCTCAGAGTTGCCTGAATAGGAAGGCAAGTGGTTTTAAAGTTTCGGTGGAGAAGGAATCAAAGGGGAGGGGGGGTGCAACTGCATCACTGCACCCCATCTAGATCCACCTCTGTATCTAAACAAAAAAGGGGTGAAAATATTATGTGAACATCTGAGCTGAGGTAACTTCACCTGAAACAATTAGGGCTAAAACTTTACAAGGGTGGCTAAGTACAGAAAATCAAAAAGCCCAAGGCTGAATCAATTCAATCATCTCAAGTTAGTCTAAACTGTGTAGATTGAACCTATAAGCAATTGAACAGACATTCCCTTTTGATTGTGGAAGTGCAGCTACATGCCTGCAGTGACCTAGGCCAGAAGTTGGGGGGGAGGGTCGGGGGCACCTGGGACAGAAGTTCAATAAATCAATTTAACCTAAATCAGTGAAGTCTGATACTACATCCATCCAGGATTATTTTAAACCGGTTTCAGCCATTCTGAAAGTGGTTTATTTGCACTGAACTTCTATTGTATTACAGATTTGAACTCGTTTCCAATCACTTATACCAGTTTACATGTAATTTCTGTCCCTACCCTGTAAGTTATACCAGTTTAGGCTTTGTCTGTCTGATTCCATCCTGGGATATCTATTTCCTGGGATATCTATTAATCAGACTTTTAATTGTTCCCCAGCCAGGTAATGGCAATGTTAAGTGGCTACTACACCAGGAAAGCTGCACATGCCTATTCCTGATCCCAGTGTAATTTGTATCCTAGGAGGCATGTTTACATGTGCACTTTTATGTGCATTAGTCCATTTTAATGTGCATTAAAGCATCACTAAAAAACCATGTTATCTAGTAAATGTGCATCAAAATAGGCTAATGCACATTAAGCATCACTTAAAATCCGTGGGCATTTTTACATGTGCTGTCAGGGCAGAGGGAAGAAACTTTTACTAGAGCGGCTCCAAGAGCCATTCTAATTAAAGTACCACAGTGTCTCATGTATGAGCGTCCTATCCCCACAGTTAAAAGTGGCAGTGGGAGTGCTTAAACTGAAGCTTGATTAATCAAGTCTGCCCTGATGCACTGTAATTATAGCATGTTGGAACAGCATCTGTGCTTGTGTACAGGCACCCTATGCTCTTTAGTTAATATGCATTAAGACAGGCGATGCACATTTTCCTAGTACTTCGCAATGGATGTACTACAATTAATGCACATTAACTAACGCATGTTAATGTATGTATAGATGTGCTCAGTGCAATACAAACCTCATGTAAATTGCACTGGAGTATGTGGGCATCTGTCCACTTCCTAAGGTATCTAGGCAGTTAAACTCATATCTGCTGTTAAATGTGGGCCAAAAATTAAGGCAAAATCGTGTGCCTTTGAACAAAAATAAATTAGACATACAATCATCAAAAATTAGGGTTGGAAGGGACCTCAGGAGGTCATCTAGTCCAAACCCCTGCTCAAAGCATGACCATCCCCAACTAAATCATCCCAGCCAAAGCTTTGTCTACCCAGGTCCTAAAAACATCCAAGGATGGAGATTCCACCACCTCTCTGGGTAACCTGTTCCAAATTCTTCCTAATATCTAAACTAAACTCCCCTTGCTGCAACTTGAGACTATTGCTACTTGTTTTGTCATCTGCAACCACTGAGAACAGTCTAGCTCCATCCTCTTTTGCACCTCCCTTCAGGTAGTTGAAGGCTGCTATTAAATCCCCTCTCAGTCTTCTCTTCTCTAGACTAAGTAAGCCCAGTTCCCTCAGCCTCTCCTCATAAGCCATGTGCCCCAGGCCCCTCACCTTTTTTGTTGCCCTCTGCTGGACCTCTCCAAATTGTACACATCCTTTCTGTAGTGGGGGCCCAAAACTGAACATGGTACTCCAGATGTGGCCTCACCAGTGCTGAATGGAGGGGAATAATCACTTCCCTTGATCTACTGGCAACACTCCTACCAATGCAGCCTAGTATGCCCTTAGCCTTCTTGGCAACAAGGGCACACTGCTGGCTTATATTCAGCTTATTGTCCGCTGTAACCCCCAGGTCCTTTTCTGCAGATGCTGCCCAGCAAGTCAGCCTCCAGCCTGTACTGGTGCACGGGATTCTTCCGTCCTGAGTGCAGGACTTTGCACTTGTCTTTGTTGAACCTCATGTGATTCCTTTTGGCTCAGTCCTCTAATTTGTCCCCCAATTCATCGTCATCTATTTAAAGAATCTATAAAATGTTATTTTTATTGTGGTTGTATCTACAGTCTAAACAACACCAGGCCTCATTTTGTTAGGCAAGGTGCAAACAGTAGAAATAGACATACTGAGCCTAACTAGTGTGTTTGACCTAAAATAAAACCTGGAATTTAATTAAAAATTTCTGCTACACTGCCTTCTTTCTTAATTTAACCTTAGATATAGTCAATATCCTGCGAATTCAAGAGTAATGTACTTTGCCTAGTAAAATGGAATGTAGTTATCAGATTGCTTCGCTTGCACAAAAGCTCAGAATCAGTAGATTCCCTTAAATATGCCCAATGGGCATGTCCCCACATGCAGGGGTGTCTGTTTGGCACAGCACAAATAGCAGAGGCACATATTTGTGCTGCTGCTCTGTGCCCCAGGACACACCCCTGCACGTGTGTTCTGCAGCGTGCCAAATTGTCCCTGGTGGGGTAGGGAAGGCTGAGGTTAGCACATGTGCTGGCCCCATCAACCTTACCTGGGGTCCTGGGTGCCTCCTGGGGGAACAGCAGTGCTGATCCAGCCAGGCTCTGTTTCTGGCAGCACATGCTGCTGCCGCATGCACCACACTGCCTTTTTTTGTGGCTTTTATTTTTTACACCAGGATCTTCCAGTGTCACAATTTTGGTACTGTGTTGCAAATCAGCAGCATGCTGAATGGCTGCATGTGTGTTGTGTGCATTTTGCAGCACCTCAAACAGCTTTAAGGTGATGCAAAAACTGCACGCGCGTGCTCATCTGGATGGGCCCACTGTGATTTTCACTGACTAAAGTGTAACATTTTCAAAAAAACAGTTACCTGAAAGACAGGCTCCTATATCCACATTTTTTGACAATCAAACAAGTGCTGAGCACCCTGCTGCTCGTACGTAGTTGGCTGATTTGAAAAAAAACAACCTCTGCTGTAAAATTATAGTCATTACCCAGGCAAAAAATTAGGTGTCAGAATGCCTGCTATCTGCAGTGTTTATATCTGGGGGGGTTTCCTCCAAAGCATTTGGTTAGACATAAGCATCAGACAGTGTTCCAAAAGTAACAGATATGAGTGCAGAGTATTAACACTTTTGTTGCTGCTTATTTGCCTCCATTGTGAACCTTCATTAAGCCTCAATTTCCTAACATTACAATGATCTTTTCAATATGGAGTTAAATTCTATTTAGAATATTACTTTTTTTCTGGAAATCTGATCTTGCTTGCATCCTATTAAATCTCCCTACAGTAACCACAACTCGTGAGGAAATATAAAGGTCTCTAAACATTTCAAGCTGTTGCATCTCTGTCCTCCACAGCTGAGGAAAGAGACAAACAGCTTTTCTGCTAAAGCAACTTTCCCTAAGAACCATGATTAAAAAACTAGCTTGTTGAAACTGGCTATTTTTACCAGTGTTCTTTATAGCTGCTGAAGAAATGGATGACTCTGTTAGTTCACTGTTAACCAGTACACATATATTTTCAAATGTTGTAACAGGAAACAAGTGCATATTCTGTTATGCATATTCAAGACAATGATAGATACGTTCAAACCTTATTCCCTTCTTAACACTTCAAATCCAGTCCCTCAAATATCCTTTTAACTATTTTTTGAACAACCCCAGTGTTTTACTCTTAATAACGTTCACAGCAGTCCATTCCAAACATTTATTACTCCCCAGTTAAAAAGACCTGCTCAGTTACATCTGTTCTTACTTTGCTTTTTAAAAAGGTTTTGCTCATGCATCGTTGTTGATAAGGCGTGGCAGGAGGAAACCTATTATGATGCACAATGCACACTTCTTTTTGGTGGCAATGTTATGTGGGTTTATACATCTGTGTAGGTGTGGTAAGGCCACTGAGCATGTCTTTGCAGCTAGGGAGCCAAATGAAATGAGAAATTAGCTGCTATGAAGAGCATGTGAGGTTTCTTGAAGGAGTAGTTTGTGTACTATCCCGTGTATGCCTTTCCATTAGGAAACCCAGCCATCTACATACAGAATCAACCTATATAAAGAAACCTACAGTTTCTCTTGCCCTGACAGTGTTGTGCCTAGACAACTAGACATCCCAGGCCAATTCTAACCCCTCCCCTGCCTATATACAATGCTGTAGGAAGTATGTGTGTCACAGCAGGGCCGGTTGTGCAAAAGGAGAACAAGAACATGGAAGGTGTCCCTTCAGTTCCGAGCACTAGGAAAGACAGACAGTTATGCAGCTCATAGGCAGCCCTGGAGAGACTACTGCAAATTAGATTACTTATTGCTGCTTGAATTCATGCTGTTTTGGCCTCCATAGTAGTTGGTTCAAAGTCAACTTTGCCTTCCACTCCCCCACCCCCACTTCCAGGCTATATCTTTTGTGGCATTTTTCTCATTTGCACTGCCAAATAGCACACACTTCTGTGTTCCAATTATCCCTAGATGATAAAACAGCCCCTTTAGGAGGCTCTTTCTGTAATTTATGCAAGGGACTGAAGTGGTCTTTAACCAGTTCTAGGAATCAGGAGGTGACAATAAGTCACCTTTGCCCTCCCAACCCCACCACCCCTTTCTTTTTGCTTGTGGGCCAACTGCAGCTTGCCCGCATTTTCAACAGAGTTGTTACATCCAAATGGCAATATGCATGCTGTATCATATGACATATGTTCAACTACTGTTTTCCATCAGAGGGTCAACCATGTCCAAATTGAAATATAATAACCTCTACCCCTCAAAACCACTACAAACTTCTCGGTAGGTCACTAAGCAAAGCTAACATCACTCTCGCCCATTTATATGCTTTTCTCATTTATATTTAGCATCTACAAACGGTCCCTTTCTTTTTCTCTGACTCGCTTTTTGGACGTATGGATATGCACTTCTCATGGGGGGCCAAAGGGACTCCTGGCCAGTTGGGAAGGAACTTTATGGAAGTAACATCAATCAGTCAGCAACAACCACAGAAAAGAAACCTGTGTTCCATCTTGCTTCAATGCCTTCTTGGCACTGCTCTGATTACAGAACAGACAGTAAACAGCAGTGTGTTTGTGTGCAAATAGCATTCTCCTGAATGATGTCTGCACCTGTGTAAACTGACATCAATATCTTTTTTTTATTCAGTTTATTTAAGGAGTTCACAAGAGACACCTGCACCAGCTCAAACACAAATGACACTTCTTATTGACTGGGGGGGAAAAAAAAGCATGTGTGCAAGGAAAGCAAGTGCTTCATGGAGCCTTTCTACAGGAGTACACATATCTCCTGGGTCTAAACTGTTGAGCTACTGCTTTAATTCTGAGCCTTGGGGTATACTGGTAAGCAGAGAAATAAAACACAATGAAATAAAATGTAAAATACTAGAATGGTGAAAAAATAATTATATGAATGTGATATGAATATAATCTAAAACAGCAGTTCCCAAACGCTGACAGATTGCACACCACCATTAAAAAATGATACAACCTTAAGTATCAACAGCAATTTTTTCAGTTCAACCTTAAATACCACCAGCACATTTTTGTCATATATAGTAGTTACAATAAACCTGTTAATGCATACCACTGACAAGTTGTCTGCATAGCAATGGTGGTACCTGTACCACAGATTGGGAACTGCTGGCCTAAAAAACAAGAATGAGCCTTGTACCCACCAGCCACCATCTCTAAGGTGTCCACAAGGGCTCAGTTAGACTATAAGGTCCACCTGTATCTTGCCTTCTGCAGGGGATCTCTGATGGTAGCCCTAGCCTCTGATGGTAGCCTCTCATGTTAGGGCACTGGGATGACTGATAGAGCTTTCCTAGGGCTCCCCATGTGCTCTGAATGGCCCTTGCTAATCTTTTCTACTTTTTACTGTAGCCAGAGTCCTCAGTAGTCAGCTGCAGGGAGCTCTGGAGAGGCTGTCTTAACGTCTCAATAATAATTACCCACCTCCTACAGTTACCTGTAGGGGTGCGATCTTGGACACCACAAAATGGGCAATTACTTTAGTTTTGAGTGAGGAGAATACCTTAGAGACTCCTTACTTCTTCATTCAACTTAGAAGACTTTCACAGAAACCAATACAAATCCTGGCTGCTTTTTTAAAGCAAAGTGACAGTTTGGAGGAGAAGGAAACCTCCTTTTAGAAAGTTCTTAAAGAAGGAGCTGTTCAGAGCTCTTTCTTTCAACTAGAGTAGAACTGAAAATTAAATGCATGCGAATTGGTCATTAATAACATATTGGGAGGAGGAACAGATAATTCCTGCAGTCATTATCAGGGGATATGCAGGCTGTATTTTCTAACAGCTGGATGGTCTCTAAAACTGACTAGGATGTGTATTCCACCTCCTTGGTTAGCTAGTTAGGGAGCTGTAAACATTATAACTTGATGCCTAATGAAATACAATACATTTTATTTTTACATAGTGTCAATAATGCACAGAAGCATAAGATGACTTACAGAAACAGAGTTAACTGGAAGCCAAAGTTGGAAGAGGGGGGGAAAAATACTTTAAAAACAAGATATAACACGAGGAAAGTGATATTAAGAAAGGTCAAGTAGGAAGAAGAGAGAGTTCCAGATGGAGGCAACAAGCAGAAGGGAATGAATTCCCCTCCCTGTGGAGAGTGGTTGGGCAGGAGGCAGAGAAAAGACCACAATTAGAGCAACATAATGCACAGAGGGAGGAGAAACTGAAGGGACTCATGTACTCGTATGGGATGGTGGTGAGTATGATATGAGAACAAGCCAGAAAACCAAACAGGCAGGATAGAGAGAGACAATAGAAAGCTCTGAGGTCTAAGAAGAAATTCAGGATTTAAAAATTAATATAAAAAAACCCCAGATGACAGAGTTTGGGCAGAAGGGAGAGAAGGAAACGTGTTCATTATATGTGTGCAAATAGTCAATATTGCAGGAAACAATGGATTGAAGGCCTTCTAGAACCTTACTGGAACCTGAATGACCTTATTTCACTTTGGTGAAATATATTTCTGTCTTAGGTAAGAAAGTGTTACGGCAAGGATATATGCTCTTAGGGTGACATCCCAAAAAATAAAGAAAAAGGACAATGGAAGCTTCTCATGCTAACTCCGAAAGGAACCTATTTTTCTGAAAACCCCCCACCTCTTTAACAATTTGTTTGTTCTATTTTTTACCATTGCAAGACATTATGAATCTATTCCTAAGTGAAACAGTACTGATATTGAAATAGCAAGTATTTATGTGAAATTTGAAATCTTGCATTTGCACAATGCAAAAAAACAAAACCAAACAAATAAAGAAAGCCAGCTAATCAAATTTCACTTAACTTGTGGCAGGTACCTTATACTTGCCCAAATCCAAGACTACTTTAAATTCAATATGACCCTCCAATGATTAGATTCTATACGTGGAAAATTATAAATCTGTTGTAACGTTTTGTGTATAGAATCTAACCATTGGAGGGTCGTATTAAAATTTGTCTGTCCCCGACACTGCTGAGGGGAAAGCAGGCCTCTGTCTCTTGCCCTGCCTTGCCATTTGTACCCCCCCAATGCCTGCCCCCAACACTTACACCTAAAGTCTGCCCCCTGCCATTTCCTTCCCCCACTTCCTCCCATCACCCCACTCTAGCTCCAGCCAGGGCAACAGAGCACATGGTAGCTTCAGCCCCAGCTCACCCAGGCATGAGCAGTGATGACAGCTCCAGGGCCTGTGGTTCCCCTGATGCTGCGTGGTCTCCCCCACACTCTACCCTCCCATCACACTGTCTCCCCCATGCTTCCCCACCACCGCTATCATGTGTTTCTCACCATTGCTTGAGCTACCCCATCCCCTACCCAGTGCAGGCAGCAGCACTGGCTCTGAAGCCAGAGCTGAAGAAGCTATCTGCCCTGGTCAGTACTCAAATCCAAGACAAGGCCCTCTCCACATGTTCTTCATCTTAGGTCTGAGTAAATATGATATTTAAGCCCTGTTGAAGTCAATTAACTTAAGCATGTATTTAAGTGGTCTGTGGAATCATGGACATATAGTCTGACCGCTTTCATAACATAAGCCACAGAATTTCATCAAGTGATTCCTGTAACAGTCCATAATGTATGATTGCTATACAGTATTTCTTTTAGAAGGACACCTACATTTTACAAGTCTTCCACATTTCAATGTTTAATTCCCATTACTGTTAAAAGCCATGCATATTATTTCCAATCACATTGGTTTTGATTTTCTTCAGTTTTCAGCTTTTGAGCTTGTTATGCCTTCATGTACCAACTTTATACTAAGAGTTCTTTATTATTCATTATCTGATCCCTGCTCAGGTACTTCCAAATCTGGATCAAATCCTCTTAACCTTCTCTTGTTTAAGCTAAATAGTCTTAAGTCTCCTTAAGTCTTCCACTATAAGTAATATTTTCCAGCTCTCAAACCACTTTTGTTGTGCTCTCTGAATCCTCAACATTTTTCCCATATCCTTTTTGAAATGTGGACATCAGAACTAGACACAATATAGTGTTCTCACCAGTGCTATATACCTAGATAATATGTTTCATAGTTGTTCCTGATAGGCTTGTAAGGTATAGACTCAGGACTGTTGGCTACAGAAGTTCATGTTCAGTTGGTTATCTATAATGACTTTTTAATCCTTTTAAAAGTTAGTTCTTTCCAGGATATCCCTCATTCTGTAAGGGCAGCCTACATTATTCCCAACAGCCATAATTTAGTTCCATGTAGTTCCTAAGGGTGCTGACAGATGTGCAGCTCCCTGGTTTAACTCATAGCACTTCACAGAGAGAGTCACGAGTTAGACCAATCCTCCTGACCCAACAGACATTTGCTGTTGGTTTGGGAGGGGATCAAGCTCCAATCTGAAGCTGATCCAGCTGAGGAGCTGCAGACATGCAGCTTCTCTCTCCCAGCCCCGTCCTTTCCCTCCCAGTTCCGGTGCTGTCTTCATGATGAGAGAAGGGAGGGGAGGGGAGGGGAGGGGACTCAGGCTGGGATTTGCCCAACCTGTGCTGGAGTGGGGGTGGCCCTCCATCTAGCATGGCCTGAGCAAATCCCAGCCTGAGCTCCCTACCTTCCCTTCTCACCCCTTCCTATCATGCAGACACCACCAGGGGTGGGGCTGTCAGCCATCCAAGCAGACAGAAGTTAGCGAAGGTTCACTTGAACCCTCATATAATGAGGGTTAATCTGTTGCATGATCAGGAACTTTTAAAGTGCTCTGCAGCTGTGTACTTCTGTTAGGACATGGCTATAGAGCACTTTCAACGGGCCAATCGCACAACAAATATAACTACTGTCTGCACCTCAAGAGTGCTATGCTAAGCTGATCTTTTTTCTCCATTATAAAAAAATGGAAAACAGATAGGCAAACCACCACCCCCTAACTCGTTAAAACAAACCATTTGACAAGTGTAATGATATGTTTTCCGAGATGGAAATGGTGTGAGCAAATCAAATAAAGGTTATTATATAATTAAACAGCATATTTTTGAAATGCTAGAAAACCAACTCTTAAGATGCACATAACCACTGTAACATTAGAAATTAAAATGAAAACTATTTTTACTTTCTAAGAACCAGAGTAGTGTAAGGGACCAGTTAATGTCTCCTAAATAGAAACTCAAACTGTCAGGCATTTTTTATAATATTAGCTTATATGAAGACCCCACACAGCCTCAGACCCACACCGTTCAACATTAACTTTTTTAAGTTTCTTTTGCTATTATGCTTCCTTAATAGAACCCACAGCAAGCACATCCATCATTTGTTTTGGCAGTCATTTATGGCCCTGAAGACAAAGCAAAATACATTTCATGTCTGAAGGTCAATTCACGCAAGAACAATTTTTACTTGTGGAAAAAATAATTGCCTCTGGGTTGTGTCATAACAACATGAAAACACGGTACCAACCAAGTAGAAGCACGTCCTCCAGGATAAGAATCCTGAACCAAATCTCCATGCAAAACATGTTTGGATTAAAAGATTTCAAAAAACAAATGGATATTGCAAGGATACATGGATTATGTGCAACCATATTCATGGTGCTGGGTACTCTTCTGGGTACCTGATTCTTCTTTTCCATGGATAAAAACATTTTGGACATCACATTTTGGACGTATATCATGATTCAATGCCAAAGTTACTTCTCAAAAGCTGATATATTTATAAACTTTCTTTTTTTTCTTTTCTTTTTTTTAATACTGCTGGGCATTCAGAATTGTCAGGGCTGAGTCCAGTTCCACAGAACCAGACCATTTCCCTGTTGAGGAAACTTTAATTAGCTGAAATGACAATCTAAAGAACACAGCAATTTATAAAGCTCTCTCCTCAAATTTTCTCATACAAATCCTTCTGTGGCTTGTCAGTTTTAACACATTTTATTGGAAAGTTCAATCTAACCCAGATGCTTGCTGACAGAAATTTTACAGGTGATGACATGATTCCACTAACTCAATACATATGAATTTAGTTAATGTGTATTTCACAGAATTTTTATTCTGTGATCCCAGCTCCCTATTCTAAAGTGCTGCTTCAAAAAAATTCTCTGCACTGTAGCAAAAGAAGAAAATGGTACATGCATGAGCTACATGAATCTATTTATTTGCAAGCAGAATCATTCTGGACTGTATATTTCTTCAGAAGGTGTCCAGACATTTATTTGACTAAAATGCACTGAAGCATTACGTGACGGTTTGTGAAATAAATTAGTAGTTTCAAGGCCAGATTCATAAAGGTATTTAAGGGCCTAAAGACACAGATATACACCTAATGGGATTTATCAAAGCAGGTTAGACACCTAGCTGCCATTGAAAGTAAATTCCTAATTCCTATTGTACATGTGTCCACTTCACATAAAGAACCATGTTTGGCATCTTACTTAGCACTCTCAAAAGAAAGGCTGATAGCTGAATGAGCAAAGAGAAAGACTACCTTCTCACTATTTGGCTACATCTACACTATGGGGGCTACTGCCATTTTAACTACAGCAGCAGCAGTGGTAAGGAGCTGGGTCCCTTGGTGTGGCAGCAGAATGGCCAGAAGAATGAGACTACCTGCTTCCAGAGCGATGACAAACAATGGAAGCTCTGCAAAACAAAGCTCCCATCTGTCATCAGCTGCAGCTCATCGGGGGTTTGCTATCACAGCCACCGTCACTACAGCATGAGATTTCTTCATGCTCCATGGTCAACACATGAACATTACAGAGCCCTACTAGCTAAGCTAAAGGCCTAAAGATCACAGCTGAGGTATGATCAGCTGGGTGGAGGAGGCAGCTGTTCATGCTGTATCTGTGCAGCAGATATACACAGGGCTTCATCCTTAGGCTTGTTCAATCCAGCAACTTCTAGGAGCATTACATTCACCAAAAGTTTTCTTTTAGCACAGTTATACAACAATTGTGTTTAGTCATTGCGGCTGCGCCATGTAAACAAAGGATATCCAGAGCTGATCTGTGAAGAGATATAGAAAAGCTGCTCAAGAGAAAGACCAAGGTTCGAAGAGTTTGAAGGGTTCCAAGTGACCTTGCCTTCTTGTCACACCCGAGTCAAAGTGGTGGATAGCTTAATCTAACTCTACACAGTGGTTTGACACACCACTCTATTTAGCATGCTGGTTGAGTAGGAAGCAAAGCATCAGCATGCCTCACAGTAGCAAAGTGCTCCAGCTGTGGCAGCACAAGCCTCAATACCCATCCCCTACCCAAATGGATATTGAAGGAACAGGCACTTTCTGAAACAAGAGTATCCTATGCCAATTTGTTTTTTTAAGAAATATACCATTTAAAATGTTTGTCCTTAAAGCTTTCAAACTACTGTGGGTTTTGTTTTGTCAAATGTAACCTTTTGCTACATATAAAGAGCGATCTCTTTATTTTAGTGGTATTTTATTTTATATCACATGGTTTTCCCCCTGCAGATATAAATATTTTATCACTGCAATAAGATACAAGAGATTGTGTATTATGATCTGGCAATGACACTTTGATTGTTAATGGCACAAGGCCAGATAACCATCAAGGCATGTCATTATTATATCATAATACACTTCACATCAAATCTCATTGCTTAAATGCATGATGGAAATGCATAAAGAAAAATGAAAGCAGGAAAGTTAATTTAAGCCTGTCACTTGAATCAGCTAGAAAAGCAAAAGTATGCAACTGAACATGCCATACGCTGGGTAGGAGCACACTTAAATGCATGTGTGATCGACCAGACAAGATGTTGAGAGATTTCACTTATATAAAAATTACTGTTGTTGTTGCTGCTTTTAAAAAACTACTGTCTATTAACAAGAGAGAAAAAGACTTAAGGAAATTCAAAGGAAATTAAGTAAAAAATATATCATATAGCTGCTGAAATACCATTAACAGTTAGACCTAATTCAAAAAAAGAAACAGGAAAGTCAGAGCTGAGTTTGAAACTCTATCCTTAACCTGCTCTATTGTGTCTTTAGTTACTGTAAATATGATACTTAAAATGAATGACTGAGCAAGTTTGGCTAGTGATTCAGTTCTACCTGTCAATCAGAATTTCTTTGCCTTACAATTATTCCTCTCTCTCTTGCTCTATATTTCATTTTTGCCCCAAGCAACTGATCTAATGAGGAACCTTCTTCAAATGCACAAACTAGAGGCAGCTAGCATATATCAATTTTGTTCAGAGTAAACTATTTTACACTTTTTCAGAACAACTAGGCTAGTGACAAACATTGCACATAACCGGTTTCAGCAATCAGAAACTGGTTTAAACCTGTAACAGAACAGACATTCAGTGCACATAAAACAGTTGAAAATGGCTGAAACCGGTTTGAGATAAACTTGGTTGAAAGTTGTTTCAGACTTAATTGCTTTGGGTCAAACTGGTTTATGCAATGTCTGCCCCAGATCTCTTGCTGGCTTAAGTTAAATCAGACTCCTCCAGCATCCCGGCATGCTCTCTGGGCTGGGCAGGGCTCTCTGCTCCACAGCAGGGCTGGCCTCTCCTCCTTACTCCCTGGCTGCAGCTCTGGCAGAGACTTGCTGGCACAGCAGTGTCTGCCTGGCTTCCTCCTGCTTTTCCCCTCCTCTCTCCACCCCATGCTAAGCGGCGATTCCCCCATCCCTTCTGCCTTACAGAGACACCTCAGCATTAGCTAGCAAACCAAATACTGGCTACGGTCAATGCTGTGGCAGACACCAGTGTCAGCTTAGGGCTTTTTTGGAGCTAATCATTAGCTCAGATGGTAATGTCCCTCTGTTCCTTCTTTAAGAACAGCTTGAACTAATGAAAGAATCTGTTTGTTTTCTAATGGGGTGATACATGCTAATTAACAGAGTTTGTAAATGCTCTGTTAAAAAGGGGGGGTGGGGAATCCCTCCCTAGTCCTGCCAGGGCCTGGACACACCCCCCCCCCAGCTTGACCCCATAGAACAGAAGGGAGGGCTGCTCTAGCACCCCCGACCCCCAGCTGCTAGCCTGCATGTCTGGGATGTTTACGCAGTTACAAACTGATTTAGCCTAGCCAAGTTAAACTAACCTGCAAAGATTGAGTCAATTCAGGCTTAGGCTTTTTGAATGTCTGTCCCTAGCCCAGGGGTCGGCAACCCCTGGCACACGTGCCATTAGTGGCACACGGAGACAATTTTCCTGACACACCAGGAGGCACGCAAAGAAATTGGGGTTTTTTAAAGTTGCTGCTCCAGGCTCTCCTGTGCAGCCACAAGTTGCAGCACCGTGGCAGGCCCCAGGGCGGAGCCAGAAGAACACAGGCAGGGAGGCTGTCTGTACTCTACTGCCCCCGCCCCATGCTCCCAGGCTGCACCCTCCAGCCCGGCTGGTCCCTGGAGGCAGCTGCCCAGGCAGACAGACACCCTGTTCTACCCGGGGCAGCACTGAGGTGACAAGTGCTCAGGCCGGGCAGACGGGACAGGGTCTGGACAGTGTGGGAGAAGGCGCCGTGGGCAAGCCAGCCCAGTTGGGCCCTTAGGAAGGTGGGGGCTGCCCTGGGGCTCTGTGGGCTCGAGCTGTAGTGGGCAGGCAGGCAGGTGTGCCCAGCGGCACCCTTGGTGGGGCCTGGCCTGGCCCATGCAGCTCCTCAGGGATGGGCCACAGCCACCCTGTGCATGTGGGGATGCTGCCTGGCTGGGGCAGGACGCTGGGCTCAGGGGGCTTCCCTCTCTGGGATCAGCCTTCCTGCATGCTGGGCACAGTGCAGGCAGGGCAGAGCCGTCCCCAGTGCAAGGGCCTGACCACGGGAGCCCCCTGGAGACTGGGAACAGCCACCACAGCTGCCTCAGCCCGCCCGGGTCCCAGCCTTGCCCACCTGCAACTCCCCTCAAGGGGCCAGGGCTAGGGCAGGCACTGCACAGAGCTGTTGTGCTGCAGGCTCCTGGCATGGCTCAGCCCTGAGCACCACCTGTGGCAGCTGTTCCCCCCCAGAGACCAGCCTGTGGCTGCAGCTCCCACTCCCACTGTACCCAGCACACACAGAGACCAAGCAGGAGCCCCCTGAGCCTGGCGTCCTGCCCCAGCCAGGCAGCGTCCCTTTGTGGGCAGGGTGGCTGTGCAGAGCTACGCAGGCCAGCTGGGCCCCACCTCCAGTGCTGCTGGGCCCCCCACTGTGGCCAGAGTAGTGGAGCCCTGGGGCAGCCCCCGCTTCCCGCCTGACACCAGCTCTCTATTTACTGTAAAAAAAAAAAAAAAAATTAAAAAAAAGCAACATTAATGATTATTAATAGTATTAAATATACAGTGCATCATGCCATGTACCCCCTCTGCCCAAGTTTTATTTTTGTGGCATGCTGGCACTCCAGCACCTTAAAAGGTAGACATTGTGGGTTTTTTGGCACTCTGGCCAAAAAACATTGCCTACCCCTGCCCTAGCCCTACAGTTCAGTTAAGTGTGTGCATGTAACAGGAAACAGTAAGTCTCAAAAATGTTCATTTCCCTTGTGTTATCTAGTCTTGTGATTTTGACACTAACTTTGAGGAATTCTGAGGAGTTTTTAAGCCTCAGCCTGGATTCAGCAATTCAGAGTAAGCTTTCAACTTTTCTCCAAAGCCACATGGACAAAAAATTTTTTTTTAAAATATGCAATGAGAGCTGAGAATCACCTAACACCAAGAATTGGAACTCAAAGAAAAGCAACAAATGTTGCAAGATTCATAATAAAATTGCAAAATCTGGCAGGTCTGATTTAGAAGTTGATGTATAAATCAAGAGTACTTGTATTTGCTGCCCCAGACATGATAAGAGAGGTTAGGAGACTTGGTCACGTGTATGTTTGATTAAAATAACTCTGTTCAGTAAGACTAGAAATTATTACAGCTGTTGTTATTATTAGTGCACAGAGGTATACAATGAAAGAGTTGATAAGCTAGATATAAAATACAAATTAGACAAATTAACTGTACAAACAAAACTGGGAGGGAAAGCAAGGAGGGATCTGGAAATACCAAATGAAAGTCATAATGAAGCAAAGGCACCCTTATTTCATTATCTTTGCCTATTTTGCTTTTTTTTTTTTTTTTTTTTATAAGAGTTTTGTTTTTTCCAATTTAACATTACAGTTTACTCTAAATGGGGAGAAAGTGAAACTGAAGAATAGAGATAGGGGGATACTCTGAAGTGATTGAGTAATTTAGAACTCATTTGTTTTGAAATTTTACCTCTAATTGAGGCATTAGTCCTCAACTGAAGGCTAATGCCAGCTAAGTTTCAGACTTCAACTGTGTTAGCTATTAAAGACTGTAGTTAGTTTCTGCTGTCATTGTTTTACAATGAAAAGGTTATTACCCACCCCAACACACAACTCATAATTCAAAAACAGCCCCAGAGCCTTTGCTCAAATAAACAAACAGAAAACTCCTGGGTAAAGATTTTTTTTTCAGTGCAAAGAACCCTCTTTCAAAACACATGTTGGCTGCTTTGTAACTATTAATAAAAGCAGGCATCACTTTGAGAACTTTTTTAGTGAGAGATACTTCACATATCAAATAGTGATTTTGCACCTCTTAAGCACCAAATTTATTGCTTGTCTCACAATTCACAGTGTATTATAACAGCCTCATTTAAATTAAAAGTATCCCTATTCCTGCCTCAGGAAATAAGTTGCTAGTTCAGTTAGTCTCTGAACAGTTTAAGTGTATCATTAGTATGAACATGATCCCTTTTTATGAGGTGCTGTTACTTCATGGGATATACTTAATGCTTAGGAATGTATACATCATATACTGAAATTATACATAACGTATAATGAAACACATATGAAATTACAGTGGCAGTAGTAGCATTGCTGAAATTAAGGCTCTGACAGACTCTCCTTTATAAATTTACATTTTCAAGGGGTTACAACTCCAGGATAAAACCTGGAAAATAAATTTAGACTCTAAGGGTTTGGGCTGCAACTAATAATTTCTCTTCATAAAGGAAGCAAACAGAAATTCACCTAAATTGTAGCTGTTTGGCTTGTTGGAGACCCAAGCAAGATACTTTGTACAACTATAGGAAGCCTGGATTTGAAGAGACAGCTTTGTTTTTAAAATACACTCACGCACAGACACGTGTATGTGTATGTATTTTAAAAACAAAGCTGTCTCTTCAAATACAGATACAAGTGTGTATTTTTTTTATATATATATATATAAAGAGAGAGAGGGCTTGGTTTTTAAAATACATACATATATATGTATATATACACATGTACATATATTATATGTATGTATTTTAAAAACCAAGCCCCCTCTCTTTATACACACACACACACACACACAGAATTTTTTTCTCCACTTTGTTTTACAGCAGTGGCTCTACTGCTCTAAAAAAAGACTATGGAGGAAATTGTGACAGTGGGCACATCTACACATGCACTTTAACTCATAGTGGAGTATTTTACTGCACATTAAAGCATCATGTAAAAAACCATGATATTATGCTAATATGCAGTAAAATAATCTGCTGCACATTAAGCAACACTAAAATTATGCAAATGCGCTACTGCACATTAAATTAATACCTCTCATTGTAGGTACAAATTTAATGCACATTAGAAAAGGCACATTAGTGCATGTGTAGGCACACCCTGAGCTCCCTGCTTACTCCAGAGGGAAAGCAATCTGTTATTGGATCTATATGACTAGGAGTTTTTGCCCTTCTCTGGCAGCTCAACTGGAATGGGCAGCTAAGTGAAGGAGCACAAAGAAAAGCCTCTGTCTGTTCCCTATTCTTGTCTGTCTACTTCTCCCCAACTTTTATAGGAGAGGAAAGTAATGGATAGCTCCCTTTTCCCTCTCCCTCCCTAGAGGTTGCTTTCTCTCCTCCCTAAACTGCTTTTCTCATAATGCCAGTTGCCTATGCAGATGAGTAAGGAGATGCCTAATGTTTCCTTATTTTTCCACTTGGGAATGTATGTCAAGCCCTAGTGTTGCACTTAGGCTAAGTACAGACAGTCAAAAAGCCCAAGGCAGAATTGATCCAATCTTTGCAGATTTCGCTAAGCTTCGTAGGCTAGACAGTTAGTGAATGAAACTCATGTTCACTCTTTGGTTGGGGAAGGCAGGCAGATGCCTACACTGGCAAAGGCCAGAAGGCAGGAGGTGTTGCCACATGCCTTCCAGCCTGCCAGCCACTGCCAAGGGCAGCCAAGTGGAGGCCATCCCTGATTGACTGCTCGGCATATGCCCCCAACCCCCTGCTGTCAGCCACAGGGAGACAGGGAGCCAGCACATAATCTCTCCCCAGCCCTGCGGTGGTGGAGAAAGAAGTGGGAATGGAGTCCCCTGCCCAGGCCCCGGGCTTCCCCCTGCTGGGGTGGGCTCAGCTGGGGGGAATCACCCACCACTGGGTTTTCTCTTGGCCCACCAGGAGTCTGCCTCTGACTTGCAGAGGGCTGGGGGGGAAATGGAGTTCTGGCCTTGACCCCAGCCCTTGCCCCCTGAGGTGAGCAGATCCCAGCGGGGGGGGGGCTGGGACCAGGGTTCCATTCCCCACCTCCCCCATGCAGATCAGAGACACCAACTCGTGGTGGGCAGCCCAGCTCAGCTGGAGCAGAGGAGCACTGGTGTAGGCTAGTCAGCCTGCCCTGCAAGAGGAGGGTTAGTGGGGGGTCCTCAAAGCATCCTGGGATGCTGGGGGACTGTGACATAACTTGAGTCAGGAGGGGATCTGGAACAGAAGCTCAATAGATCAATCTAACCTAAACTGATTAAATCTGATACTACATCTATCCAGGTCTATCTTAAACCAGGTTCTGCCATTTTGAAATTAGTCTATGTGTACTGAACTTCTGTTCTATTACAGGTTTAGACAAGTTTCCAATCGCTTATTCTGACCACTTCTATGTAATTTGTATACTTAGCCTTAATCTATAAAAAGGCTGGCTATGAATATATTTAACCTCCCAAATTTGTTTGTCTTTTTTTAAACTAAAGTGTAATGGCTTGAATTATAATTTGATTATTTATACAGACACACACACTTCTAAATAAAGATGTTACTTAGGTGAGATAAAAAACATAGGTAAGGAAAAATATGCAGATGAAAAAGTAAGAAGTGTGTAAAAATCATGTGTATAAAGCATAGCTTTCTCTCACCTTCTCTGCTTGGTCAGTGAACAAAATACTTCATTGCTTAAAGGGATGCACTTCTATCAACAGTATACAGATGTTATAGAAGTTATAACTTTCCATGTTATCTTTCAGTGCTCAGCTAAACCCCAATACTGAAAATAGGCTACCCAGGGGTTTATAGTAAACTAGTCCATGGGGAAACGGATGCATAACAATAAATAGTGAGGCGGATTTCTGTGCATTGTCTACAATAAATATATTTGTCCAAGAAACATATAATTGGAACAAAACCCTTCATGCCTGATGCCAAAGAAAAGGCTATTTATGCCTTAGTACATTGGAGAAATTGTTCATGCTTACGTAAAGATTGCCCCCTTAATGCTGCCAAGGTCAACGTCTTCATGGGTTTATTTGCATCAGAAGTCAATAATGCCTGCGGCCGTTTAAACTTGTGCAAAAGTCATTTACATTTCCCCCTTTATTTTATGATCAAGTTCAATATTAAAACTTCATTTCCAATTTCCATGTTCAAACATAGCTTATTCTACTGGAGCCAAAACATCCTAGATCATCTCTTTTCAGATGGGCACAGGTTGGCTCAAATGTATAAGAAAGAGTTCAGAGAATATATGATAGGTATATGATTGAAAGACTGCTAAGGTACCTACAAAGCAATCCCTTGCTAAAGAGATAATTAGAGCCCTATTTCCCTTGTTCTAAAGTTATTTGAAAGTCCAATCCTGTGTTTTATACTCTGTGCATATCCTTTCACAGCATCTGATGAAATAAGCTCAGGCTCATGAAAGCTTAGGCATTTAGTCTGTATAAAGCACACCTCTACCTGGCCTTCTTTACCTAAGCAAGGCTGACACTTGGAAAGTCAAGGAGGACTTAAAGGCCCCAAAACAACAAGGCAATTAAGTGTCTATGCAAGTCCATTCCTATTAAATAAAATACATGAAATGTTTTACTGAAGCAGGGTCAAGGTGAAAATCAAGCAGGAAGTTCCTTCAGAGCAGGACCTAGACTCTAATTTGTTTTCCAGAAGTGTCCTAACATACTGTACTGTTACTATAAATCCTACCCTTAAGAGCCAATGTAGAAATCTATGGGGGTGCTTGCTGATTAAAACTGTTGCACCTGTCAACAACTCATCTTAAATAGTAGCAAAAAATTCATATCTATTCCATACATTGTGACTGGCTGGATCATTCTTTAGAAGGAGTATTTTAAAAATTACAAATTATATTCAGTTCCTGTTCCCACTAACAAGTTTAATTTAAAAACTCCATATAACAACTTAAAATCTTCTGCAGGGAGGTTTTCATCAAATGTCCTTAAAAATAAGCTCTCACTTAGGTGGAAAACTTATAAGGCAAATTTTCAAGGATGTATAAATGGAAAGTGCTAGTGAAATTCCTGTTTTCTCTCTACAATCTTGTTTAAAGTTTTATATTAAAACTTGTTTACATTAAAACTTGTTGGATTGTGATGAAAGGTTCTTTCTTTCCCTGCTGTACTGGTTGTAGGGGGAGCCCTGGAGCTGCTTCTGTCTCATGCTGCAGGAGCAGCTTTGCAGGGATCCTGGCTCCCTGCCCTCCTCCCCTCTCCTATCTCTCCTGCTGGCAAGGAGCAAGCCCAAAGAAGGAGGCATAGCTGCTCTTTGCAGGACAGGGTAGGAGAGGCCCTGGAGTTTCCCAGTACCTGCTACGGCTGAATCAGACCCCTGCAGCTAGGAGCTACTTCACAGGGAGCCCTGCTGGCTGGAGACCCCAGCAGCAGCATGCAAATTCTTTTTTTCCTGCCTGCCTCTGCTAGCAAGGGAGATGAGGGGAGCTGGACAGGGAGCAAACACTGAAAAATGGAAACAGGAATCTGCACACTGCCAGTGCTGTCCCTGCCTCAGCGGGTCCCCTGCACAGCTGCTTCTCCCAACTCCCAGCTGTAATACTCTATTCTAAGACAAGGCTTTGTTTTCCCCATGATGAAGGGGAGGGAGGGAAGGACCTTGTCTTGGAATTGAGTAAATACAGTATTCTCAACATAGCTTGTAATGAATTAAAAAAAAAACAACACATTTTCTAACTTGCCAACAGTTGTTAGATCTTAAAAAAAAACTTGGAAACATTTTAGTCTGCCACTTGCTCTGATCTATATTATACTTGAGGTAATAGTGGCAATAGCTACACAAGAGCATTTTTTTTCTGTTTAGTAGTTCCTCTGAGTTCAGTGGGCACATGGGCAAAATAATTCACATGCTTACTTGCGTGTTCTTTTGACTGGTCTTAAAAGTCAAGACACAAAGGTAATGGTTATTTAAGCCTTTGCCACTGTTTTATGTCTCCATTAACCTTGTGCAAAGCCTACCTTCCTGGTTATTTCTGACCTCATAATTTACCCTTGAACCCCTGCATTCCATGTAGATACATTTTAAAATGTTCCATTTAAAACAGAAACATTTCTAAGATATTCTCCTATTTTTTATGAAAACCTATTTCTGCTCCCTCCCACTGCCTCCCAATGCTGTTTTATTTGGAAAAAATGTCCATTGAAAACACAGTTTGACAGAAAATTTACAGCATTTCTTCAGGTTAGACTTGTGGAAAGCATATAGCACTCAGGGCTTTCAAGAGCTTGGGAGGCCCATATGATTGCAAGTATTTGCTGCTGAATGTGATCCCTATTGTCTGAGGGAACCAGTGTATGTTTCTAAATAGGAAGACAAAATGAAAATGATACAGAAATTTAGAGGCACTGAGATGCTCCCTCAGGTTTCCCTTTTCTTTGTCATTTCAAAGAAGTGCACAAAGAAAATCCACTTTACAAACTGCAAAGTAAAAAATCACCGGGTGCATCTACATGTGTGCTTAACTGCACAGTAGACAAATTTGCTGCCATATAAAGCATAACAGTCTACACGTGTGATGCTATTAGATCACAGCAAACTAACTTTTGCTGCCATAAGATAGTACTATTGGGCACAACAGTATGGTACTCAGCAATAATAACAACTGCACCTAAGTGCACATGTAGACTCTTACACAGGTGTACATTGCATCCAGTCAGGCCAGGCAGCAAGGGGCCAGACCCCTGCCGGCTGCCTAGCCACAGGGCTCTGCACACTGGGGTACTCTTGTGCCCTATCCAGCCTCTCCACCACCTAATGCCACCCCCCAGAGCCTGAGGCTGACACTCCGAAGCCCTTGCCAGCCTGGGGCTGCTCTACCCCAGCTCACTGCTGTGGTCCCAGGCAGTGTCTGCACATGAGCCCTGGACCAAAGTAGTTTGAGCATCTACACATGCCATTAAGGTGCCATGATAAACTCCAGTGCAAACTGCTGGAGTTTATCACGTCACCTTAATAGAACTGTATATGTACCAACTGGGATTAAAAATACAACCATAAACCAAGCCCACAGACAATTCTTAAATAGCTCTAGTAAAATAAATTTAGGCTGTTTAAGTTTTGGCCAGCCTTCTGATTTTCAAACAACTTTCTGTTTGCAAACCAGTGTCTCATTTGAATGCTGTTTATGATAATATAGTCAGTCATTCTCACGTTACAGAGAGAATAAAAGTTTTTTTTTTTAATAGAAAATGCAGGGCCAGAATCCAAAGAAGCGTGTTTGAAAATACAAACACATACTTTAGCATATGCCCCGCCTCAATATAGAAAAAAATTTGGGCACATTTAATAGCCAAAACATGTGAATACCTAGTTACGTCCCCCAGGTTGTTCTCATCTAGACGAGGGGTGTGAGTTTTTATGCCCTTAAGAAAGTCTGGCTCATCAACAACCATTTCAAAAGGCTTGGTCATTTTGCTCATTGTTTGGATCTAAAATAAGATAGAAATTACATGGAGCCAGATCATCAGCTGGTGTGAACTGGCATTACTCCATTAATTTACACCAGGCTGAGGATCTGGTTTTAGATTTGCAGGGTCCAAAAAAATCTCTGCATAATAGATTCTGCCAAGTCTTCGCTTTTCTCACTGTATAAAAATCCAGAGAGCCTGACAGGTTTATAAAATTCTTCACATTACAAATATTCCTGCAGGTCACATCATTTGCAGTCTCCAGCCATTAAATACACATTTGTACCATATTTCACAAGAACAAAGCAGACCCTCTGCCAGAACATGGAGCAAAGAAAAAGAAAGTGATTGCAGACCAGATGAAAATAAGGCCAGAAAGATGTAGGGCAAAACATAGCCTAAATCCAAACATGGTTTAGGTAGCAAGATTTCAGCTAAAACTAAAAAGTTAGTCTAAACGAACAAATAAACATCTAAAGACAGATCTAATTATTTCAAAATGGCAATAACAAAAGAAAGACATAAAAAGATTGCTGGTGATACAGTTTCATGATCGGTTTGTTTTTCATTCTTTAGCTACTGGACAGACACACCATATCTACATCCAAATGCAAACTGTAATCTTTATTATCACAATTTTTCCCCTTCTAATTTCCTGGTTGTTTGTAGAGTGCCCTGGAGAAAGACCAACAGCAATGTTTGCCCATATCGCTGCACTTTGATATCTTGTGCACTCTGCAATTATTTAGATGGTAATAAAAGAAGGCCTGTGAAATACATTGTGCAATTGCAGATGACATCACGTTAACCCCTGTTACTGGGTTCCACCCTCAGGTCAAATGCCTATGAGTCAGTGTCTAGCACAGATGAATGATGTCATCCTCACACCACCTCTTTAGCAACAAAATGTGCTGGTGCCTTTCATTGTCTGGTCTTAAGAGACCCCTGTGTTGCTAAATGAAGTTCCTAAGATAAAAAAGAATGTGCCTGAACTTAGAAAAGGCAGGAAATGAGCACATCACACTAACACCTTTGAAATACGTTCTATGAAAAGGATGATGATGGATCATATGCAACAGAAGCGGGGGCAACAGGAAGCATGTGTTAACAGGTTAGGGCAACAGAAAAAAAATTACATTAAAGAACAACATACAGTGTCTCAGAACAACCAACAATCTCATATTCCAACTCTTCAGCCAACTAAGGAATCAAAATTAAATACAATGGGGTCAGGAGGTGTAATGGCTGTTAGGCATCTGATTACTTATAGATAGATATACAAGGAAAAAAATTCTGTGTAATGAAATCTCGTTATAGTGAAATTTGGTATGGAATTAAAGAGATAAAAAGCCTCATGTTGTTTCAATACACGACATGGTGCAAATAATCACTTTGATTCCAGTGAAGCCTTCTGTGAAGAAAAAAACCTCCACAAGGAGAATACATGGGATGGTCCTAACTCAGGATGACACTTAAGGATGTACTTAGTCTGTACCATGGGACCTTAGCATGTGCTTAAGTGTTGTCCTGATTATGAATGCCTTCATAAATCTAGTAGGACTGAAGTGCTGTTTTAGCTGTCATGATCCAGGAAATGTGCAAAATGCAAGTATCTTTGTTTTTTTGGTGGTATGTTTGATTGTAAGAATTGTATTGTTGGTAGACTCAGAGAAGCTTTCAGGCACAAAGTATCTTTCACCAGATCCCAAATGTGTTGTGCCCAAAAGCTTATCTTGGTAGAATATTTTCTGTGTCCTCATCACTAAACACAGGGCTCCACAGGGGAAAGAGAAAGATCAACACCTTGCAGTTATACAAGGGAGTCTTGCATCATGCATCTATCACAAGGAGTACAGTACCAGTTCTGAATAGGACATAGTTATAAACGTGGTTTGGGAAAGGCTGGGGTCACAGGAGCCTTACTACATGGATAGAGACATACCCATGTTAAAGATGCAAGGTGGCAGCAGCTGTTACTCCAGCCTATGGGATATTGTGCACTGAAAGCGAGGTGGAATTTTATCCAAAATGCTGAATCTTTTGATTTTGTGTCTAGTTTATTTATCACTATAAAGAAAGCATTTCTGGCTCCAGTATTCCATTTTAATTATACAAAGTCAGGGGCAAGGGGGTTGTTGAACTGTTTTAAACTACATTCTGGGCACATCTACATGACACATTACAGCAATATAACGTTGGCAGGCATGAACCGTGATACTGCTGCTAGTGGGCAGTAGGGTTGGAAACAACCCATACAGCACCGGGACTGCATAGTATCGGTGGTTACTGCACAATCATTTAGTACTTGTGCTCAGTAACAAATATGTAGTCAGGTGCTCATGTAGACGTGCCCTCTGACACCTTTTCATTCACTGAATTCTGGATAAATCGAGTGCCACTAAAATGGACACAGGAAGGGTTGCAATATTGTTTCTTACAGAAAATACTAAATTGCTTTTTCCACCCTCCAAATCTGTCCCTCCTTGCTTTTACTCTATATACTGTTTTCAAAAAATATTGTTAAAACAAACCCTCTCTCCAAGGGGTTTCAGTAGGAGTGTAATATTTACAGCCAGGAATATAAAGTATCAAATTCAATTTTTGTTTGACAATGCAGAGAGTTAATGAATTCAGATACATAAATGTCTGACTTTATTTGCATTTTCTTTTCTTTTTTGTCCAGCTGGCATTTTTGGCAGACAGAAAACCAGCCTCCTCTTTTGAATTACATTTATTTTACAACAATCCCCTTTCTTTGTGTTTTTTCCCCAAACTGAAGTACAAATCAACATAGAAATCAAAAAAAAAATTGAGCAAACACAACCGTGTTGTCTTCCTTTTATCACTGTTGCCTCTCTCCTTCAATAATCAACTTATTTCTCTCTGCCCAGGTCTGTACCAGGTACTTAAAAAACATAAACCATCAAAACATGTGCAATCTGTCTTGAGCCCTCATCCTCTTTTCACTTTCTCCCCCAAACTCACCATGCTTCTCCTCTCCTCTCCTCTCATGTTACTCTCTCCACCTTCATTATGCTCTTTGAATTAGTGGTGTTTCTCCAGATCTTTAACCTGTAACCCTCAACCTTTCTCTTTGACCCTATGGCCCCTATACCTGAGTTTCAATCTTCCATACTGTGAGCCACCCCATCTACCTTCAAAAAAAGCTCATTTACCCTAGCTCCAAGCTATTTTCATTTTTTGAACATATTTCAATTCTTCCTGTCTTCACAGCTTCCACACTTTCTCCTGGATTTCCTCCAATCTGGTTTCTCTATGCTTGCAACAGTGTGTGTGTGTGTGTGTGTGTTGTCGTCACTATCTAGGGACTTTTTACCATTGTCTGCTAGAGAAAAGCTCATTTAATAAACTAGTGTTTCTATTAAGGTTAACAAACCAGACTTGTATTTCTAGCATCAGTATGGCTGATTTAACCAGTGTGAGATTTAACCAGTAATTGTATCTGTTATTCACAGCACAAGAACTCAATATAATTTATCTATTTATGTTTACAATATATACTTAGTCAAGCACGTCTTAGGTTCTCAGTGCCTTTGCCATAAATTAAAGTAGCCAAATGAAGAGAACAAAGAGAGCCAGAGGCTGCACCTCATTTGCAGACCTCCCCAAAACTAGACAAAATAAAACTCTAAAATATCTGTTCACAGTGTATCATGTGCCAGCCCATAAAGTGCCTCTCTCTTCCAAAGCATAAGTAAATGGGGCCTCCAGCTCAACAGAGAAGGGCTAGTGAAGAGCAGGACAAAATTCAGGTGCATCAAACTATACCCCCACACACACCTGAACATGCACCTGTTAGAAGCAAATTAGCTCCCAACTGGAGCAGTTCATTGCAGGGCTGTTCCTGCCTTGCTCTGCCCCACTGCAGCAGCCAGGACGAGCTCCGGGCTCACCTGGATGCCAGCCCTGGGCTGGCAGGGGGCACAGGGCGGGGCTAGCCCTGATCTCTGGGTGGTGGAGGAAAGCTGTTCCAGCTGCCAGGCAGCTGCCTCCCAGCAATGTGGAGATCAGGACCCACCCCAATCTCCATGGGGAAGAGAGGTAGCTGTCTAGCAGCTGGGACAGATCTCCCTGCCCCGCAGAGATCAGGATGGGTCTTGATCTTCACATGGCTGGCAGGCAGCATTAGGCTGAGCCGGGACAGCTCTCCCCATCCCCTGTGGCCCCCTGCTGCCTAGGCTGTATCTGCAGGTACTAGAAAATGGTGCATTAGACTAACCTACTGTGCAGTAATTGCTGCGCACGTGTAAATGGTGATGCTTTACTGTGCATCAGATTAGTCTAATGTGCAGTAAAGCATCTCATGGAGATGCATCCCTTTGCTTGTATGGGCTCTTTGCTTGTTTGTTTCTCCCAGCACAAACCCCCTGTCCCTCACCCCCTCCATTCTGCCTTTGTATTCAAATCTCTCTTCAACAGATGCTATGAAAGGACATTCGGGGAGCAGTGTATGAAGTAAACTTTAGCCCACAAACACTTGTGATATATATAATACACATGCATTCACACACAATTCAGTCTTTAAGGTGAAAATCTACCCTGCTTTACGGCTGAGAAACCCTGGCTGCCACTCTTATCTTGAGCTCCTACCTTTGGTAAAACTTCAAGGGGAGAGGGTGTATGCAGTAATATCAGAAAAGGGAATACACAGTATGCAGTGCCTCAAATCTTAATACCCTTTTAAAATGAAAAATGACATAAAGAATTAGAAACTTTGGCTAACTTTTGTACAACCAGGTTTTTTCTTACTGTAAGCTCTAATGTGATATTCAGGCTCAAAAAGGCCACTATGTTTTTTCTGCAAATTTGTGTAGACCTAAAAACTGATGCACCGAAAGTGTAATGTGCATTTTGAACCTAACTGCAAACCAGGAACTGTAATGTCGGCTTAGAAGCAGACAGAGATGTATAAATAAGACTATTGTTTCTAAAGACTAAAGCTTAAATATTGTTATATAGTAGTTGAAGTAGAGTATAATAGACTATTGTTTCTATGAATAGGTTTTCCCAAGCACCAATCAACACCTTATCGTTAACATTAATCACAAGGATATCTTCCCCAAGATCAAACAAACACTTCTCAAGAGTTCAAACTCTAGCTTTAGAAAAGTTTCAGTGTAATAACAGATTAGATTTGAACATGTAGAACTGTGTCCATATACAATGGATCTTATTTTAGCAATTAAATATTACAGAAAGGTATTTAAAAGGTTGGGAAAGACTTCCTTGTGACTTGTGTGATAAATCAGCAGTAAAAAAACATCAAATACAGAGCAATACTCCTATTCTCCATGTGTGTTATAGGCAATCATAACTCCATTTTTGTAACAGGTGATTCTTCATACTATCTTGTTTATCAGTAACAAAACCCGGCAATAGAATAATAAAGAAACAGTTTATTATATTTGTCTGTTGTATTTATACCAAATGTTTTTATAAAAAGTCACTGAATATTAGAAAAACTGTAATTTAATTTTTCAGTTTTAGAGACATAGGGATTGCTTTCCTGGGGCAGATCAGTATTCAGATTCTGACAGTAGACAAGGCAACATGCTTCAAAGGAAGAAAACCTGCATTAGTCATTATTGGATAACCTACCCCAAAAGACAATATCTTCCTAAACCCAATGACCTATTTATAAATTTCTGCAAATTTGTGTAGACCTAAAAACTGATGCACCAAAAGTGTAATCTGCATTTTGAACCTAACTGCAAACGAGGAACTGCAATGTTCCTTACAGGAACTTATGTGAGGAAACATTGACATTTATATGCCTTTTAAACCTCTGGATTTGTTTTTTTCAAACTGATATTTATTTACTAGTGCAAAAGTATATTCTTATCATCTAGGTAGATGTCTAACTGAACACAACTGTTATCTCAAACACCATGGCTAGGGACAGAAGTTACACATAAACTGGTTTAAGCAATCAGAAACTGGTTAAAACCTGTAAAGGATAGAAGTTCAGTACACATCAACCAGTTTCAAAATGGCTGAAACTGGTTTCAGACAAACCTGGCTGAATGTATTATCAGACTTATCTGATTTGAGTCAAATTGATTTAGGAAACTTCTGTCCCAAACCCCATCCTGGTTCAAGTTAAATCAGAGTCCCCCCCAGCATGCTTTCCAACCCTGGGCTGGGCTGTACTGTCTGCTCCAGAGAGCAGGACTGGCCCTGCCCCTCTGCTTCCTAGCTGGAGCAGTGAGGGCTGGCTGACAAGGCGGGGGCAAGCCCAGCTGGGGATGCAGCTCAGGCTATAGGTGTGGGGGGACTGCCACTCCCCAGCAAACCCCAGCTAGAGTCTAGGGCCAGGGAGGGGGGTTAAACACCCCTTCTCTTGCTCAAACTTACTGCTGGCTGCAACTGTGGACTACAAATCCTAAAGGCAGCTAGAAGCAGGAAGAGGAAGTGATGAGCAACCTGGCAGAGTCCTGCTGCTGTAATCCTGGACTGCAAATCCCAGAGACCTTGGGAACAACAGGAAAAGAAAGTGACCACACAGTCAGAGTGCCCTGCTTTAGCACCCCCTGAGCTTCTGGCCTGAGCCACTGCAGGCATCTGGCTCCATTTCCTGAATCAAAGGTTCATTTCTATTTGCTTCTGTTTCAATTTAATCTGTGCAGTTTAAACTAACCTGCAAAGACTGAATTGATTCAGCCTCAGGCTTTTTGACTGTCTGTACATAGTGGCTATACACTCACTGATCTAATTCTGCGGGGGTTGAAAAATGTATATAGAACATTTTTTCATTCTACAACATGCTCTGACTTGAGGCAGGCAACTGCAGTCTCCACTACCAAATTCTCTGCTCCAGTTTCCTTTACTTGTTTATAATGGAAAGTATGTTGAACCTTTATTTCTGTTTGAAGAGTAATATTTTAAAACTACACCACAGTGGCCTAATGCTGATCTCATTGAGGTTAATGGGAATTTTATCAGTGATCTCCAAGGGGTAAGAGTCAGGCCAAAGAGTCAGATTACACGATGCAAATGTAACCATTTTGCATTTGTCTGCATTTCCTCCAGCTATACTTGTGGTTTGGGATCAGATTCCCCAACGTACCCAGTGTGGGGCAAAACCACAAGCCACTGGGAAGGATTATCCTGAATGTGGGGGGAGGAGGGAAGGGGAATGAGGCAAAGTATGCTAATATCACAGAGTAGTTACAACAGCCTGGAGTTAGGATGGTAGAGCACCATGCCCCCTTTACCTGACCACAGAGGATGGCATTAGGCACAGGAATAATTATAACATCAATAACAGCTGTGTTCAATTACAAATACTATTCCTGTACCAATTGCCACCCTTTTTGATCAGGTAAAGGGGACATGGTACTCTACCATCCTAATTCCAGGCTGCTGTAATGGCCCCTTGAAGCCACTGGCAGCTGACACATGTTAGACAGCAGCTTCACTTTATCCCTCTGCTGGCTTAAAAAGTGTCCCACCTCATTTAAAAGACACTAACTGCCTTAACTGGTCACCACAAGGCTTTGAAGAGAAATAGTCACAGCAGGAGAAAGCAGAAGAAATATGCTTTCCAAGCAGACATGTTTGTCCCCCCTGCTCCTTCTGGCCATCAAGCAAGAAGCCATCCTTGAGCCTGAAATCTGAAAATGTCTGGGAATGCAAGTATAACCTCTCTGTCATGCCAGTATTCATGGCAAATAGCTTTCAGAGCAATGTGCTATCACAAAATAGCCCTAAATATACCCCAAAGTATATTTGTTATTAAATTCAAGGGGAAAAAAATGTTATATTTGTTTTCTTCTCCAGCGCTATATATCCTACTTTACTGGTTGCCCATATATTAATGGAGATGCATGTGATGTCTGAGGAGGGGTACAGCCTTTGTCTTTCAAAGACAACATCTTGTTAAGGTTGTTCGGGATCACTGGTCCTCACTTGCATCCAACTCTTACTAATGGCTCCACATTTAGTGGACAGCCCACCCCTGCAGCTGTACCCAGCCTATGGGGCTAACTGTTTTTACCAGCAGGCTGAACTTAGTAAGGGGGAACAGTTCTTGTCATTAAAAATTGTCCTTTGGTCATCACAACAGCAGCTGCAGTGGAAGAGGATATCTCCCAATGACAAAGCTGGTGGAAGAAAATGACATTAACTACAACCACTGCCTTGTGGATTGCTTCAGGAGAGGTGAAGGCTAAGGCAGTAAAACCCTGAAAGAAAATCTAGAGTGGAGCCTCTAAGGCAGTTATGCAATTACTCACTCTTCTTTCCAGCAGCTCCTACAACTTTCCCAGCCCCACATCCTATTGGTTCTACCTTTCCATTAGAAAAGTCAGCCAAGTCAAAAGGGTGATTTGGGTACTTGGGCAACCACCTAGACAACGCCCATGCTTTTGCGCTCTGGAAAGGTCACTCCAGCTTTGCTAATGCATTGAAAGAAGATAGAGACATTAATGAATCTATCTTTTGGCTGGCTACACTGGCATCCTCAGATTCAAATTAAGCAAAGTTATAAGTATAGGCAGTCCTCGATTTAAGACTTCTTGAGTTGCACCGAATGTCACTTACGATGTTTATAAATTGGCACCATGTTTCGACGTTCTGATGTGGGTTTTGTCTTTACAATGGTTGATACTGCATGCAGCTGGTAAGTGGTGGAAGGGAAGGGGAAAGGGAAGGGGCGTGAGGGGGCAGATCAACACCCCCTGCGGTGAGGGAGGGACTGGAACTGGGACATGCACTGGGCAGGCACTGGGGGGGATGGGGAGGCGGCAGTTCCCGCTGCTGCGTACTGCTCATCTGGCGGCTCAACCGGTGGTTCTTGTCACTGCTCCCACCACTGCTCTGGGAGGGCTTGTGGGGGCATGTGCCCACAGATCAACACAGGGTGGGGTGTGTGGGGCCAGGGCTGCACCGGGCTGCACCTCAGATAGGCAGCAGGAGCTACAGCAAAGCAGGGGCTATGGGAGGGCTGCAGCCACCTGAAAATTTGCCGTAGCCCATGCCACCCACTTGAAGCATAGCCCGGTGCAGGCCCGGCCCACCTCGCACAGATCTGGGGGCATACACCCCCCCAAACTTCCCTAGAGCAGTGGCAGGAGCAGTGGGAGGACCTGCCAGTTCTGAGCTGCTAAATGAGCAGCATGCAGTGGCGGGAGCTGCCCCCTGCCCCCCTGCCTCAGCCTGGCCCAGCCGGGCAGCGATTGCCCTAGCCCCGGTCCCAGCCCCAGTCCCTCCCTCACCGTGGTGGGCACTGATCTGCCCCCCACGCCCCTTCCCTTCCCCCTCCCATTCCACCACTTACCACCTGCACGCAGAATCTACCATCATAAAGGAGCCAATCCCCAATTTGTAACACTGTTCCTATGGGAAAACTGGTTCCAAGTTAGGATGTTTCGACTTAAGACGCAGTTTTTAGGAACCAATTGTGTCATTAGTCTGAGGACTGCCTGTACTATTATAATTATTTGACATGGGGCACAACAGCTTTTCCTTCGCAAATATTACAGATAAAAGGATACATTTCAATGCAGCTTCAGGCTTTTGCATCTGATGCAGCACCTCAGTATTTTTGGTTGCTAATAAAAGATTACTACTTGTTCAGATACAAGAGTTGAAGCTTGCCACAGAAAGAAAGGTGATTTACTCCTGAATGAGAGTATTTACACAGGGCTTTGATGTGATTTAACTTGTGCACACTGAGCATTTATAGGCATGCTCCAGGACGCAGAGGAGTGCTTTGATTAGTGAGCTGTGCTAATTAAAAGTGCTCAAGGATCACGTACATCAGCGTTCCCACAGTGAAAAAATGGCAGTGGGGCATTTTGAACGAAAGCTCATTTGACTAATGCTCTTCATATTCACCTTTCAAGTGTCCTTGAATCTCTTCTTTGCCCACCTCTAGAGCAGTGACCACTGGTATGTGGGAGTGCAGGACCAGTATTGAAAGCCACTGTCAGGCATCCTTATGACATATCCTGTCCAACACAGCTGGTGCCATATTGACATGGCTTCCATGCTGGTGGTGTTTGCTTGAGCCAGAATGCTGGCATTCATTCTTCTGTCCTTCCAACTGATATGGAGATTTTCCAAAGACATCATTAATGGTAATGATACAAAGCTTTTGGGTGTTTCTTGTATGTCATCCAAGTTTCATATTCATACAACAAGGTAGGGATGACAACAGCCTGGTAAGATGAGAAGTTTGGTTTGCATCCTGTTGTCATGATCATCCAAGACACAATGTCAGGGACATCCAAAGGAAGCACTAGCATATTTTATCTGGTGTTGAATATCATTGTCTATGTTTACTTTTTGGGAAAGGTTGCTACCTAGGTAGGGGAAATGCTCAACATTCTGCAATGACTGCCCTCAAATGGTAATATGTGAAGGAAGGAGCAACTGGTGGGTTTGGGGTGGATTAGTAAAGCATCTTTGTTTTCATGAAGCTGGCAGTGAATGCAAGTATTTCATACCCTTCACAAAAGCAATCAAGAATAACACAGAGCTCTTCAACTGAGTGGACACACACACACACACACACACTGTACTGATAGTTAGTAATGGAGGTGTTGATTATCTTGGATTTGGAATGTAACTGGTTGATATTAAAGAGATTCTTGTCCATGTGATACTGGATGATGACTCCAAATGGAAGTCTATCAGCAATGAAATGTGGAATAGTTGCAATACAGAATGGAAAGTGTTGGTGCAATCACATCCTTGCTTGACTCCAGTTCTGATAGGGAAGGGATCTACTACTGAGCAATTGCTTAAAACAGTTGCTGTCATTTTGTCATGAAGAAGTCTGATAACAGTAACAGATTCTGGTGGGCCTCCAAATCTCATCATGTTCTTCCATTCAGCCTATCTGTTTATTGAACCAAAGGTCTTGGTCAGAAAAATAATGGTCATGTAAAGATCATGGTGTTGCTTGTGGCATTTTTCCTGCAGCTGTCTAGCAACAAAGATTACGTTTATTGTACCTCTGAGTGTTCTGAAATCACATATGGATTCAGGTAGAAACTCCTCAGCGAGGAAAGCGAGTCTACTATGGAAAATGCAGGAGAAGATCTACCCAGCTATGGACAGGAGTGCACTACCATGATGATTGTTGCAATCCAGTCTATCTCCTTTCTTGAATATGGTAATATTCTGGTCTCTCTCAAGTCACTGGAAATCTGTTTATATTTCCAGATTTTCATCAGAATGATATGTAGCTGGTAAGAGAGTATTTTTTCTACCTTGCTTATACATTTAAGCTGGTATTCTATCAGGACTACAGGATTTGTTGTTCTTCAAAGTTACCCTAATTTTCCTACACTCAGAGATAGAGATAGCATTGGAGTTCTCTTTGGATTCTATCCCTGGAGGATGTTTATTATACTTCGTAAATATAAAGAACTAAGATCTGCAGATGAAAGCATGCTATACTAGTGTAAAGTGTTGTTATAAATGGAAAGTGATACCCCATGGGAAGGCATGTCCTAGGTTCAAAGCTTTAGTATTATCTCTGAACCGTGCTCTGCATTTTGCAAGCCAGCAAACTTCTCCAGGAATTTATCTAACTGACTTGGATATCCTTAGCCTTGCCTTCACTGCTAAAATAGGAGAATTTTGTACCTCAGGGTAAACCAATATACATGAGCTACATATGGGTATACGCCTGACGTGCCCAGAAAGCAATTCCAATTTTAGAATTTGTTTCTATTTCAATGTAAAAAAGAATTTGAGACCTTTTTGAAGTTTTTCATAACAAGTAAAAGAGAGAAAAAGCCACCACTCCTGAAAAGCCAGTACTCTCCTGTTTAAGGCCCTAGCCTAGGGTGTGGGAAATTCAGATGGAAGTCCCCAGTTTAGAACAAGGACTTGAAATTGGGTCTCTCATATCTTAGACCAATGCCTTAACCATAAAGGTATTAGCATTAGGGTATCAGCACAAAGAGCTTGAAGGACTACTAGAGTTTGAAGTTATGATAGATTTGGACAATGAACCTACATTAAAAGATTTGCAGAAAGCCATTAAATCAATTCCTGAGAATAAAGCCTTCAGCAACAACTGTTTGCCTGCTGAAATCTGCAAATGTGCCAACGGCAAATTACTTTGAAATTTCAGAAACTCACTCGCATCATGCTTCCTGAGTTGCAATCTCTAGGTGAAAGAATCTATCCTGAAAGTCAATGTGGTTTTTGTTCAGTAAGCTCCACCATTGATATGATATTTTTGGTCAAGCAATTGTAATAGTAGCGTAGAGAAAAGCAAATACCGCTACATGTAGGTTTCACTGAGCTGACAAAGGCCTTTGATACTATAAACAGACAGGGCTTTTTCATTGTTCTGAAGAAACCTGGTTGCCCCCAAACTGTTGAACATCATTTGCTCATTACATCAAGGTATGAAGATAACTGTAGTGTATGAAAACAAAGAATCAAATGCCTTTGAGATCAACAATGGGGTGAAACAGGGGTGTGTCTCAGCTCCCATGATCTTTAACATCTATTTTTCATTCCT
>NW_005842015.1:2136356-2156108 GCF_000455745.1 Alligator sinensis
AGAAGTGATGATATTCATGTTCGAACAAAACTAGATGGGGGCTTGTTCAACTTTGCAAGGTTTAGAGCGAAAACCAACGTGAAAGAGCTGGTTCTGAGAGATTTCCTGTTTGCAGATGATGGGGCCTTGCTTGCCCACAGTGAATCTTTCCTGCAAAATCTCTTAGGCAGATTTTCTGCATCATGCAAGAGCTTTGGACTGACAATTAGCCTAAAAAAGACAGTAATTATGTACCAAGGGGGAGGTGGGAGGAAGAACCAGTGCCTGACATCATTCTGGAGCATAAATCTCTTGGCATTGTCAACAGCTTTTGCTACCTTGACCTTCAGACTGAGCTGACTAAAAGAACTGGAAAAACAGCTAAGAATTTCAGGCTATTACAGAAACAAGTATGGAACAACAAACAACTATCAACTAAAGATGAAGACGTGAATCTATGAGACTTGTGCTGTCATCCCTACTTTATGGCTCAGAACCATGGACTACATATGCTAGGCACATCAGGAGACTAAACAGCTTCCATATGAGATGCCTGCTCAAGATCCTGAAAATAAAGTGGGAAGACAAATGATGAACATAGAGGTACTGGAGCATAGAAAATTGGCACACTTTGAAATCACCACCAAGAAGAGAAGGTTGCAAGGGCTCAGCCATGTCGGGAGAATGGGAGAAAACCCTATCCCCAAGAATATTTTGTACAGCAAGTTGCCCTCTATGGCAGTACCATGATGTGTGCAAAAATGATATCAAGACATTCGCCATCAATGTCGAAAGCTGGGAGGAGTGTGTACAATCTTGTCCAATCTGGAGGGAATATCTGGCACAGAGTGCAGCTCAACATGAAGCAGCTTTGATCCAAAAGATGGAAGCAAAGTGAGAAAGAAGAAAGCAGTATGCTGTAAACTTGGATTCCAATGCAGACAACACATGGATCTGTGAAACTTTTAACATGCTGTGTCACTCTTTTCAACTGGGCTTGTCAGCCACAACTGGATTCATCAGGCACCTGACCAGACCTCTTACAGACCCATTCAGCATGATCCAGAGAATTGGGCTAAGGACAGACATTCAAAAAGCCTGAGCCTGAATTGATTCAATCTTTGCAGATTAGTTTAACCGGGCTAAGCTAAATCACTTCATAGTTGCACAGACATCCCAGAAATACAGGCACATGCCTGCAGTGGCTCAGGCTAGAAGCAGGGGTGGGTGCTAGAGCAGCCCTCCCTGTCCTTCCAAAGTGCTGAGCTGAGGGGGAGGTGTCCAGGACCCAGGAGGACACACTGATTAGGGAGGGCCCCCACCCTCCAGACCAGGCCAGCAAGGAATTGATAACACAGTGTTTATCACTCCTAACTCTTTATTACCCCATTAAGAAAACAACAGAGGGACATTACAAGCTACTTACTGATTCTTTCTTTGTCCCATATGACACAGCACAGACTGTACCTATCATGTAGTCCGCTAGCTAATGTTGAACTGTGTCTATGTAAGGCAGAAGGGACTAGGAAATAATCCCTGCTTAGCAGGGAGTGGGAAGGTGAGGGGGGAGCAGGGGGAAGCAAGGCATATGCCTGCAGTCTCTGCCAAGCTGCAGCCAGGGAACAGAGGGAGGGGCCAGCTCTGCTGTGGAGCAGACAGCATGCCAGGATGCTGGGGAAGTCTAGTTTAACTTAAACCAGCAAGGGGTCTGGGACAGACATTTCATAAACTGGTTTTACCCAAATCAAGTAAGTCTGATGCTACATTCAACCAGGTTTCTCTCAAACCAGTATCAGCCATTTTTCAAACTGGTTTATGTGTACATGTTCTGTTACAGGTTTAAACCAGTTTCTGATCACTTAAATTGGTTTGTGTGTAATATCTGTCCTGAGCCTTGATGGCTGCCTACTCTATTAGCTATTTTAGGGTGGCTGGGATTTTCTTGCTATAAATTCTATTCTGGATCTGTGGAACTTTCCTGATGAAAACTGAAACTGGCACATTTTACAGAAAGAATTCAACCTGATGAAATGACATTTGCTGATGGAAAAGACTTTTAGCTGAAACTGTTTTGACCAGCTCTCAAAAGAAAACAATGAAGACAAGGCACTATTGTTTTACCAAGTGGTAAACTAGATGAGATCATACCTATAGCCCTGCCTGGGGTTGACCTCGCCTAGTTTACTTCACAATAAAACTTAAGTGCCATGTCTGCAGCCTGTCTTTACCTCAGGTCATTCACACACATTAATTACCCTGAGGTAAAAAATCACACCTTTTTAGCAATGAAGATAAATCCTTTGGTACAATGCCTCTTCAAACAGCAGAAATGTTAAACCTTGCATCAAAGCAAAAATGGTTAGAAGTAAATTACTTGAGAGCAGGACTTGCAAGAAATTTTCTCAGCATGTGGAAAAGCGACAGACAGTGGGCCACATCAAAATCTACAACCCAAATGTAGACTAGAATCATAAGAAATGACCAACACCTAAGAGCAGGCACTTTTATATAAGTTAGCTCTGATGGAGCAATATGGTAAAAATGGTTGCTTGAATCATAAGAAAACACTTGTAAAACAAAAATATAGGCATTGGGGATTTTTTTTTTTAATTCTTTAATTATTACTTGAAATACAATGCTATTTTAACCCCAAGATTTTGTGCTATCTTTCTGTGTTCACATTTACCCTACAGCAAACTGAACATAAAACTGACCCCAATTTTCTCAAAAATCCAGAACTCCTGTATAAAACGTCTTAACAATAATCATTACAAATTTCCACGGCTAAAATAGTGCAAGTCTATCTACCAGGCACAATGCAATATAACATTGTTTGAAATGTGGATGGGTTCCCAAGTAAATCAAATAATCTGGAAAAAATCTTGAAGACCTGCAAAGGCAGTGAGATATAATCCTGGGAAGAACAAACTTCTGACGACAGCAAACTTGATAAAGCTACTAATGTATTCAGGGCACCCAGGACTCTGAAGATTAAATAGTGTCCTTTTGCAGAAGGCAAAACAGGTTGGACCCTGTTTGAATGTCTTGAGTTCTCATCTCAAATCACTGGGGAAAAATCTAAAGGATAAACTGGAGTTAGTCCAGCTTAATCTTTTCTGGAATTGGCTATATTGGACTGCACTCTACTTTTTTATTTATACACTGGAGGGCTTTATCAAGGTCCTAAAGCGATTAAAAGATATGGGCAATTAGTTAAGGAACATTATTACAACCTCATAAAATCCTACCAAAAATAGAGTGAGTTGCCCAGGCCTTTACCACCCTATGGACTAGAATCTTTAGTCAACTACATTCATATGGCCATAGGGTGGTAAGGGCCTGGGCAACTTACTTTGCCTTTGGTAGAATAAACTCTTTTGGCATTACGATGATAGAGAAAATATAAGTGATTTCAATGGCCAGCCATTTTCTCCTACCATGGTTCAAAGGAGGAGACTGGGAGGAAATAGGCAGGGGGGTGCTGATCCTCTTGTAGCATAAAGTCACGTTGGGTCCTTGTACCAGCAGCATAAATTACAACTGCTCCTCAGCATCTCCAAACTATAGGGGGGTGGGAGAAAATGGGAGCCACACCTAGTGCCCCATACCCATCCCTTCCACTATGCCTGACTGGAACTTGGCAGAACTGAGATCCATTTATAGAAACTGAAAATTAGGTTAATATATTTACACTGCCAAGGTTCAGTTTGGGGCAGCAAAGAACCTAGGGTGAATGGTAAATCCACAGACAAAAAAAAAGTTACAATTGTGTATTGTAAAGAAACAACTTGGGTCAAAAAGGCATGAAGCTGGTAGCTGCTGGCTTAACTCTGCTTTGTCAGGAGTGGTTGGCATTGTGAAGGCATTATAAAGTGATGTCCAGTAACCAACAGGAGGTAAGCTCTTATAGACAAATCTTAAGGACAAACTGTTGCTATGGTAGAGGGGAAAATAGGGTGTGGAAATGAATTATTCCGTAAAAGAAAGGCTGCTTTTGAGAATATGCTTGGCATGGTTCTGGTCTAGGCAGCTTCTGTGTTTGATTCAGACTAATAGAGGCAACTGCTAAACAGACACCCACAAGTACTTCAAAAAGCCGCTTTAAAAGCTTACTATGTAAATCTCTCCAAACTTCAGAAAAGAAAGATCTCTCTTTCTCCCCCTCTCTCTAGCTCCCACTTCACCAGAGGTTCTCCAATCCCAACTCCATCAATCCCCAACTATTCTTTCCTTTGTCCCCTCAAAAAGCAGGGTCTGGCAACAAATAGCCTTCTGGCTAATGGTTGGCTATGACTCTCTTTGGATTCCCAGCAAGCAGTTGGCAAGAGGTGTAGCCACAAAAAGGACATGGAGAGCTTCATCCATGAACACAGAAACAACAATCTTATCCTCTTCCATGGCCCAGACAAAGCAAGTCTTTATAATTTATTTCTTCTTTGTAGGGGGCTTCAGTCAGAAAGAATTACTGAGCATTTATGCTGAATGATCCCAAGTACTGCATGTAAAACCAAAGAGAGCTGATTGGCAAACATATTTCTATCCATGGGGGAAAAAAACTCAGCTATTAAAGCATTCATTTTCATTCCTAATCAGTATGAAAAGCTAAAGCATTCTCACTTTTTGTGGAATAAAAAAAAAGTTTTGACAAAATAGGGAGTCAGAAATTTAAAAGTAAAAAATGATATTCTCAAAACCAAAACATTTTCTTGCTGTTTGCCATGTCAAAACAAAAATGTTTATATATTTGGATCATGGTTAAATTCTGTGTTTGTT
This sequence comes from Alligator sinensis, assembly GCF_000455745.1. Lineage (NCBI taxonomy): Eukaryota > Metazoa > Chordata > Crocodylia > Alligatoridae > Alligator > Alligator sinensis. The sequence goes on from NW_005842015.1 coordinate 2,141,109, forward strand.
TGAGTAACTGAAATGCATCCTGGGTTGGCTCTCACTGGGGAGCCCAGTCCACAGGGGACCACAGGGGGAAGACGTACCAGAACTACAACCCTCAAGAGGCACCATGGCAGTTCAGCCAACCAAAGAAATCAATGTGGACAAAAATGGAAAATTGGGGATGAGAGGAAAGGAAAAAAACAACAAAATTTTCTATAAGAAAATATTGATCTTGCAAAAAACACATTCTCTATTGATGAAAAATTTAGGTGGAAATTTTGATGGAACATTCTCAAGCAGAGAAATAACATACTTCCAGGAAGCGTGCCAGTCTAATTTGGTGTCTGCAATACTGTGGTATTATCTGAACCACCTGACTCATCAAAATGTGCAAAACCTTATTGAATAGGGGTTCTGTCTTTGGTAAAAGTAGCACTTGTTCTCTGTAGTTAGCCCAAATTGATGCTTATCACTAATACAAGAATCTTCTGTTCTCCTCCTTGCATAGTATGAGGTAGCAGAAGTAAATAAACATGTGGATTTCTTTGCTGAAGCTTCCACTTGCCTGGATTATGCGTCCAAAATGTTATATTATATAGAACCTGGTGCATTTCAACATAGAAGAAATATTTGAAAAGAGGGGGGGAGGGAAATCAAATATTTCTCTTCATCTACTACCTAATGTCATGTTAGTGGGGGCGATAACTAAATCTTGGTTTATTATCCATGTAAAATTACAAATAATAAACACTCACTCCCCTACTGGCTGGCTAGTAATTCTCATTTATCATCAATACATTTGTGCACAGATATTTGCCCCTAGATGCTCTGTAACTGAAACCACCAATTTTTAAACTAATTTTATGCCTTTCAACATGTTTCATGTCATCTGACCCCAATGATGGAAGCCTTTCATTTCTTCTTCCCGACCCTTCATAAAGAATTATTTTGCTCCATCAGAGCACAAGAAGCAGTAATAAGTAGACAGGTCCAAAAATACATGCCAGTGAATAAGTTGGTCACTGGCCCACAAGCAGGAACAAAAGTTTGGATGTTTGCCCCATTTCTTTTTGTATAAACATGATTTGGGGTTATTAGCCTCTTTTTGATTCTCACCAGACACCTTTATGGCATGGTTATAAATATAAAAAAATATTTTTTAAGCAATGTGCTTATCACTTCAGTATGTCAAATCACATTGTAGAGTTCCATGATGATTCTAACAGAATCCTTTCTATGTAAAATTTGAGCAGTTTCTAAGACAAACACCAAGCTGCAAGCTCAGTCCATCATCAGTAAATGTAAATGTCTCTGACAACAGACCTAAGAATAAAGATTCTGAAGGAAGAAAGATTTTGGCCTATTGAAATCAGACAGCTAAAGTGGCTGCAGAGCAATACTGTGACAACTCATACTAGTTCTCAAGAACTCCTGGTTTTCAGAAAGACAAGATTCCTTGGGTGAATATGATATCTTTTATTGGACCAACCCAAATGTTTTCAGAAACATACTCAACCAAAAAAAACTCAACTTAATTATTACGATGATATGCAAGATAAAGACACTTTGAGGCATGGGCTATCCCCCTTCTATGAATCAGATTATGAACCCCTTATTCACAGTAGTGAGCATTTGCTCACAGAAGTAGCACCATTGACTATGCTGTAAGTAGGAGGTTCACACACTCTGGCCCTATGTGTCTGCACAGTATCGAGGACAAAAATTAAAGAAATACATACGAATAATAATATAATTGGCTTTGCAGCTCACAGAAGAAAAAAAAATCTTAGAAGACATACAAGCAGTGAAATATTGTAAGGTGAAATTTTTACAAAGTCATTACTGTGGATGCTGTTTAGCTCCACATCTCTTGACTTCTTTAAGGACCAGAAGGAAGCAGGACTTCTTTGCATATCTCACCAAAAAGATGATACCTTCAGTGCCAGAATGCCATTTAATATGCTCTTGGAGCACTGGTAATAGCAATTTAGAGGGGAAACATTTTCTGTGCTGAATATAGCAGTTTCCCTTTAAGGTCTCCCATCCAGATATAAACTCCTCCTCTTTAGCTTGGGAAATCTGACAAGACCGTCTCTGAGAAAGTCTGGCTGTTAATCAAAATGAGAGGGAGAGTTATTTTCAGACCATTTTACCACTGCTTGAAAGGTGAATTCACATGCAAGCTTGTTATAATTCTGTTTTGTTTTAACAATGAGAATCTCCTGTGACATCACAATTAGCAGTGTTTGTTAATAGAGATTTTCCTTTTAAAGTGGGTTTACTGTGTTTAGAAAGGGAGAGTATGAGATAGAGCTTGCCAGCTGCCTAAACTTGGAGCCATTTATGTTGTGTGAAAATGGAGCTGCCATATTGTCTTCTCTGTCCTTGGCAGCAAAGAGAGAAAAAGGGAGTGGGGGCTGGCAACAAAGAGTGTGTGTTGAAAGGAGCCTGACACCAGAGGGAGGGTGAAAGGTCCTGGCAACTGAGAGTGGTGGGAGTAGGTTGACTACCTAAATTTCAAGGAAATAAAGGAGCAGTGTATGAAAAATATGGGACAAAGCTTATTCTTGAGAGACCCACGCACACAATGTTTTATTCATGAAGCAAAGTCACCCTCCAGTATCAGTACATAATCCTTTGTGTAAATGTTACTTGAAAACATACTTCCTAATCTGACCAAACGCTTTTGCCTCCTTGGACAGGGGGTGCAAACTATTGTTCACCAAACAGGAGAGGTCCCTTAACATCTAGGCCGAGTAGTCACACTAGGTGAGAAAGGGTTGAGAGAAAATAGTGGGTACCGGGAAGGGCCTGTGGTAGAGACGGAGGGGGGATGTGGTGAAAGGGGCTAGCAGCATAGCAAGAAACATAAAGGGAGCCTGCTGACAGCATGCATTGTATGTAGGTCTACCCTTTCCTTACACTTACTATTGGCAGGCTATCTACTTACCTTTAATCTCGCCAAGTTCTGGTAGAGCTTTTTATTCCTTCCCAAACTAATTATGCACCATCCTCCTGTTACAAATTAAGCAGTTTTTGTTAAGTTGCTCTCTAACTGCTTGGTTGAGTTATTTAAAAAATAGCCTCTTCTTACTGTCTTAATTGATTATTACGTATCCCCTGCTTCTAATCAAAAGGAAGGACTGCTTTAAAAATATTAAACTTTTCATGTTATTGGGATTAGGCTTTGTTAGCCTGTAACTATTGACCGTGAGCACTGAAGAGTTCCTTTGCCATGGCAAGGCAGCTCCTCTCGGTGCGTTTTAAAATCACTGTTCAAGTCTGTGGCACACAACATTTCTTACTTTACTTAATCTTTCTGTTTTTCACTCATCCTGATTTTCAGCTTGGAATCAGTTCAATCTCTCTCTCTCTTTTTCTCTCTCTCTCCCTTACTATTTTGCAGTCTCAAGTGATGAGAGCAATTATTCACAAAAGTAATTTATATAATCTAGAAATCTCATCGTAGGAATATACTCCTACACAGAGTAGTTAGCAAGCTAAATGGTATCAGTTACACCCACTGTTATCTATGCCTGCAAAATGAGGCAAAAAAAATCGAGGCCTTAAAAAAAAGACAAAAATGAGGTCTTAAAAAAAAATCTTTTAAATCTTTGGGCAAATTTCCATTCCATGCGAGTAGGCTGAACACTTAGACCCTTGCATTCCTAACCTTTCATAATGAAATTTATTAAATTTAATTTAAATATGGGAATTTTAGTCCAGGGGGTTACTAATGGCAACCATATTTGATTAATTTGGTTAGTTACCTCCTTTAAAAGAATAAGGGTTTGAGAGTCTGTATTTAAAAAAGGCCTTGAGAAGAATTAATTTCTTCTTATTCATCCCTGGTATTATGAGCACCCCCCATGTGAATCTTTGCCTTGTTTTTCATGTGGCTTCAGCAACTTGTATTGCATGGTCTGACCTGCCAAAGGACAGGCACATATTATTTTGTTGCAAGCCAGGCTACTCTTTGCTAGACTGTTTCGAAAGACCCCCCTATCCTTTCATAGCTTTTCAGTTAACGCAAGTGAGAGCTTCTATTTCCTTGTTTATCCTCAATGAAAGGGTGAGCAGTCAAGTCAAGCAGTGGGCAATGCAGCAGATGTGCACAAAGCACCCATCTGACAATAGCCAGAGTTCCCACTGAGACTTTTGAGTGAAGAATAATTGTACTTTCTTTTGCCTTGAACCAAGGGTACAAAATCACATTTACGTGTGCAAGCCTTTGCCCTCTCAACATGTGTCCTTGGCTGTATTTGGGTGCTTGCTGAAGGCTCAGCCAGATATTTGGCTCCAAAAGTAAAGGGTACAGAAGAAAACTTGAATGCAATAAAATTAAAAAGGAATATTTTGGGACAATCCGTTTAGTTATAATTTTATTATTTTCATTAGATTTGTAGAAAGTCAATGTTTTTAGGAACATCATTAGAAAAAAAACCAGTATCAACTATTTCAGAACTTGATTGATAAATACAGGAGATATACTGTGTGCTTCTGCAAGTTGTTTTTTAAAATACATGTTTGGAAAGAGCTCTCAAAGGAATGTAAAGTATTAGCACTTCATTTCAAACAGTGACTCCCCAATTTTTTTAATGTCCTTTCCCCTTCTGCCTCTCTCAATTTTTTCTACCATAAAGTAGTCTCAGTCTGACCTTCCATCTGTTGTGTTATCTACCTCTTTTCTCTTCCCAGTTTTAAATGTTTCTGTTTCTAAGCCCTGTGTCTTTTTACCGGACAGGGAAAAGCAGGTCTAGATATCCTCCCTTCACAGTCGGTCCCCAAATTCTTCTCTTATTCTGCATTGTTTTCCCCCCTTATCAGCACAGGGAAATTGAAGAGCACCTCACTCCATCAGCTGGGATGCAACAAAATGTTGCTATTCAATTTCCATGCAAAATGGGCAAAATCAGCACAGGACCAGAGGGAGACCTGTCTTGCAGACCCACACATGCCCGGTATCCTGCAGAGTAAACACATGCTAGTAATACATATTGTATTTTCTCACATATAACCCACATCATTTTCCCCAAAACCAGCTGGGGGAAATCAGTGTGTCCATTATACGAAGGAGAGGGATAACCAGGGGCCCAGAAATGTGGTGCAGCATGGGACAGTGAGAGGTGAAGTGCTGTCTGCATTAATTGCTGTGCCTTTGGGAACCCTGGCAATTAATGCTGCCACTACTTCCTTCCCTGCTGCCAAATTTCTGAACCTGGGAAGAGCCCTCCTCCCCAACTGCATGCTAGATTTGGTTGGTATGTGGCTGGACTTGGCTCACTGGGTCTGACCCAGCACACAACCCCAGCCCTGGCATGCCAGCTTGGACTCAGCATGCAGCCCTGGATGCTCTGTGCCAGGTCAGTTCATGTGTCCAACTGGTGTGCAGGGCTGGCAGCAGGTTTGGGGCCAGGCTCGTCTCCCTAGCTGCTGCCACGCACTTATCTCAATTTAATATTTTTCTCCCCTTCAGGCTCCCCTTCAAAATCAAGGTGCATAGTACATATAAAGTGCATAGTATACACCAGTATTTGCAAGGTGCATAGTATATGTGAAAATATATACTATATGTGATTGATACACTGTTGGGTAAGGGGATACTTTTTACCTCAAATTTATACAGAATCTATAAGGCAAGTATATATTTGTGTGTGTGCATGTAACCATATTTTATGTGCGTGTGTATATTTATATTTCGAAAATAATCTACTTGTTCAGCTTCTCACCTTAGTTATGGAAGATTAGTGATCTGGTACACGATCACATGGAACAGTTTTTCCTTTCTTTAGTCCCCTAACGCACTGCTAAATTCATGGCACACTCATGCTCCCCCCAACCTGATAAACAGGATCTCCCATACTCTGGCTCATTTCTTTTCCTTTTTTCCAAACTAAGGCTCTACCCCATGCTGTCATCAGCCAGTGCCTCTTCTGCTCCCTGTTACTCTTGGCAATGAGCTAGTAACAAACCCACACAACACTGCGAGCCACTCATTTGAAATTGCTACATCACTGGATTTCACATGGTTTTCAATGGAAACCATACATTTGCTCAGGCTGACTTTAAACATGCCAATCATTATGGACATGTTGGAGTCTGGCTTTGTAACAAAAGTCCAAGTAAACTGTGTTTCATTAGGTTTCACTAAAAAAAAGGCTTTGCACTGTCTTGGATGCCGCTTCACAGAACCTGATTTGCAGCTGCCAAGAATTTGAGACACGTTCCTTTGCTCAACCTGTTCAAAGATCTCCGAACACTCTTATTCGATGTCCTGCTGGGAAGCAGAGAGTGTTCTAAGGGTTAAGCAATGTAGGACACATAACAATGCCAACTGATTCTATTTAAAAACCATAAATCATCACTTTCTGCAAATATGGCAAATGCAAACAGCACGGCCCTTAAACATGCTACGAAAACACTGTAATCTCTTAAGGAGAAGGATTCAGATGGGGGAGGGTGTGGAACTGGCTAGATCTCATATTGCACAGAATAAAGTGTTGTCACAAAAATCCCCAAAGGAATCAAGCAGTGGGTAACCTGATGAAGATTCACAGGGATGAGTCGATTTTTTTGCCCTTAAAACTGCTTAAAGGCACATGCACATGTACATACACAAAAGGAAAAAAAAATCCTGACACTGAGACTTCAGACACTGAACTGCTGGAAATAGCTTTATATACTTTGCTTAAAAATTGCTAATTCCATCTATTGTGAAGCTGGCACATTTATAAACATAAGCAATTAATGAAAAAGCTCAAATGCGAGTTTGATATACAGTATATAAAAAAGCCCACAAAGACAGGGAAATCAAAGCTGATAGAAGCTTGAACTGAAGCGGAATTAAGAGCAAACTCAAAGCTTCACAGCATGGGATGGTTTATTAGCAGCCCCAAGACAAAGGCCACAAAGCAGTTTTACTCCATTAGAGTGAGGAGCCCTATTATAGAGCCTTTCAACTCCCCAAGAATTGCCTTTTAACTCTCCCTCCACAGCAGGACAAACAGGGGAACAAAATTAGTCTTGGATGATGTTAGATGTTTTGTAACTTGTAGTGTTAGTCCCACTGGAGCTGTTCTGACTCCTGTCAGATTTATCCCCCTGACATTCAGTGTGGATTAACCTAAAGTATCTTTTTATAAAAATATAGCATTTAAGTCACCAAAAAATATTTGGATTAGTTAGATAGCCATACAATATTTCCTGGATTTAGGCATAATCTCCCCCTGGTTGCAGTGCCACTGTTATAAGAAATGCTACATGCTAATGTTGAACCTGCCCTATTGACTACATTAGGCTATGATCTCACTAAAGTATCGAGACAAAAAAAAATCAAAGGCCCTTCAGACTTTGGGGGTTCTCCATGGTCCTAAGTAATTGAACCAGAAAAGCCATCTACTGTTAGATCATTCAATGAATTAATATTTGATGCTCAATTTCAATACCATTTTTCTAACAGGGGAAAGAGGTAAGCTTCCCCCCCCGCAAAATGATGAAGATTATACAGAGAACTTCCCCAAGATAACACGTTACTGAACATTCTTCAAGTTGCTTTATAACCATTTTTAGATAGGATGGTATCAGATATCTCAAATCTTGCAATCCTCACAAATTAAATGGGAATTCTGAATGTGTGGGGTATCAAAATTTGATCACATAATCAGTATACAGCTGATTCATCCTTGGCCTTTAGACAAATCTTCCTCCATTTACTGAATAATCATTTTTATTCTAGCAGTGCTATAATGTTGCCTGGAGCAGTGCAAGTGATAAACAAACATAACTCACTTATATTATAAAACACAAAAGTTGTAATCAGACACAGCTCTTTTAAAGCTGATGTAGTTCCAAAGCTTAAAAATGGAACTATATCTATCTATTCATATGCATGTGTTGGTACATATAGATACCTACATCTATTACACATACACACATATACAATATATAATGCATGTGTGTGGGCATGTGTATAATATTATATACATATGTATAATGTGTGTGTCTGTGTGTGTGTGTATATATATATATATATATATATCTACATATACTAACACGTACATATGGATAGATGGATAGATATAATTCCTTTTTTTGAGCTTTGGAACTACTTCAGCTTATATATGGAGCTCTCCTTAGAATTCCTTGCAACATTATTTTGAATGTGCCATAAACCCATAGATCATATTTATGCTGGAATTCACTTTTGTAACTTCTGAGATGGTCACATGTCTTGCAGTTACAAAAAAAAAAAAAAAAAAAAATCAAGCCAAAATTAACAAAATTCTTGAGTGGACCCTTACCTCACTTCCTTTCTGCCTTCAAATTTTCCATGCCTCTGCAAATATTAGAAATTCTTCAGAAGGCTCTTATGCCTCTTGCTCTAGTGACTAAGTTACCAAAAACATCTTTCATGGAATCTGACATTTTAAATGATTTTAGCTGTTGTGATGAGACAGTTTGAATGTTTGAAAAGATCAGTACAGTAACTCATGGCATATGTAATATACATCGACACACACAATCTTTGTGGCTATATAAAACTGGTGCAGATACAAAACATGGACATCTTCCCGGTGGAATTTAAACAGTTTGACTGAGAGCAGAATTTTGTTCCATTTAATCTGGTGTAACTGAGAGCAGTTAAGTACATAGTATACATGCACATGTTAAAAAAATGCCTATTTTTAAACACCTTTACTTTCAGCCATTAAAGAAGGAAACCATAAAAGAAACAAAATCTTGTTTGGATATATTCTGAGTGTATTATATTGCCAGGGAATGACCTTTTACACTGCTGTACCCAAGGTCACAGCACTTTAACCTGAACTCACATAGAAACCTTAGGAAACTGGGTTGCCCAGTCAAACTGGCTGTATAATATTCCATGTCAGGTATCACACCACAATAGGAATACTTTTGCACTTGGGCCTTTCACAGTCATCCCAACTAATTTGTCACCTGTAGCACACCACATAAATACATCAAGTTGACTTGCTGTATGCTTTATTGCCACCAATTTTTACTGGCTTGCAGTGCTAAGAAAATGACCTAAAACTATAGAAAGTCTTTACAACTGGCTTTATCTGTTGGTCTGCTCCAATAGCTATTTTGTTCAACTTCTTATACCACGTCCCTTGCTTAATCAAAGTTGCCTAAAATAATTTAAAGTGGTGGATAAGGATTCTACCATGGAACTATTTTCCAAGGGCTTCACATGCCTAAACCCTCACACACTGCACTGAATGCCTGAGATATCAACATGTATTGTAATGAAACAAAACAAAAAAATATTGTTTCTTCAATACCGGAACACAGATGTTAAATAAATCAAGTTCTATGCCATTAGAACGACTGAGGAAATTACTGACCAAACAAAGAGGGGTGTTGTATACTTGTACAATACCCATTACCCTCAGAACCCAAACTTCATGGGACTGCTTATATAGATGGGCCCCAACCAGCAGCCTTGCTGGCAGTATCAGTGACTAAAGGTTCAATAAGAACAGAAATTGAAACTTGGTTATTCACCCACATCAGGGCTGAAACACACTGTGGGTGGAACTAGAAGAAACAAATGCTGCTAGCACTACCTGAAGGGTGGTTAAGGAGAGATCCATTCAGCAATTTTTACATATGCTCAAATATTCACTGGAAAAAAAAACTGCATCAAAAAGGAAACTGGATAAAAAAAAATAGGTTTTAAAAGAAAATATATTTGTATGTGCCCAGGTAATGTATCAGGCAGGGTGCCCCACCCAAGTACACATGTCAAATAAAAACCTGTACAAAAAGACATACACACTTCATAGTCAGATGGACAGGTCACTTGAGAGCAACTTCCATAAAAATGTAGATGCTTTTTCTTGACCCACCATAGCCCCAGTGAAAATGTTAGCGAACCCATTAGCTTTTAGGTCAAGAACATCAGAATGGCAAAGACTCCTGGTCAGGAGAGGATTAAGGAATGATAGAATGAACAGGTGGAGCTAGCCCCCACGCTGAAGTTTAAGGAGGTCTTTTAATGCTACAAAGCTCTCCAACCCCCTGCTTCCCTGCCTCCTCCCGCCCTCCTCCTGTTTTTTTGTTTTTCCTAAAAGGACATGGGATTTTCCAGCAGCCCCACCCCCTTCCTAGCTCATTTGTTGCTCCCGGTAATGCATCTGGTCATGCACTTATTTTGCAGCAACTGCCCCAGAAACACCTAAATGCCAGTTCTGAAGAATTCAAACCCCATTTATTCTATTCCGCTCACATGAAAATGACACAAGTAGTCTTCTGCCTGGTTGTCCACACCACCACATCAGTCAAATCTGTAGTGTGCTGCTTTTATTTTAATTAGCTTCTAATAATTGTGCAAACCGTTTACATTTAGTTCATGCTGTTACTTCAAAGCATTTAAGGAAATTGTTTTAAACAACCTCTGCTGAAAAGTTAGTGAGTTTCCAAGTTCTGTGTTGAAAGGATTACCTAGGGTATGACAAAGCAACAGAAAGCATGCTACTTACAGGGGCAAATACAAAAATACCCTTCCTTCATCAAATCATCTATATGAGATAAGAAAAAAAAGCAGAGGACTCAAACTGAAGTTCATTTCTTATGATGTAGACTTTTCCATTTTTATGACTTACTGAAATTACTTCTCCCTCCAAACTGTGATATTGTTTGGTAATGTAGCAGTGGAACTGATCAGTTAAATGAAGCATGAACTGCAGCCTGTAGAGAGCTGGATTAAAATCTGCTGAGTTTTCAACATGATCCTTAATCAGAAAAGGTTTCTTTTGGAGGAAAAAATATAAAACTTAGGGGGAGAGACATTTTTTAAATAGTAGCACAGTTTTGCTTTATATATAAATCATGGCACCACAAAACAAAAATGAATCACACTAAAAGATTATAAGAGCCTAAAATACTGAGCCAAAGGCGGGTTTTTCATGTGTTCATACTATGGCATGTCACAGAGCCTGATTAGATGATTTACCCAAGAAAATCACTCAACAACATCAACAAATATTGCCTGTGTCTCATTCTCTCTTACTACAGTCATCTTATACTCTCCCAGGCAAGTCTGAGATGCTTGCAGTATGTCCTTGCTATTTTATTTCTGTTTTATATAAACCTGGAATGAATGTTTAAAAAGCCTAATGAGACATCCTTAAACTCTGCCTTTGGCACATCTAAACAGTCAGTTTCTTCAGCATCTGGTACAAAGGTTGGGGTATGGAGAAAAAAATAGATAGGAAACATCATGTTGCTGCCAGTTGGCATACTTGGATAGCTATACATTTCCTCAGTTAACGTACAGAAGTCACTTCCACTACTCCTTGTCTTCCTTAATTATTATTAGTAGTGTTATTACTAATCTTATGATCTGCAAGGTTCATTAACCATGTTTACAGAAAAAATTGGGTCAGTCTGACATGCCAGTATACGTATTTCGTTTTCATCAGGAACCAAAATGCCATGTGAACATATTTTTCAAACAAACAAACAAACTGGTTTGTATCTGACTTTTAAACTAGCCATAAAAATCACTTCATTAAAAAAAATTATCCAGAAAGAAAAAAAGAAGAGGTTAATTACTTGCATTTGCTTCTGTTCATTTCTACTTGTGGGAAATAGTGTCCCAGCTACTGAGCCGTGGGACTGACCTGAACAGCCATGCTTTCTGTGAGATTCATGAGAGGGTGATGGCACCACTTTATACAACCCTCCTCTACTGTGCACAACCCTCCTTTACTTTACACAACCCTCCACAACTTCCTTAGGTCCTCTACCCTAACTAGAGTCCGGATGTTATACAAAACTTCAAGGTAGAGGGGAAGGCGGGTAGAAAATGTGAATGCTCAGAGAAGACTCTTGTGGAAGAAGTGACTGATGAGTAGTTCTTCAGGGATCACTGTGTACTCCCATGAGTGGCAGATTAGAAAAATAGTGCTTAACCTGATGTCTGGCAAGTGAAGAGTTCTCAGCTACATACAGACTATAACAGCACACTCCCAAACAGGACATTGAAGAACCAGAAGCAGTGCCTGGTAAAAGTGTGTTGTGGACTTGACTAAAGCAGGCTACTGATGCCACAGAGGTTCTCAAGTAGCGGGGTCTTCATTATATATTTGTAAAATACATTGAAACAATGTTATTCATATTTCCTAATCCACTGTAAATGTATCTCTTTGGAAACTGGCTCTGGCTGGCATATCTCTCTATATTACAAATAACCTGTAGAATTTTTTTAAGGAGTGGCGTTTTGCAGGTTAAACAGAGTGCACCTTCTTTACAACTAAGGGACAAAGATAAGTTGCCCTGGGTGGGAACCAGGTCCCAAGGAGACCTCTGGAGAGCAGTACATTGAAGCAAGTGGAAATCTGAACTCATCCTAGAGATGAAGCTAGGACAGGGCCTCAAGGTGTTATGTTCCTTGTAGAACACATTGTAAGGTGGAATGACCAAAGCAACAGGTTCCCTCACGCTCTTACCAGACATGATTGCTATTCAGAAAGTTCCTTTGCTATATATGAGTGAGGTTTGAGAAAGAGGATCGTGAGGAGAACTGTCTACTTTGTCAAGGCAAGATTTAGGTTACTTCAGAGTTGAATGCTTCCTAACAAGAAGAAAACACATATATCAAAACCTTAAGGAAACTGGATACTGCTAGATGAGATATGACAAGTTTGTCCTTTACATAAACCTGATGAGCCGATACTGCTACTGTAGAGATGCTGACAGTGATTAAAGCTAAGCCTTGAGGCTACAGAGGAATAGGGTTCCCCAGGATTGCAGGAACCCTACCTTGAAATGGGATGAGTCCTTCATCAGTGGCCAAGATACAAAGCTATTTCCGTTTTTGTTTGTAGTAAATTTAGTTTGGATATCGCGGGGGGGGGAATGGACAACGACACTTCTTCACTGTTAAAACAGTGAGGCAGTGGAATAGATTGTCCAGGGAAACTGTGGCCTCTCCATCACTGGAGGTGTTCAAGAAGATGCTGGGACAGCCAGCCACTAGTTGGGGATGATGTAGGTGTAGCTATGCTTATGCTCTGCTATGGGTATTTCTCATGCTTCTGGGTTTTGCTGGTTGCCCCCTTCCTCCCTTTCTGCTCCATATGTCACAGTGTTTTTAAGCTTTCCCAGAGGCACTGGGTGTTGGCTGCAGCTGGGGACTTTGACTGGGGTGTGCTGATGCTCCTCTTGGGAACAAAGCCAAAGTCAGAGGTTGCTGGCTAGAGGGTCTTGCCCCTCCAACTGAGGGTCACACTGATCATGGTATTTGGGGTCAGGAAGGAATTTTACCCATGATCAGATTGGTATGGACTGTGGGGATTTTTGCCTTCCTCTGTGGGGGGAGAAGGGGGAGGGGGCAGCATGGCCCTCTACCTGGGACCTCTTGAATGTATACTGACAACATTTTCTAGAAACAGAACATTAGCTGCCATGATTCCCCTGCTTTACCTGCGGTAGGTTGGGGTGTTAGGTCTAAGTTGTACCAGGGTTGAGAACAGTTTTATGTAGAGTTTAGATTATGGTTCTATGGGATGGTTTGGATAAGGATGATCCTGCCTCAGGCAGCGGGCTGGACTACAAGACCTCCAGAGGTCCCTTCCAGCCCTACTTCTCTATGTTTCTATGACTCTGGATGCAACCCTTTCTGGACTACAAGATGGCTTGGATTTTAGAGCAAAAATGATCCACATTAATTAGCAAAGAATCTCCTAGGCTGCAAGATGAAGCATCTTGGATTTTATGATGAGACAAAATGTGGGCGCGCCTGCCAAGTTTCTCTCTGAAGCAACTGAAGATGCTCCGAGGTAGCTGCAACTCAAGACTATGGAAGTTGGTACTGGTACAGAGTCAAATAGTGGGACAGCATGCGATGGGGTGGCTAGCAGCCTTGACAGTGAGCTCTCCTCATACACGGCAAGGGGAAAAGGATTAAAGGATCTGAAGTGATGAGACTTCCATGTTGGTCAGTGCTGGAATATGCAGCTGTGGAGGAATGTGAAGAAGAGGCAACCCAATGCTCAATGATCTTAGATTTATAGTACTAAGACAGAAGCAGTCATCCCAAAGACCAGCCCAGAAAATGGTGCTGAGTACAGAGAAGGCAGAGTCGGTGCCACTGTTGCCATTGTGAACAGTAGGTGTCTTGGGTTCTAAGATATAGGCACTGGTGCCTGAAGACGTGAGTCCTGTTTCTCTCTATAGTAGTATAGGAGTCCAGGTGGTTCTTGAGGTATATTTCCTTATAGGACAATGACAATATGTCATGCAAGACCTCTCAAACATCCCACAAATGGACGTGCCTTTTCAAAGCAGCTATATAGCTGAATGTCAGGTCCCTCAGTCACACAGGTGGAAATGCAGACAGTCCCATGAAAAAGGATATGAATTCCTTTCCCCCTCCCTTCCCCACATTTGACTGGTTGTGGTTATGCACCAATATAAAAAACTGACGCAAGTGAGAACTTACTGAACTGAAAGTGAATTCTGCTTGAATGTTAGCATAGCAACAATCTTGCTCTTCATTCATAAAGTCCTCTGTACTAAAATGCCTCAGTACAGTAAAAAGCCCAATTGTAGTTGGCAGAAGGGCATTTAAAGAATCTAGAAAAATCCCATTTATGACACTGCAATACTCCTCTGTCTTGATTCTGCCAAAGTTCACTGAAGTTTATGGGTGGAAGACTGTGTGGTCAAACGCTTAGTCAGATCCATTATGATAATGAGGAACAAGTAGGATACTGGTAGGCAGATCAGGTACAATTCTGCTCCACATTATACTCATTTTAATTAAGTCAGCAATGATCTCATAGCTGTATAATTTTTTTATGTTGGTGTTGAGTAGAAAGGCCTATATTGAAGGCTATTTTGGCTGCCCTCAGTTAAGAATGTGACTCATGTGAGTGGGAGAAAATAATGCAGAGAGCACTACATATTTTGTGCATGTAGAAAATAGGAGATCTGTAAAGGAGAAAGAGACAATAAATGTAGATTGCACACTTTCTATCACTTATAATGTAGGGA
>NW_005842015.1:2156139-2158681 GCF_000455745.1 Alligator sinensis
TGCTGAACAGAAAATAACTGTGTTGTATGAATGGGTTGGAGCTATTGGACAATTCCACCTCCATGTTGTTTCTCTGTGTGCCTCAGTCCTTTTCTGCTCATAAACATCTCGTTTTCTGTTTAACCAACTGCAAGCATTGTACTTCCTTCATAAGCTACTGACATGCTGTATGTTTACAGTTGTGTACAGAAAATCATTCCTTATTGTGATATCTGGAACCTAACCAGTTTAAATAATTTATCTTATTTTCCCATTTTTTGCAGACCCCTTGATAGAGAACTTCTGAGAACTTTTTCTTTGATTGCTTCAGATCATTCATGTCTACCACAAAGAGATAAAGTATTAAGTCTTTTTTCACAACACATGTTTTAAATCTTGAGTCTTCTTACATGTTCCATTTTCAAGGCAATAATATATCACTTACAATCCTCGAACAGAACACAATGTTCTAAACAGCTACGCAGACTTGTACTGGTGCCTCATACAAGTGAACTGGCTGAAAGGCAGTTTGGATACATAAAATAACGCACAGTTCAATGTAAGTCTTAAATATAAGTACAATGTAAACCTTGACTTGTTTCAACAGACTAAAATCTTGGTTGTAATGAATTTCTGTTTCCATTTAATCTGAGAGGAGAAAAAATCCTTTGCTATTCAAAGTTTCCACTGAAAATTTTGCATTTCTTGCCCTTCCTTCTGTCTCTGTTTTTAAATGCAACTGTAACACAGACTTGGTTGCTTCAAAGTTTATTGCTACAATAACCACTTTAGAGCTCTGTCTTAGCAAATGCTCTTCACAATTATTTCATTTGAAATATATTCTGTATTTGAGTTTGTTGCACCAAGAATCATTATATTGCTGCACATTTGTCTGTTTTACATCAAATTGCTCTTTTTTAAATTAAAAAAACAAAAATCTCATCTGGCTCATAGTTTTCCATCACATCTAAGTAACTGAGGCTTCATTTGAAAATGGGACTCAGGGTAAAATTTTCAAAAAAGGCCCTAAATTCTGTTTTCCCACATGATTTAGGCACTTAGCTGAATGACAGTTTACATATGGAGTTACGTAAGGATGGCTGTTGAGGACGAGCTGTTCCTGAATAACTCCATGTGTGGACACTCTTATTCTCGAATAAGTGCCTTGTACCCGTTTAACTTAAGCCATCAAAGTGTATTAAGTTGAGCAGGAACAAGGAACACTTACTTCATAAAGCATCCATACATTAAATTATTCAGAAAAGATTTTCCTGATTATTTTTCCCTAGATAACTCCATGTGGAGACAATCTCTAGGAAAAAAATATACAGCAAATTTGTTACCTTCAGAAATGGTGACTCCTCATACTGTAATGAACAACAAGACATATTTGAGTTTCACTCTAGCTGGTTCTGCCATGTTTATTTCACTTTAAGAAAACAGAATCTTCTTTTTTCAAATGTAAGACTCATAACTAATTGTGAAATTAGTAAGCTGATACAAGTTATAGTTATACAGTTACTGAAATATACCTCCTTCAAAAATAGGTAATTACTTTGCTATATTTTCTTATGAAAAAAAATGTATCTTTGTTGACAGCATTTATTCTCATACACTCATGGCGCATTTAAAAAAACAAGTTTTAATGAGGTCCTAGGGACAACTTAAACTATCTGAAATTTGGTTTTTCCTGAGGTGAAATTAATACTGGCAGCTGCTGTATTAACATTTAGGTAGAAGTTCTGTTTTGTTTCAGGTAATAAAATAAGGAATTTGTTCATCTTGTTAGTGAGAGTTACTACTGTGTACTCAATCACAGAACATGTTGAAAATTGTGTTTTCAGCAAGGCGCAAATCTGTCAAAGAATCCAGAACTATTATTTAATAATTTTCACTAATATCTGTAAGTATTGAACTTAAATGTAATAAGTTAGGGCTGCTTGGTGCTGTGTGTTAGTGAGATTTTTTGGCTTTCATCTCAGGAGACTTAGGTTCAAATCCTGACAGGTAAGAAATGAAAATGGGTTTTGATAGCCTTATAGTACCCTGTGGACCTTTGTCCAAATCACAAAACCGCAAGACAGTTTGGCATCATTAGAAGTTTGTGCTCAGGAAAGACCTAAGGCTGGAATACCAGAAGTAAAGCAGATGCACATCTATGTACTCAGTGTGTTCAGGAAATTTGCCCAAATCATACTGGTCAATCTAGTCATTGTTTTTAATAGTTCATTTCATGAGAATGTGAAAATGTGATCTAGTAAATTAGTTTCAGCTGGTCTCATTTAAATTCAGTGTAGAGACCTGGGGCTGTCCGGGGCTGGGGCCAACAATCAGTTGGTTATCAGCTCTGGTCATGGACAGCCCTGGGGCTTGAGAAGCTCTGCAGTCTTGGTGTTCTGGGATGACTAAACACCATGCGTGATGCCCAGCTCCTCGTGGTTCCCTACAACATAGCATTTTAAAGCGCCTTGCTATGCAGCCCCAGTGGGGACTGTGAAGCAAGGCAGGAAAGGCTACCAGGCATGTGTTGTTAGGCTCCACCCTCCCTCCCCCCCCACCCCCC
>NW_005842015.1:2158712-2165953 GCF_000455745.1 Alligator sinensis
GCAACCCATTTTTGGCACTGAGACCAGGGCTTTATGTTACCATAAATCAGCTGAACATGTAGCACTGTTACTATTTATGGTGTGATTAATACCTTAAATCATACCACAAATGTAACATATGTCAAGGGCCAGAGACTGTTGATTCTTATCCAACTTGGGTCATTATTTCTGGAAGTGGCAATTTTTTTAGAAATGTGAATTAGTTTTTAATTTTCTTTACATTATGGGATCCTGCATATGATTCATGTTAAGCCAATGCATAAGTATTTGCAAAATTGGGCCTAAAACATAAGTTAATGAAGAGTAATATTAATAGGCAATCTAAAATAAGGATTTTCTTTTTTTAATCAAAACACTTAGCAATTAGAGGAATAATTTAGCAACTTTAACTGAAACTAAATGTAACTATATGTTTAATGGGAACATTTACTTTTGGTTGAGAAACAGATTTGCTGTTCTTTTATATGCAGTCTCTTATGTAGTATCACAACCTAAAATTTATACTAAAACGGGTCAGCAACATTTTTGGGCAGAGTGCCCAAAACACCAGCAACCTTGTAAGATGTTGGCGTGCCAGGGGCAGATGGTGGGAAGCCACGAGGGGCCCACTTCTTGTTGTGGCAATGCAGCCCAAGCCCCTTTCCCAAAGTATGCGTGCAAAGCAAAATGCCTTTGTATACCACATTCTGGTACACATGCTGAGGGTTGCCTACCACTGCACTAAAAGAATGTTAAAATTGCAATGTCATGTAGCCCAAAATTAAGAATGGCTGTATTCTCTTAATTCTCTTCCTTTGTGCATATGCATTATGATACACATACAATTGTTCTCCTGGATCCTAGATATTCTGAGTGAATAGAACATGGTGCTACTCAATTTTCTGTTTTACCCTCATGATTCAGTGTGTGCCCTCTTTCTTTATTTACTGCTTCTCTATAAATCCTGCTATGAACACAACATTAGTAATCTCTTCATAGAGAAAAGGATGTCTTTGGTTGATTATGTTTTATTGGACCAACTGCATAGTTGCGAAAGAGTTAGACAAACTTTGGAAGGTAAGACATGTCTTGACTTCCAAAGCTTGTCTAACTCTATCCGAATTATGCAGTTGGTCCAATAAAAAATTTCAGCCAAAGAAATCTTTGCCTCTCACATAATTCATGGACCATCTGGCTATAACATGACTAACACTACCATAATTTCTTCATTGGTTTTTAAAAGGCACACATCACTACTCTATCTGAGAGCTGAAGAAATATTGAGTTTTGTGGGGGTTCTTTTCACAACAATCTTATGAAATGTTAATATCTCTACTTTTGCAGATAAAAAAAAAACACAAGGAAGGACAGATTAAGGTCAAAGTATCCATCAGTTTTAGATGCCCAATATGAGATGCCTAGAGCCTAATGTTTCAGAGTATTTAGTATCACATAGCACTTTGATATGGTAAAGAGCAGATTCCATTTACTTCAGCTGCAGTTATGAGTATCAGATGTTCTGCAGTTCAGGCCTATGGTCTCAAGTTGAACACTCAGAAAAATGAGTAATATACAACTGTTACTGAAAGAAGTTTATGTGACTAGCTGCAATCATAGAAGAAGCAGCAAGGATAGAATCCAGTTCTCCAGAGCAGAATTCAATAGCTTTTCAGTGCTTAACCTCTAGTCTTTTACTATAGACCTAATTTATTTAATATTCTATACCAGGATTGCTCAACAAATACAGCCTGTGGAGCAATTGCATCTTGTCCGTGGGGCTCCCTATAGGTTGGGTGGCTGGGGAGCAGGGGCCATTAATACTGCCACCCTCCATGGCAGCCAAATTCCCAAGCCTCTTCTCCTCCCCACTTAATGAGATCAGGGCCAGACCAAGCCCCTCTCCCCCCATGCATCTGAATCAGAGCTGGGCCATGTCTCCTTCCCCTGCTCCTCCTGTGGCTGAATCAGTCCTGGGCTGCTCCTCCACTCCTTCTGCGTAGGTGGATGGGAGCAGAGGGGCAACCTGTCCTGGGCTCCAGATCAGGGCCAATGGTCAGCCCACAGATGGACCAGGTACTGCCCATCCAGCCCACTGGGGAAAAATATTGAGCACCACTGTTTTGTACCATATGATTGCACAAATGGAAGTAATGTGATATAATAGCAATTTTATATTTTTGCTCTATTCTTTAAATTAATGTGAATCTAAGATTTGGATCATTTTAAGTGCAACGAAATAAAGCTCTACTCAATATGCTATCCCAAAAGTATCTTTTAAATGAATATAAAATGAAGAAATATGTTTTCAGGTAAAAAAAACCCAACAACAAACAACTGAAATTAAGCAACAACAGAGGTTAAAGGACCTTTGATACATTACACTAAATTGGAATACAGTTTATTCTTTACTGAGCTCTGATTCCATTAATGTAAAGTCTACGGTTTTTTTTTTTAATACCTAATAAAAGCCATAGCTGCGATTATTTTGTTAGGGAACTTGAAAGTACCATGTATATTTTTATGCTGGTTACTACAATTTAAATAACAACATAATGGCAGCATAAGATGTGACAGCATTCAGGGCAATATTTTAGAAGGAATTACACAAAAAATGACAAATAACCATTACTGAAAGTAATTCAGCTGGCAAACACTGTGATTTATTGAATGTTTTCAAAAGGAGGTTAAGAATGTAGTGCTGACCAAACAAAATATAAGCAACTAAGTGATGAGTGGGGATTTCCACCAGGTATAGGCCTGCATTTATTCATTTAATCTAGGTATCCTTCTAAAATAGGTTCATACAATGCAGAATCCCATTAATTCACCACTAGTTTCAAAATGCCAATAAACCTTGCTTAATCTGAAAATCCTCCAAATACCAAATTTTTATTCAGTCATTAAATTAATTGAATTCAATTATCAACCTAATGGACAAGGTGTATTTGCGTAGCTAAAACAAAGTACATAAATCTTTACAGAGATTAATGTAGCCTATCCAGCAGTGGCAATGCCTATCTTTTTATCCTTTCACTAATTGCCATTTTTGTGTTTTAAAAACAGCACATTTCTGGCTCTCCCTTTCTCTGAACTAGGTCTGGATTTTACATTTATGATTTGATTTTTTTCCTGTCCATAGTTCTTACTCTGAACAGATGTCTATAAAAACAGAGATGAATTTAGATTATCCTCCTCATTATTATAAACCAGAACTAGCTCCTTAACTTAGGCCTTGAATAATTTCCAATAGATAAAATCTGCAAAAAATGCCAAGATTCTCTTAAGGCAATATTCAGAAAAATGTCAGCATTAAGCAATTTTGACTTCAGAACTCCCATAGGCTACTGTGGCTCAGCTGTGGTGCAGCTAAAAGTTTTTCTTTGGTGTACCTGAAAGAACTGGTCTTTGCAATAACTCAAATCAGCACAGGGTACAGTCCTCCCTATTCTCCACCATGCCCATTCTATTGACAGAAGTTAGCCTACAGTGGGATATAGGCTTGACAGAAAATAAGCAATTAGGTTAACACCAAAGGGAAAGCTACCTATAGTGCTAACACTAAAAGTACCTGAACTCAAACACAAATACTCTCAGACAAGCTTTCAAAACCACGTATTTGAAAACAAGCTCCTAAACCCATATTTAGACACCTTAAAGAAGCCTCCTGAGTTTAAGAAGTGCTGAACATGCACAAATGCAAATGGAGTCTAAATGGAATGTATCTTTCAAAATCAGATACTTTTTGTTAAGAGTCTAGTTGCAGATATAATAACCTAATAATACGCACCCCATTTGAAAATGATGCTTATGCTCTGACATTCATTTCCTAATTTTATTATCCTAACATACTGACCAACTGCATCAGCCTACTTGAGTCAACAGATTGACTGACATGGCTGGGAACCAGTGCTGCCTATATATGTGCTGGTTTGTATTTTAATTAGAATCCTTTAGAGCAGACTTGAGTAATCATTAATCCATATTCTAATTAGAATGCTCCAGCATGGCCTCATCATCATGTGTATAAGCCCCCACACAGTTAAAAATTGATAGAAATATGTATAGGCAGCCCAGATGTTTAATCTCCTGTTTTTAATTTGTGTTATCTTTATTGACAAGAAGTACCTATCACCATACAGCATCCATGCAAAATTTCATTATCCATTTGGTATGTAGAGGGCCCCTAGCAGACATGACACTTAAGATGCAATTAACCAGTTAATCATGTCTTTAGTAGTAACTTGGCCACATCTTCATTTAATTAATGACATGAAAAAACAGGGAATTACCCACAAAGTAAACATCTAAAACTGTGTCATAACTTTGGGGCTAGTTCTCATCATGCTATAAATTGAACATGTGGCCAGAACCAAAGTTTTTAAGTCCCTCCTGAGGCTGGGAGTGTCCATCAGCTTGTCAGGGCTCCCAGTCATAGAGGCACATGGGAGCCTTTAGCTGATGGGTGCTTCCAGGCCTGGGAGTGCATGGGAGGCCAGGGCTCCATGAACTCCCCCATCTGGGAGCCCTGCTCAGCTGACAAACACTTGCAGCCACAGGAATACCACTTGGCAGTGCAGGGGGACTGTAGGATCATGGTCCTGAGCTCTCCCTGCACTGACCAATATGGCACAACTTGGATCTGATCCCCAATCCCACAATTGC
This sequence comes from Alligator sinensis, assembly GCF_000455745.1. Lineage (NCBI taxonomy): Eukaryota > Metazoa > Chordata > Crocodylia > Alligatoridae > Alligator > Alligator sinensis. The sequence goes on from NW_005842015.1 coordinate 2,163,354, forward strand.
ACCTCCTGCCATGCATTTGTAGCATGACAGAAGGTGTGACTGTTGGGACTGAAAATCAGATTCCATTGTGCCTTTAGTTGGACATTTGTAGCAGCCTACCGAATCACTGAGTGTCCAGCTTACAAGTACCACTACAAACAAAACTGAGTACCTCGCCACTGCTTCACAATGTTTGAGACATGGGCAAAACTGGATCATGTTTACTTCACTGACCCAACCCAGCCTTTAAACAAGCATCAAACCTTGCCAACCTTATCACCAGAAGCAAACTTCCTATGGCCCAAAGTATACCAAATAGATCCAGACCGTGCTGGCACAAGAAATGTAAAACCTGCCAACACAGCTCCACCACCCCCACAATAACTACAGCCCACAACAGAACCATCACCATTCCTGGATCTTATACCTGCACCTCCAGAAATGTTATACATCTCATCTAGTGCACTAAATACCCTGATGGAAAATACGTAGGAGAAATCAAACAACAGCTGCATAGCAGAGTGAACGCACACCAAAAACCTATCAAAGACAAAAATATCCAATTACCTGAGGGTGCCCACTTCTCACGAGACAACCACTCTCTCTCCAGTCTCTCGGTTCTAATCCTCAAAGGGAATTATAAAACACCTTTCGTAGACAAGCCTACAAACTTCACTTCATAAATCTACCGGATACAAAAAATCACGTACTAATTATAGACATTGGATTTATGGCACATTATAAGTCACCTGCCATCTGATAACCCCAGGTAACCTGTCTGCATTATACCAGCTACATTCTATCACGAGTTCAACATTCCCCCATTTCCCCCCCACCCACCTGTCACACCTATTGTCTCCCATGGCCTCTGATCCTCACTGCCACATGTTTGCATTTTCACAGACTGGCATTTTGCATATTGGCTTCTATTCTACCATGGAGAACACATAACACACTAGCAGACTCTCCCTATGCCTGAAGAAGGGTGTTTGTGCCCAAAAGCTTGCAAAGAACAATTTTTCCAACTATTTAGTTGGTCTAATAAAAGATATCACGTTTACCCAAAGAACCTTGTCTGTCCCTGACTTTTACAGCATTTCAATGTCTCTGTTATTCTCAGATAACTGTTTTAGAACATTGTTTAAGTTTGAAAGTCTCTATCAATAACTTAAGAATACTGCTCAATTAAAACATTGAAAGGAGACGAAAACAATTTAGTCAAATAGCCAGGAAGTTCAGTGTTAAAGGTTAAATGCACAAGAAGCTCATTGCTGTGGAAATTGATTTAAACAATTTAGAAAGCAAAGTCAGGTAACTGGGGTTCATTAGCTCCTCCTCTTCCCCACATTCCTTCACACCTCCTAAAGTGCTACAAAGCAGGGGCTCCCTTTGTGTCAGTGTTAGTACTCCTACAGGAGAGGCAAGGTGCCTGAAGAAGGGTGTTTGTGCCAGAAAACTTGCAAAGGACAATTTTTCCAACTATTTAGTTGGTCTAATAAAAGATATCACATCTACCCAAAGCACCTTGTCTGCCTATGTCCTCAGACCAACCAACAACCCTAGGGGTATAATTCTGCTGATGTAGGGATCTGAAATTAGTGAGGCGGCTCCTGACTTTGTTTTCTATTTTCCACGTTAACTGAGTTGTCAAATTAAACATCAGTCACTTAAACGCTAGACCTGGGCACATAACATTTCCTAGACCAACCTAGTTTTAATTCTCTCCCATCCCTACTGTTTTTTTTGTTTTTAATAATTTGCTACATAGCCACCTCACAGTACACAGTGCAAATGGGTCCCTAACTCAGTTTGTTAACTCTTTTCAGTCAATAAAATGCGGACAAAATACACACAACACCTTTATAGTCCTTCAAAACTCCTTGTCATTCTTTATATTCAATAGGACTTCTCTCATCTCTTACAACCTCCCTGTGGTTCTTTGTGGGTAAAATATGACACAAATTCTTATTTTAATCAACTACAGTATATCTAAAACATACCAGTAAACTAAAACAAAAGTAAACTATGGAGGGGTTTATTTACAGTATAAGTATTTGGGGCCACTTTTTTTCTTTGAGAACAGCAAAAACTGGATTTAGAGGCAGTTGCTTAAAGTATCACTTGAGGTTTATAGCCAAAAATCAAACACATTATCTTTGAAGTCAATCAAGTCTGCAGCTGCTGGAATCTGGAATGGAATGCATCTTTTCATTAGACTGGTGCCAAATTAGAAATGCCTGCTCATCCAAATAAGCCATGAATGCAGTGCTTCAGAAATATCTGCTCCTTGTATCTAACTCAGCATGCTAGGGAATGTGACAAGCCTAGTCACCCTCCATTTTTAGCACTTTTAGCAGAGGCAAAATGCAACTTCCAACATCCTTGACCTGAAGCTCAAAACAGCTACCTCACCCTGAAAGCAGACTGGAGGCTCTCAAAGGACAGATGCATTCAATCTGAGCCCTTATTTCCAGTTGGCAGTTGCAGAAATATTGTTGGATGCTATGCCAAGTGTCAATAGACAGGTAGAATATTCACATTAAAAAGCACACAAATATTATCTAAGGTAAAAGTCTATCTCAGCTAAAATGCTGGTACCTCCTGGTCTGTCTGTCTCTTTC
>NW_005842015.1:2165984-2196935 GCF_000455745.1 Alligator sinensis
TCTTTCCCTCTCTCTGAGCTTTCTTCACTCAGAGTCAAATGTTGAACAAGTTTCAGTTCTTAAATGACCCTATTTCTTACCTCCTTGATATTACAGGCTACTTGATATAATTGAAAATCACTCAGAGTTTTACTGTTGACTACAATCAGAGTAAGAATTCGTTCACCAACTGTATTCAAGTCATAAATCAATGCTTTTCTGTTCTGTTAATTTATATATGGATTTTTTTGTATTCATCACTAAAATATCTGAGCATCTTCAGTAGTATATCAAGCAATGTGACTACACACCTATCACTTGCTGTTTTTTCATTCTCTCCAGAAAGAGAGAGAGAGAGAGAAGAGCGTATGAAGAGCATCTCTTTTGCTTTTTTTTTCTAAAAAAAACATGTCCACAGGTTTTTCTGACCGAGAAAGCAAAGTCAAAGAAATGTACCTTGCATTTGGAACAGAAGGTGGATCAGGCTTATAGGGTGCTTGATGGGGGTTTAGTCCCCTAAATTGAAATGGTGGTTTTTAATTGCGACAATTAAAACCCCACCATTTCAGATTAGGGGCTTCCATCACTGTTATGATGAGGGGCCAAACCCTTTAATTTTTACTGTGGAGCCTGCCCACGTCTTCCATGACCAGATGGCAAGCTGCCAGCGGGCCCAGTGGCCTCTGACCTTTCCTCTGTGGTGGCAGCACCTCTCGGGGCCACCCAAGAGGGCTGCTACTAGGTGGGTGCTGCCCCAGATCTGGCCTAGAGAACAGCTGGATTGGTCTGGGTGCTGTGTCTGAGCTGGGGCAACACCTTCCCACTAGTTGCCTGCCCAGGCGACCCCAGCAGGCACCACCACTGCAGAGGGAAGGACTGGTTCCCCCTGCAGCTCAGAGCCTGCTCGCAGCTCACCATCCAGGCCGCAGGAGAAGTAGGCAGGCTCACCCTGCAGGGGCGCCACTGCCACAGAGGGAAGGACTGGGGCCCACCAGAGCTCAGGGGTTGTATGGCCTGGTGGCAGCTCACACAGGCAGGCTCTGGGCGGGGGGAGAAGCGGTGAGGGGCCCGATCCTTTTTATTTTTATTTTTTTTTGTGAGCCTGCCCACCTCTCCCACGTCCAGGAGATGAGCTGTCAGCAGGCCCTGAGCTGTGGGCGGGGCCTGGTCCTTTCCTCTGCAGCAGCGGTGCCCCTTAGGGGTATCCGGGCAGGCAGCTAGGAGGCAGGAGCTACCCCAGCTTGGAGGCAGCATCCAGCCCAATCCAACTCTTCCCTGAGCCTGAGCTGGGGCAGCATCTGTGCAGCTAGCAGCCTGCCTGGATAGCCCTGGGGCCACCACTGCCATGGAGCAAAGGACCAGGGCTCCCTGCAGCTCAGGTGCCACTCAGGCCACCAGCAGCTCACCCTCTGGCCACGGGAGATGCAGGATGGCTGCACCCACAAAAAATAAATATAAAAAAAATAAAAAAAATAAAAGGGTGAAAGAGGAGGTGAGCTTGCCCCTCACCTCTTCTACCTTCAGCCTGCCTCCCTTATGGCAGGGAGTGAGCGGGGGGACAAGCTGTCAAAAGGCTGTAACATTACGAATAGCTACAATGCAAACTAAACTACATGCAGATGTGATTTAGTTTGCAATGTGACAAACTTGCTGAAATCGTAAAAAACTCCACACGGGTACAGAGTGATGCAATTAAACTGCACTACCAGCCAATTTTCATCACGTGTACAAATGACCATAGTCTCTGAGAATTCATTCTTCAGTCCTGGCTCATCCCTACGGAAAGTTCTGCTTCCTGCATAGATGAGTTTACTCTTCTTATGGAAAGTTTCAGTGTGCCAGGAGAATGTCATTATCAAATAGGTTCTTCACCCTGGAACTTTAGGTGTTCTTGTAGGCATTCTGGGCACCTGTACACACCATAAGCTTTAATCCTCATTAAATTAAATAGTTTTATAAAATTTAAACTTGTTTATTTTATAGCATCGCATCAGTGTTTGCACGCACTAGGTTTTCAAACTAATTAACCTTTGGAGCGTTGCATCAATGTTTGCATGCACTTGGTTTTTGAATGAATTAATCGTGGTCCCCAGCTGGTGCTGCAGGACAGCGGGATGGTCCAGCACTGCCCCTCCAGTCTGGGGCCCCCCAACCCATGCTCTGCCATGCAGCTGTGGGAGCATGGAGTCAGCACATGCCACAAAAAAAAAAAAAAAGCAGAAGCAATTCAAAGGGGCGAACTATAAAAAGTTGCAGTGCCATCCAGTGGACAAAGAGGTTCATTACACAACTTTGAGTGCCTTTGTGTTTGCACACAATGAATCCATGGATGAGAAACTAATTTACAGTGAGCCAAACTAAACTACATCTAAGTAGTTTTATTTTAATGTGCCAGAAAGACTTTTAAAGACTCTGTAAAACCTGCAAACAGTCACGCAAATGCAGCGCAAGAAAGGGCAAAAAACGTGGCATGTACAAAGGCCCTCTGAGACCAGGTCATGGATTTCTTTGAAAATAAGGGTCAAGACCTTGAAGGTGGAGGACAAGTTTAATGTGCCCACATAAATCTGCACTATTTAGAATGATTTATGTCCAGATAGAACATTTGGGTGATGTAGCACTCCAGATCAAACATAGGCTTAGCTCCTGCCTTGTCCCAGTCCTCAAATATGCATAGACACTAGAGAAATACCTTTTAAAGAGTAGCCCCTTTCTAATGCCGCATAAATATCACAGCTATTATAAGCGTAAACAGTACAGGCAACATTTTAATGCAAACAGTTTATCCACTGAATAAAGCAGCTGCAGGTCAACAGAAATTATATAATATATAGTAAAGAGTTTCAGCTTCAAAGCAAAACTTGTTTCAAAATGGAAATATTTTTTTTAAAGTAACACCCCTTCCCCCCCCCCCCCAAATGGAAAAAATTTATTTCAAAAAAAAATAATATTTTTTTTTTTTTGTAAATAAAAAAAAAAAACAAAAAATTTCTGAAAAATAACTAATATTTTGTTTCTTTTGGAAATAAAAAGCAAATCCAAAAAATTTCATTTTGGGGTTGATCTGAAACAATTTTCTTCAAGTTTTTGTTATAGCCACAGAATATAAAGAAACAAACTCCTTATATTGCTATATTCTTAATTATTTTTAAATAATCTTGAGCTGGGCCTTTACCCATTATTGGGCCAGTTCTTTGAGACAAAGATAAACAGGCTTGCTTATTCCCTCACCTCCAGGTATTTTGTGTATACAAAAATTCCTGAGAGCCAAATTAGAAAACATTAATTCCCATTAAAAGGTTATTTAATCCTTTCAGTTAATTTCAATGGGACTTCTTTAAGTATATGGTTCTACTTGTTTGGGAGCAAGAGAATCAGAATTTGGCTTAAGAGATCAATTTAGTACAGATGTTTAGAAAATTATAATCTTGCAGCTAGGTGCAATTAGTATTGGACAGGCTACATGTTGGCATGCAAAACATTGGATATAATAGAATGAGAAATCAGAGACAGAAAATGCCCATGAAGCCATTTTACCCATTTCCTCAACAGGGCAGAAGTGCTCCAGAAAGAACACAAGCATCTTATTTTGGTTAGTTTCAAATTACCCCATTAAACCCTTCCAACAGTTTACTTCAGGGAGATGATTCCACAGATCACTAGGTCTTACAAAATATTTTTCCTAACTCCTGAATTCTTAAATTCTGTTCAGCTCATCCCAATACATCCATGTCTTCAGTTATAGGTTGTTGGGACACATTGATGTAAATAAGCTCTTTTGGCACTTCAGACAAATAAGTGCTGCTTATCATAAAATATATAACTGAACCTCTCAATTTATTTTCATCTTTTTAGATGCTTGCAGGCAATTCTACTGCATACTTGACTATGTAACTTGTGTTATACAAAAGTAATAGTAAGCTAGGTTTCATTACCAAAAACCACATAGTGTTGCTAATGTATTTGCAACATTATGTACATTTAAATCACATTACCTAGTCTGAAGAGTTTAAATTGTTAAGGTTTGATCATGCAAACATTTACTATTAAATGTAGCAGTCACAATTATAAATAATACATTGAGGCTAGATACAGATATTACACTTTTACCACTATAAGTGATCAAAAACTGGTCTATAACTAACAGAAGTTTGGCATACAAAACCGGTCTATACCCATAACAGAACAGAAGTTCAGCACAGTGGGCACTTGTACAGGTGACAGGGGCTTAGTCCTTCAGGGTTGCATTCTATGCCCCCTAAATTAAAAAGGTGAGTTTTTAATTGAAATGGTAGGTTTTATTTTTCTATCACTGTACACATGTCATTGTCCTGGTGGCCACAGGCAATAGCTAAAGGCAGAAGGGGCAAGGGGCATGATTTTTTTTTTTGGTGGAGCCTGCCCACCTCTCCCATGGCTGAGGGGTGAGCTGCTGGCAGGACAAGTTGCTCCTGAGCTGTGGGGGCCCCCTGGTCCTTCCCTCTGCGACAATGGCACCCCCTGAGGCCAGCTGGGTGGGCTGCTAATGGACTGGGTGCTGCCCCAGCTCAGAGGCACCTGATCCAACTCTTCCCCAAGCCCGCACAGGCTTTCCATGCCCTGTGCACTGTCCCTGCCACCAACACACCCAGCTACCCTCTTGTCACCACCCCGCACTGCCCCAGGGGCAAGCCAACCCCTTCCCAAGTGGTCCCAGGTGTTCTGGCAGCCACAGACACTTGCTGAAGGCAGAAACAGTGAAGGTCCTTTCTTTTAGGGAAGCCTGCCTGCCTCTCCCACACCCAGGGGGTGAACTGACAGATTAATGGCTACACCATTCCAAGTTGCAATGTTGCAAACTAAACTACATCCGGATGTGGTTTAGCTTGTGATGATGCAAACTCATGTAAAACCCCCAAAACTCAGATGCATGTAAAGTGTGACGCCATTAAGCCACAAAGGGACATTTTCATCATGTGTACATGGTAACATTGTCACGTGTACAAGTGCCCACAGAGACTGGTTTAAAAATGGTGGCACCTGGTCTAAGATTCACCCCACCCTCCCACCCAGGGTGAACATGTGTTCTGTTTGCTACCAATTTAAACTACGCCACTTACAGAAAAGCACATAACTTAGATCAATTCTGCCTCAGGCTTTTTGAATGTCTATACCTAGCCTGAATGTCAGATAGCCTGACAGTATTGAGAAGACTAAGCTCTAAGGTAATCATCACTGTAACTAGTTCAACAGCTCTGATTTCATACAAAATGACTGGTTACAAAGTGCCTAATCTATGCTCACAATTCAGATCCAGTCCTTGATTGTCATCGTTTTACAAGTATGCCACTGTATGCAATGAAATGATTCCAATAACACACCTTAGAGTGGCTCAATATGTGTACAGAGTGGTTACAATTTTATGAAACAAGAGATATATAACTTCCCTCCCACCCCTCACTTCGAGAGCTTTTCCAGGTTTTTTTACATGATCTGAGCCAATTCCAGTCTTGCTTATGTTACTTTTCTAAATGTATTAAATCTAACTGTAGTTTAATAAGCAACTACCGAAGACTTTGGGTGTTGATGCTCATCTCTTGCACAATACAGAAAGATAAAATAAGTAAGGAAGTGGGGAAGGTTTATTTCAAACAGTTGTTTTGTGTAAATGCTGAACAAAATGAATACAGACTGAAATTTGTCAACTGCATTTGTCTAACTTTCAGGTCTTCATGTCTATGTTTCAACAAAAGACAAAAGGGCAAAAATAATGAGATGGAGGTTGCTTTGAGGAGACCTGTAGCCTAGGTTTTGCTCACCAAAGATTATTAATAATACACAGTTCTAAAAATCCCACCTAACTCTTTCCTAGTGCTTTTCAAAAGTATATCTCAAAGCACTTTTCTTAGGAGGGAAGGATCACTGTTTCCATCCTGCTGGTGATGGTAATAAAGATCAACATTTCCAGTTGCTTTTTTCACACTGACTCCCAAAAATTTGAAACCTGCTCATCACTTACCTAAGCACTGTTTTGCAAACCAGTGCTACAGCCAAAGAAATATTGCCCCATCCAAAAATTATAGAAATATTTATTTTCCAACATCTTGATAGTCCCTGGATGTTACTGAAGACAGAATATGTGCTATATGTTATTAAATAAAGACAGGGGAAAAAGAAGCGCTGAGGAAACCAGAGCAGCTAAGGATTAAGAGCCAAATCCTTGGTCTTAATTCATGCTCTGGTTTAATGGGCATGCACTGGGAGTACTACCATGGCTGGAAGGTATTAATCTTCTGTTTCAAGCCACTACTGTAGCCCCAGGTACTCCTGTACACCTGCTCTGTTCGGATGGTAGCCTGAGGTACAAAATACTTACAGAAATACTGCCCTTATAACTCAAATCTTCCCCTGCTGGTGGGAGTGCTGGAAGTCTCCCCAGAGCATGCAAAAAGAGCAGAGTCTTGGCATCCTTTCTGCACCTTTATGAAGTAGAATCACGTCAGATATGACAGGTCAAAACCCTCTGTGGCCACAGAATGGGGAGCAGTAGTTTTCCATCAAGGCACAAACAAATATTTTATTTATGCCCAGAGAAAAGCTAGGAAGGAAATATATAGTACACAACCAACCTGAAAGGAAATGGGAGGAGGGGAAAAGATTTGGGGGGGGAGGGGCACAACACATGCACACCATTCTCTTTAAATTTCACTATTTAAGAGGCATTCTAATCCACTTGTTTAATAATCACAGAAGTAAATGATAGAAAGGCATATTTTGCCATTTGTATTTTTAAAAACAGAAAGCATGGTTTACTTTTATACTATGTAAGGTATTTGTGGAGTTGGGAGGCAATTTGTATTTGTCTAGATTTTTCTACCAAGATCAAAGAAGATTGAAGCAGTAATAGTGCTACCAATGTTCAGATGGTTTTGCATTTATACATCAAATTATTATAACAAACCTGCAATCTACTATGCATCAAGACAACTTAAGGAAGAGAAGCTACATTCCATATAAATACATAACAGCTCTATTAGGCACAAAGATTGGATCCACATGTGACTTCACCAAATGTTTCAAAGGTTACATCACTAACTATGTGATAGTGTCACTTCTGGTAAACCACAGATGTAACATGAAAAATATTCAGCTTGGTCCCATGTAGATCTTATCTCAGTGTGCAAGGTTCCAAAAAAAACTGAATCAACCCTTTTGATCTTTGTGCTGTATTAGCTGTTAGCTTAAGAGTGAGCCTGCTGAGCTGAGGAATTTTTGCAAAACTTACTTTAAATCTCCACATGATACAGCCAAGAGGTTGTGCCTTAAATATGAAATGCTAACTTCTATTTGTATGACATGTACCATTTATGTACATCATCAAAGTTAGCTAATGTTTTTTACATTAGATACAATGCCCCTTCAAGTAGGCCTTGTCTTGCTCATTTCTTCTGACTTTGTGTAAATAAATCTAAAATTCAGATTAAGCTGACATGTAACCAACTGAAAATTAAGATTTTTTCAAAATTGTTTAAAAATTCAATTGACATTGGAAAGCTCCACATTACAAAGAGCAACATGATCAGAAAATAGCAGGTACAGTCAACAATAAATCAATTGCACCTCTGTTAAATAATAGGCCCCAGAATTTCATCTAGGTAAATATTTCATCCTAGGCTGTAGTTTTGACCCACTGGCCTGGGAGGCTTCAGTTGCAGCACGCATGAATAGTCTTCCTTAGTGACTTGCCAGCACAGCTGTTTGCTGCACTATGAAGTGCTTTCATATAAACAAGGCCTGAAGCAGACAGCAATCTGTCATGTGGAACGTGGCTTCTGGGGTGAAAAAGGGACAGGGCAAAGCAGAATAGGATTGTGGGGAAGGGAAACTAAACTAAGGGGAAGAGAACACAGTTAAATGAGGAAACATTAACACTCTGCTTTTCATTGTGCGCTCTCTCTCTCATATTTTTTTGTCAATATGTTGAGAGGGAAGAAATGGGATACGAAATAAAAAGAAAATTAAAGAGGAAGAGAAACCTCATAGAAGGTGATGGGAGAGAGGAAGAAGGCAGTTTCTAAACCTTTAACAGAACAAGCCTTCTGAGCAGTGCTGTGTGTTATACTTATGATCAACGTTATAGATAGCATGTGGTACCAAGTATGTGAGAACTGACACAAAGATGCACTGGCAGCTCACAGACATATTGAAAAAGCAAGCAGAAGATTTTTTGTTCTCTATTGTTTTTCCTCTAAACTTTGAAAAATGCACAATAAATTTATTTTAGCAAGGTAAGAGTTCTAATTCTTTGCCTCTATAGTTCTGCTACAGTTTAACAAAGCTGGGATGCTGGAAGAAATATCCATCCACTGGGTACATGAAGTCAACAGTTTTCAGTGTCATAAGCAAAACCTAGGAAGGTTTCGTTGTATTTTTATTCAACATCGTGCCAGTTGCATTTTGGCTTTACTGTCTCCCTCACAGTTGCTGAGCTTCCGTTATCAAACGCAGAAATCTTCACATCTCTAAAGCAGGCAATACTGGCAACTGTTAGAATCAGAATACTGGACTACATGAACCATTAACGTGATCTAGCATGGTAGCCAGAAATAGCTTGGATACAGGTCCCATTTTATCTGAACAGGCAATTTTGAATGAAGGTAAAATGGAGTCCTGGCTTTATTTTGTTTTTAATGCCCAGGGTCTCAAAACAGGGGCCATATTGAAGCCAATGTACATTTTGGCATTGACTTCAAGGGGCTGGACTCCTCGTCCACTGTCCTTATGCCCATATTGACAAAAAACAGGAGAGAGCGCGCATAATGAAAAGCAGAGTGTTAATGTTTCCTTTTTCTAGATGTGAAAATACAGTCAACAGTATTTGATATTTTATTCTATATGTTTCTTTTCTTTCTGGAAACAACAGAAGAGATTACAAATAAAACTGTAGAGTTTGGCTGGCAGCATAGAGATTCTGCTTAGAGCAGCAACTGCTGAGGAAACAACCAGGGGTGATTTTTCATGCCTGAGCTCATGCTTGCCATGGACATAAGGGTTGTGCTGTGCTCTCTTCAACAACAGGGGTAATCGCGAGGAAAGGATAATCTCAGGAGAATAGGGGGCAATAGGGAGTGAGAAGAGATGAGAAAAAAATCAGGAAAAAATGATTTATGAAGTTTCCGTCTTCCCTTTTCTTGACGCTCACATTAATCAGGCAGCCTGTCTCTCATTTAGGATCTTGATGAGGATTGAGGTGAAACCAAATATGTTTAATGATGTCTGAAATGAGGCATGAAATTGAACCATTGTTTGATTCAGTGTTGCTATTGCTTTCATGAGTAAGGCAGTTCTTTAAACCTGGGTGGTATGGGGGCAGTTACTGGGAGACTATATAGCCACTCTGAGATATATCTTCCTTCCACACATCTGGTCTCTCTCTCTCTCTTTTTAAAGCCTTAGCCGCCCTATTGTTTATTTATATAATTTGAACCCCTTATGTGCATCATACAAAAATGCATAATATACTACACATGCCAACTCAGAGTATACACCCAAAACCAAAGCAACACTGCAACTCAGGCATTCATAATTAACAGCAAAAGCATCAGAGAAAGAAGAAGCCATCCTCAGTTGCACACTGTTGAGTATAATGCTTAAGGTGCAATCTGCCAAGAATAACCTAGACATTTAGAAGCTTAAGTCACTTTATCAAATAAGACTTTGCATGCTTTTGAAACGTTACCATTTGGCTAAAACATTCACATTTGAGAGCCTGAATTTAAACTTCTAAATTTATATTTATTCACCTGGATACAAAGCCCAATTTCCAGGACTGCTGATAAGACCAAGCTAGAACAGCTCTGTAGTTTTATTAAAGCTGCATGTTGATCCAATTATTCATTGGAATGTTTATTGTATGGCTATATTGGTTTAGCTGATTACCGGCTATAAGGAAAAACAAGCAGCCGGCAAAAAGAATGGCTCTGCAAACACTTGAGGGTTTTTAAAAGACAATGCCTAGACAGGAAAAGGCCCATTCACACTGGAGAACAAAACAACTATTTCAGTTTTAAAAGGAACAGTCTCTCAAGAAATGTAGGTGAAAAAGTTGTTCAGAGGAACTAAGCTAAGACATAGGAAGCGTATAGGCAATCATTCTAGTGACAGAAACTTACGGAGGGGAGATCTCCCAAGGATCAATCTATCTTTCTCATGGATACGGAACGTTTCCTCTGCAAGAAACTAAATGAATGCCTGTACGCTGGCAGTTTCTAACAGAAAAGCATCATTTCCCCCTCTGGAAATGTAATGCCTGTCCAAGACCATAGCCATCTACCATGGCATCTGAGGAAGTTAGGAATTACTACCAGGGATGGCAAGACTTTAGGTAAGGTAGATATACCATATAGATGATGCTCTAGAGGAGGCTGTACTAGGTTCTTCTATAATGGCACTATAATTTCCTTCTCTCGGCTGGAATTATCAAGGCGAGAAGTATGGAATTCCAGCCTCCAAGAGGTAGACTTGATGTTTGGCAGCTGAAGGGGAAAACTTTGAATTCAAAAATGGAAAAAAGGTGGAACCAGCTGTGTAACTGTGACAGCTGAATATCTGCAGGGCTGGCCCGTCCTATACTGCAAAACCTGCAGCCGCATGGGACCCCGCAGCTAAGGGGCCCCCTGCATCCGGTCACTCGTCACCCTTCATCCTCCACTGGCTTCATGTCTACCTGAGGGTCTCTGCCCATGAAATAGTGGGCTCAGTAATATAACACATTAATTCAGCTTGGTCAGGTAAGAGAGTTAGAGTCAAAATCATTTCCCATTATCTTCACATGTAAGAAGTTTCAAAGCAGGTCTTCAATTCAGAGCACAGTTACTTCTCAATCTGATCTATATTTTTGCTTTCCATTGGCATAACAAAATTGTGACATAGTGGCATCATGGCAGGAAGACGATTCACAAAGCAATGTCAACACATAATACTGCAATTACTTTGTAGGTCTTGGCAACACCATTAACTTTTGGTGATTTTCTAAGCGCCAGGAGGGGTTCTGGTTCTAGCCTATTTCTTCACTATTCTTTACTCCTCCCAGTGTGTCTAGCAGTACTGATCATTCTGTTCAGTGGCCAGAGGCAGGCAGTGTGGAAGATGCTTCAGTCAATCAGAAGTCTATGAGAGTCCCAAAGAACAAGAAACACATGTGGTTTATTATATAAAAAAGGCCAAAGCAGCATGTTATTGCAACTTTGGAATAAAAACAGCAACATTTATTTATAAAAGAAACATCCATAAGCTTGCTTTCTCAGTATGTTAAATACTATATTTATGCAAATAACATGTAAATGTAGTCCAGCTGGCAGCCACTTAAGCAATGCACTTTACACTTGCTATGTTATAACAGCAGAAATGTTCCCCTTAGGGATTATACATCCATCTGTAATTAGAATATACATAACTATTCTATAATATTTAATTTTGTTGCAGTGGAGTGCTCAGACATACATGCATATATTTTAATGTAAGCTTGCATAAATTAGTATCAAATGATATTTAATGTGCAAGTGCAGCATAATTATCCAGGAACTACACTAGTTAAATTTGCAGAACTCCAGGTCTGCTCTGTGTACATACAAATGAAAGAAAAACAGAGAAACATGACAAGGATTGGCATCTCCCATACAAATAATGTGATGTGCACATTAACAAATGAACAGAACACTCCCAAGGGAGTGAAGCACACTGACCAGAAGTTCAATTCCTTGCCAAATATTTCTGGACAATTTCAAATATTTCATTAGTTTGTGTTTTTGCAGAAGGAGCAGAAATGTGCTTGGACAACAAATGCATCTTTGTTTAATTATTATTGCTAAAGGGTTTGTAGCCTATTTTTAGAAAAATATTCACTAGGGAAATAAATAGGACATTAAAAAATAATTATTCCATGCTCTGTGGCAGCACAGCATACATGCGCCTTTGATTAGATGATGTAAGTGAAGTTAAATGTATCAAAAGGCTATATGATGGTTGTAATTAATCCATAACAATGGATTTGTATAGTTACCCAAAGCAATGGCAGCTACAACTGTATGTAATAAACCAATTTCAAAAGTAATTTGCACGCATAGATTATAAAGGCCCTGTAAGCTCTTTTAAACATATGTTTCTTTGATTATAAACAGCTGATGTACTACAGTAGATTCAATTTTTCCAGCTAAGCTTCCAAAAAAAGATTACATTCAAAATATAAAATGAACTAAGTCATGTTGTAAACTCACTCTCTCTCTATGCACAACTTTAACAGACCATTGTCCATCTTATTTTACGAATGCTAAATATATATCAAATGGTTAAAATGCTTGACATGAAAAGTTATCATCAGATTCCATAAACTGAATTCAAGGAAACAAAATTTTAGCAGGTTTTTGCAAATCAGTGTGAAATGCAAAATAGACACAAAGGAAGCCAGTGGCGGGTCTGACCAACCACTCCCTCCTTTCTAAAGAATTTACCCAACTGCACCAACCTTCTTGTAAAGGTAGAACTAAAACAGGCCACCAACATGGAATGAACCCAATAGGCACAACACTCTTCCTTGTCAATCACCGCTCTAAGACAAAGGATTCCCTTTCGTTCAGAAGTTTCATGAAAAGGTACTTTTAAGCTCCAGAATACATGCAACTTCCATTGAAGCTAAAAGGTGCTGAGCTTCTATCTTCAATACAATTTAAAATTAGTTTGATCTTAATCCACACATCAAATGCACCTTTTCACACACAAGATTTGTCTCCCTCTAAAGATGCTAATCATAAAGGAATGTATGTATGGGGAGGTGGGGGAGGGAGGAAGAATAGGACTTTACCTTCCCTTGCAACTTTTCATTCTTAAAAACAAACCATTATAACATCAATGGATGCTCATGCTTTTTCACCTGAATGTCAGATATGTCTAGCATAGCTCAGACAGAGATGACCCTGCCTTGAGCGGGGAATTGGGCCTAAATAAACTCTTGGTTCCCTTTCAGACCTACTTTTCTATAATTCTGTGATCAATTCTCAGTCAAGGAATTATTTTACCAATTTTTTACTGAAGACTATATTCCAGTACCTTGGTATATGTTGTTAAAGACCTTCCTCCATGAAAGTCCCAGTGAAATCCTGGGAACACCTTTGCAGAAGGTAGCTTTACTCAGAATACAGGCATCAGACTGGGGTGCTAAATCTCCTAGTTTCCTTTGAAACTGATATGGCTAATTTATACTTTGACAGAATGCTATGTTAACACTTAAGAACCTTAAAGGGCAGATCCTCAGCTGGCATAAGTTGTCAACAGAGTTAGGCAGGAGAGAGCTTTGTTCCCATCATGAAAAAGCATTCCCATCTTGAATCAAGAGAAAAAGTCAGGATTTCACAAATGTTTGCAAACAAAGAAAGGGCAGGGACAGGGCCAAACAAAATATTTCACTTGGATAATTTTGAAATCTTACATTTTGATTTTAAGTGTTTTATTTTGTTATCAAATGCAAGGCTTGGAACTAGCTTAAATTTCACTACAAAAATTACTTTTATTAGGAAAATTATTTTTTCTTCATTTTGAAACCATCAAGACAGGTTACTTTAACTATTTCAAATCATTTCTGAGTAGAGAAATTCCTCAAAATAAACTATTTTCTTCCAAAAGTTTTATCTTTGAAAAATAAGCTGTTAAAACAACAAAATCTAATTTTAAAAATGTTGACCCGTTCCAATTAACAAAGCTTCAAGCTCTGACAATTTACTTCAACTGAATATCTTCCAATCTATCAGCACAAGATGATTAATTAGATCAGTTAATTCATTATTGACAAATAAATGAGTTGGTCAGATTATTCTTGCCTATGAAAACTCCTATTTGATTATTTGTTATTTCATATGACGTCTAATACCTAAAATGATTATCAACATAAAGAAAAATGTCAAAGTAAATAATGTTGACCGTCTTGCTTTGTCCTGCTAAGGTTGAAGCACTTCATTTCAATAAATGTCGAGAAGATTGCTTTTGATGGCTTTCAAACATTTTGTTTCATTGAGGTCAAATCATTTGTCATCACTATCATTTTCGTGTGTTTAATTTTGATTATAATATTGCAACCTTCTAATGTCATCAGTATAAAACACATCACCATTACCAAAACAACACAGTTTAAGGATTCTGAATTGAATTTTTTTTGGACATTTCATTCCATTTTAAATTTTTAAATTTTGGCTTTTCTGTCTAATTCAGAACAAAAACAAATTTGAAGCGTTGGCATTTTCTGCAATATGAAAAATTCACTTTCTGATCAGTTCTGGTGTTCAATTAAGCCAGTGATTCACATCCAGGATGTTGTGGTACCCTGAGCTCCTTTTAAGGGTCCTACAGAATGCCATACACAATATGCCACACTGTTAGGCATGCAAGCACCTGCATATGATTCATATGATTAGCCCCAAGATGTTAAATCCATAGCAACACAAATATTCTGACCTGCTGTGGTCTTTCTGAGATCTCTGCAAACAGAAGAACTGCTGTATTTTGCACAGTCAAAAGAAAAAAAAGAATGAAAGATAAGAGCTGGCATTTTCTAAGAGGTACCTTGAGTTTAAAAAGGTGTAGAACCACTAGATTAATCCAAGAATTAATTTACTTGAATAACTAGAGCCTGATTTCTTTTGTGTACTACCCCTGCTCTACATTACTCTGGGAGCTGTTTGGCAGTTCATTCAAATGATGAGAGAATGAGGGAAAATAGATTTTTTTTTAAATTAGAACATGAGATGGGGAGTCAGGAAACAGTTCTAGTCCCAAACTGTCACTGATTTCCATGAGACACATAATGAAGACTTATCAAGCAATCTTCTCTTTGGCCCCAGTTCCCCAGTTATAAAACAGGGAGAAAAATATTTACTTCACAAGAATGGTTTAACTAGCTTTAGTGGATATAAAGCCCTTCATACACTTTAGGAAAAACGGTATTATGTAGTAAGACATTTAAAAAAGAAAGAAAAAAACCCTGCAAATCAAATGTTCGTAAGCTAAGAAATGCCATAAGTGAGGCTGCCTGTGTAACATTAATGTTGCTCTCTTGTGTGTATACATTAGGTAGAGTATCTACACAAGACATTTACTGTGGAGTTGACTAACTGGCTCTGCGGGAAACGTCTCAGCATATACACGTCCAGGGCTATTAGGATGGAGTAATCTAATAAACTCTGGAACAGGTTAGTACTTGCTGTAGTTTTTTACTCTGCAGCAGTGCACATGCAGATGCTGATGCGGCTGGCTGGGCCATGAAGGTGCTTCAGTGCCAGAGCTGCATGCCGGCTAGCCCTGCACTAGAGCACCCTCGTGCCCCAGCCAGCCCCTCTGCAGCACACTGAGCTGGACCCGGGCAGCCCCAGACTGCCAGGCTGACCCCTGGGGCCCCCTACCAGCTGGAGCTGCTCTGACCCAACTCAACATCCCGTGGTCCCTGGCACACGTTCAAATGGGTGCACCCAGGACCAAAAAACTCTGGCGCAATAAGTGCCAGAGTTCATTGTTTTGCAGTAATTGCACATGTAGATGTGCCCAGTCTTTACTTAAATAATCACTTATTATTCTTTTTTAGAGGGTTCATGCCTCATTAACTGAATGGGATGGCTGGTGGTCATGGAATGAAACAGGGCTGTGCAGCAAATGAGATTATCTGTAGGATCTCTATGTGTCATTTGCTCTACAGCAACGGTTCTCAACGTTTTTTTTTATACCAGGACCCATTTGTAAACATCAGTGGTCAGTCCTGACCCAGTGCCCCTCACTCCTGACCTGCTGCCCCCAGGTCCCATCCCCACAGTGTGTGGGGCAGGGAGTGGGTATGTGGGGTGGGTGGGCCCTAAGCAGCCCCTTGCAGGCCGGAACTATGACAGCCTGCAAGGGAAAAGCCACGGTTACCCACATTTTTTTCCTTTAAAGGAGAATCCACTTTTAAAGTTTGTTGATCCGTTTTTAAAGTTTGTTCATGACCCTTTCATATAACCTTGCAACCCATTTTTGAGCTGCAACCCACGGGTTGAGAAATGCTGCTGTAGGGTACAGAGTGAATGAGCAGGGAACTGCAGGGAGAGAAAGGATGGTCTTTTGGATAAAGTTGGTGGCCCACCACCTGGAGGAACTCAGTTCTGTCCTGTCTTTGCCATGTTCTTCCTATGTAAAACTGAGAAAGTCACTTACCAGAAAGATTTTGGTTTATGGTCAGTAACTGTAGGTACCCAGTTTGAGACACGAGGCCTGATATGCAAAAGAACTAAGCATGTAATAATTTTAATGACAGTGAGTAGAACATGCACATGCCCAGCACCTTGAATAATAAAGATGAGCAGGTTGGTAACTAACAGTTTTAATCCTGGTTCCACTAGAGTTCAAAGCCTACAAAGTTCTCTACCTATAAAAAGAGGGTGTGATGCTCTTACCTTCTTACAGAACTGAAGTCACTATGTTGGACTGACAATGAAGGACCCAGGAGGCACACACTGAATGAGAATGATCAACGTATTAGTTATTCTATCTCCTGAATATTAAAATTTGAAATTTTGATGCGAGTCAGTAGGGAATTAGACCCCATCTATTTAATGGAACATGAGTAGCTAGCATGAGCAGTTTAGTAATCCTTTACACTCAGCATAGTGTGTTTCTCTATTGCAGCATTTAGAACAAAGGCCTGTATTCAAAGATACTCCCTGTGTCTGAGGAAACTCAGAATAAAACATCAGTCACCATTCACTGTAGAGATGAGCCACACAGATGAGTTCATGGCTGGCATTGGCAGGACTCTTCTATAAACATCCTTGACATGCTGTTGAATGTCAAGCTAATATCCAAGGGTGACAGAATGGGAGCATGGCCTGGAATTCATGATTAGTATGTACTGAAGCAAAGAAAGACCACAGCTTTGACCAAAACATATTGTTCCACAAACCACAGGCATAATTATATTTTGCCATGAATTATGATACAGTTTTGCAGCATCTTTTCGAGTGATTGGGCAGAACTTTCACCCAGCAACAGAAATAAACTGATATTTAAACAGACCCTGCTAAGTTTGGGCCGTCAAAACATATGGCTTCCTTTTTCCTTGAGATCCTATATATTTAACTAAGACATCAGTGTAATGATCCCTAAGCTGTGAGAAGGCAAAATTGGAGGTGGGATAGATTTTTCTTTAACCACCCCCCATTATGAAACCACTGAAATAAGAGAAAGGCAAAATGGGTCACAGAACTAGAGAAGGGATACAGAGTTTTTCATTTCTAGATCAACAATTCAAATACTATACAGTTCAGTAATGAGTACTCCTTACTTCTGATTCTTGACACACTGTTGTACCGATATCTAAATCATGGAACCTTCCTTAAAGTGGACCTATCAGGATTTTTTGCTGCTGCTATTAAATTACATAGTGTAGATCTAACAAAGTTCCTCTACTGCAGTGATCACCAACCAGTGGATCTCAATGCACCTCGGATCTTCGAGCCTCTTGGAGTTGATACGAGGCTGGGGTGGGGGGCTGAGTGCCCACATGCATGAACATGCACACCCCAGCTCAGTAGGTCAGTCCATGGGGAAGGGAAAGGGCAGGGGCTAGATCGAGGCCTCCACGGTGAGAAACAGTGCCGCAGAGGCAGGAGCAGGGGTAAGTTGAGTGGGGCCCTGGCCGGGTGGGACTTACCTGCTGGGGAGGTGTGCCCTCAAATAATTTTTTCTCCCTCTGCCTCGATCTGCCCCCCTTCCTCCCCACAGACTTACCCGCTGGGCGGTGGCAGGGGGTGGGGGGTGGCAGCAACACACAGTAAATCTTGGGTTGCTTTGAAATGCCAAAGGTGATCTCCTACTTACAAAGGTTGGAGACCACTTCTCTATTGTATAATGTCTTTTGTTAACTTATAAAAATCTATAGCATATAGTGGAAAAAGCCATCCTGAGCTCAATTGTCACCTATAAAGGTGGTTTTACATTTCAATTGAGCATTAGTATTTTGCACAGGCAGGAGACTCAATCCAAAAAGTTGTTGCTGCAAAGTTAAGAAAAAAAATGAGTTTTAGCTACTGTGCTAACTCTGGTCCTCTTAGCTGGATGAGTTGTTAATTCATGAACCCTTTTTTTTTCTTTCAACTTACTTCCTTTCAGAAATTGGTCCTAATTTGTATTCCTTCCAAATAATCTTTCCATCTACACCTACCCTTACTTCAATAGCTCTCTCATCCCTTGTTTTCTTTTTGTTCATCTTGCTTTGTGCAATTTAGGGACAAAACTATAATTCCTTGTATAATTACACCTACACAGTTTCACAGAATAACTGCATAGCATTATAACTTCAGAACTATGTCCTTATACTGTAAAATACTCAAGGCCAAGAAATGTAACAATCTCTGTGTGTAGAACATAATGCATTCTTATATAAACAACATGCTCTTCTGGTTTATCACTATGCTATCTACAATCCCTTTCATAACACCCTCAAACTTTTTTTTTTTAATGACTTTATGTTGAGATTTTGTTTAATAACTCAACCCGCACATAAGACTTTCCAGGATATGTTTGACCAGAGAGAACTGGGCTTTGGTGCAGATCTCTGGCTAGTGGAAAGGATAATATTTCCCTTCGTCTAGAAGAGCACAGCCTCTGGAGTTAACACTGGTGTAGACTTCACAAATTCTGGACCCATCTGCCAGGATTTTCAATCTGATTCTTACAGCAATATATAAGGAATTGACATTTCCTTATATATAGATATAGACAAATAGACATTTCCTACAGAACATATATGCCTGTAGGCTTAGTCATAAATGGTTGACCTCAAAATGGATCTCCTGAGCTTTGGAGAGGAAGCCAATTGCTCTGCTTATAGGTAGGGGGATATTTTACTTCAACCCTGCTGATATAAGTATGCTACTGCAGTACAGTTATCCCATCTTGCTAGGAGTGATGAGGCATGGAGCTGAATAAAGAAGGCATGCTTTCCTAATCTCAGTACTTCGAATTTTGGCAAACTGATGCTCTTCACAATTTCAGACTCTGACTATAAGTCCTGACATCACTTGTGACATAAGAGTTTGTTAAGCTCTGAGACTGGCCTTAATACTTAAGCAGTAGGGAGGAGGATATGCCAGAGGTTTTAGGATTCCAGCCATCAGCATAAAGGGCCTGAGGGTCTTGTCTGAGCTGTGTATGCATGTTGGTAGTTACAGGAATGACTCTCATACAGCATTTATACAGCATTTCATATCCCTATGTCATGAAAATACATTACTATTAGTCACTATACATCAATAAGGTCGCAATAGTCCTTTCTGCTACACTGTTGGCATTTTTTTTAAAAGAGCCTCTTTGAAGCTTTTATTGGTGCAGATTTGTACCACTCCAGTATAAACAATCCATGCTACTGATATATTTTAGCATCTTTGTCTCAATAATAGGGAAGAGGATGGAGGTAATACAAACAATTCCTCATTCCCACTGCCAACGTTGATGTGCTATAAATCTGCAAGAAGATGGGCGAGGAAGCTCAATTCTAAGTGTCCTTTTGTCTGAAGATCTTCAGCTCCCCAAAATTATAAACTAAATGATGTGAATGATGAAAAAGCAAAAGTGTAAGCTAGACAATGTAGCCCTTGTGCACTGTTGCCTATTCTTGCTATAGGGAATAGGCAACTTGGTTTCTGTTGCAGATGATCTGTGATGTTCCTTCTATGCTTTATTATGAAGCTGATAAATGACTTGCCAGAAACATGGTGAAAGCTTTTTGAA
Organism: Alligator sinensis; assembly: GCF_000455745.1. Taxonomy (NCBI): domain Eukaryota; kingdom Metazoa; phylum Chordata; order Crocodylia; family Alligatoridae; genus Alligator; species Alligator sinensis. Next base: position 2,185,743 of record NW_005842015.1, read on the forward strand.
TTCATTGTGCAATGGAAAACAAATTAGAAACTTAACTTGTTGCATGAGGGATCACCCTTCACAGCATGGCCTTTACAATGTGAAACTAATTACTGCAGGAAAGATTTATGATGTTTACAGTCAAGAATTCAGGGTCAGTTTGACCAAATTCATGTAACATTAGACCTCAGGCTTGTCTGACACTAAATAGAATGATGACTTCAACAAATTTAAAGACAAATATGATACATTTTTCTACTGAATCATTTGGCTACATGATGGGGATTAGGGGTTAAATGAATCTAGATTCAAGTATTTGTTTTCAGGGTTTTTTTAAATAAACAAAGCACACAAGACTGGGTCCCAGAAAAATGTGTTTCAACTTTTGCAGTTAAATTTACATTAATCCAATAGAGAGTTAAACTCTTGAACTGTCCAATTATTTGCATGCAACCACATAAGCTATAACCAAAATATGAAGTACTGAACTATAAATACTCATGAAAATATAGTCATGAGGTTGGGCTTATTCTCTACCACTAAAAGGGACCTGGTAATATTAGTACAATTACAGTAATTCTCAAATTTGACTTATGAGATCTGTTTATATTTGTGAAAAACCTGGTTTGCTTGTCAGAACAGAAACACTGCATGAAGTGATCTTTTAAAACCAAGTAGTTGCTTTTTCAGTAGTGAAATGTTATCCCATTTTTAAATGCAAGATTGACTGCATGATTTTCTACTCTAGTAAAATACCAACGTTTGCCAACCTATTTAATACCTATTTGGTAGCCCTCTGCTATCTGCATTGTACAGATGGGGCAATCCCTGTTAAGGAAAACACTTTAACCTCCCTGGACATTCCATCCCTGACCTCAAAGTAGTAGCTGTTCTTAAACAACAACACTGGGAAAAACAACTTGAACGTGAAATTGTGGAGAAAGAAATCATCCACAGACTGCATTGTTTTCAGTATGGTCTCAGCAGAGATTCTGGATTCTTATCCCATTACTTGGACTAGCTTTTATAACCTGCTCCCTCCTCCTTCCTCCTCCTTTCCCTGTAATTTTTATTTCAATGACTTTATTCCTCTCTATTTAGTACCCCTTTTCTCTGCAAGACCATTCGTAGCATCTTATGAAAAAGCCTGTAGCCTACGAAAGCTCATCCCCCTCTGAATGAGTTACTCTATAATATGCCACCCTGCCCTGCCTTCTGCCTAACAAAATTTAAGAATAGGGTTAAAGAACTTTGCTGAATTGGAGGCTATCAACCTAACTGTGTAAGATATTAAATATATTCCACATCTCCCAGCAACACATGCCCCTCCTTGCATGAAAAATATTAATTAAAATATTAGCACAGTTAACTGGGGTCACAACTATACTTTCAACAGTATGAAGAAACAATCAGTAAAGACTTAGATGCTAGGGAAAAAGCAGATAACTTCAAAGAAGAGCGAATTCACCCTTGCCAAATCTATGTTGTAATTTCCAAATATAATGCCTCAACTTGCTACTTTTAACACAAAGAGACACCTCCGAGTCTGCAATATTGTGAATTTTGCCAAACTAGCCTCTGTTAACTTTACTTAACAGCAATGCAAGAAAGTGAATCTATTTGAGAGTGAAGAGCTGCTGCATAGCTAATCCAATGTAATTAACTATGTGTCTAATAACATTTCCCCTTTAAAATATAATTTACAATGTTTTTCTTGGAAAACACTTGCTCATAGATTCAGCAGCAGCCTGGCCATGACCCGAGCTTTTCCTGTAACCTCGCCAGGAAATGACACCCTGTAAGTAAAGTCACATTTTTGAAAAGTACTTCCTCAAACCTGGTTTAAACACATGTATACACCCTTCCCCCCATCAAAAAACCAACAAAAGGGAAAATGCAATGGGGTTGGTGCCCCTAAAGTCCATAGGTGGATCTTGAAAATCTAGCTTCTGTCTACAGCCTAGCAAATAACAATGGCACACAATGGTCAGCAGTACTTTAAGAAACTTCATTTTTTCCTAGGCAGATCAAGTCTGTGGGATCTGTTTTTCATGTTACACAGTTCTGACAAGTTTGGCAGTTCTGACAAGTCAGGGTTGACATGGGAGAAAGAAAAAGTTGGTGTTAAGGCACTAGGGTTGCTAAGCGCAAACCTATGCCTGAGAGCAAGATAGAGAAGCCCAAGGACTGATTTAACTTGGGCAAACTTCAGCTGAAACCTAAACATAAGGACACCAAAGAACCAAGTCCCCATTTCCTGGGCAGACGGTGGTACAAATGCTAACTTTCAGCTCCACACTACAACACAACGAGAATTCTTCTTGGACTGGTCAAACACCAGGAACATACTGATAAAGTAAATCCATAAGGGAGACTTTATCAATATTGGTCAGATAAATTGGTAAGAATTTGAGGAGACCCATTCTGTTTACATACTAGTAGAGCTAGCTGGGTGTGAGGGGAGTATGTTGGATCCCTTGAAGGAATGCACGCCCCATGAAGATTATGGCTAGGGCCAGAAGTTACACATAAACCAGTTTAAGTCATCAGAAACTGGTTTAAACCTGTAACAGAATAGAAGTTTAGTGCACATAAACCCATTTCAAAATGGCTGAAACTGGTCTAAGATAAACCTGGTTGTATGTAGTATCAGGCTAAGCTTACTGAAAGTTACTGCTGGCTGCTACTGTTGAAAATCCCAAAGGCACCTGGAAGCGGAAGTGATGAGCAATGCTACAGAGTCCTGCTTCTGTGATCCTGCACTGCAAACTCCAGAGACCTTGGGGGCAGCAGGAAGAAGTAGTGAACACAGCTTATACTGGTTACATGACAGAAAGGTGTGCTCTAGTGCCTCCTGGCTTTTGGCCTAAGCCACTGCATGTATGTGGCTGCATTTCCTGAATAAAAAGTGAATGCATGTCCAGTTGTTTCTCAGTTTAATCTCTGCACCTTAGACTAACCTGCAAAGACTGAACTGATTCAGTCTTAGGCTTTTTGACTGTCTGTAGTTAGCCTATTACAGAGCTTCAAGAATCTCTTCCTGAAGTAGGGGTACAGGTTTTAGCTGTGTTGCTCTACAAGCAAAAAATATGCAGAACTCTTGGCAGAGGTGATATCTTTTATTAGACAAATTAAATATTTGCAAAGATAAAAAAATCTTTATTTGCAAGGTTTTAGGCTCACTTACCCTTCCTCAGGCAAAGGAAAATACACAGATTGTAAACATTTCTCCCAAGTAGAAATGAAACCTCATATTGCAAAGGAGACTACCTCTGCCAAGAGTTCTGCATATTTTTTGCCTGTACACCAACACGGCTAAAACCTGTATCATGAAACATGCAGTATATCACAATTAGCTGCTTTGAAATGAAAACTTCATAATTTTTACAAAAAAGAAGCAAAAATCCAACACACAGAGACCTAGATAATTCCACCCCTGCTCCAGCCAGCCTTTTGTTTGAGCTGAATTTGCATACCTGGAAAACAAGCTCCACACTACATAACTGCCTCAGCCAAGAGATTCATTCCATCAACCTCTCTCCTGTGCAGTAGAAAACATCTCACTGTGAAGGAAGAAAAAATGCAACACCTAGCTTGCCATTAGATAACTCAGAGGTAAACAGACTGCTTGAATTTTTATTTGAGCCAAATTTGTGCATAATGAACTTTTCTACCCAGTGGAACCTATAGCATCTTTTTATTCTCCTATGCAATATGATATTTCATTTCTACCTGGGAGAAATGTTACAATCTGTGCATTCTCCTTTGCCTGAGGAAGGGTGAGTGAGCCTGAAAGCTGGCAAATAAAGACTTTTTATTAGAAATATTTAGTTGATCGAATAAAAGATATCACTGAAGTAGGACACTTTCTTACTGCTCCCTCTGGCAGAAGCTGTTATGCATTGCCTGTGAGTTCAAGCCATGCACAATCAGGACAATCTACCACTCTGTGTATTCACAGTCCTCTCTCTTAACATTGGTTACCTAAATAAATGTTTACAACCTTTTACTCCCAACTAGTACTGCAGAGCCAAATAATCTACAAAAGATTAAACTGAATTCTATTCTATGCCTTCACCAGCAATTTTAACCAAGATCCTACTCTCATTTATCAGCCAGAAATAACAACATAGGTTGACATACAGATCTCAAAATGAGTTGGCAGAGCAAATTAATCTGATTATAAATCAAGCTAATTTGATCTAGAGTCAGCAAGACAAAGGCATGGAGCCTCATGATACCATTTTGAAAGTCAATGTTGGTGTACAGTGAATTTTATTATTCTCAATAGAATCCCTAAGTAGTGTGTAAATATTATCCCTTCATAACAAGTAAAGCACAGAGAAAATAAGGTAAAGGTATATTGGCAGCTAGATACTAAACAACCATTGATTTTCAATGAAAGATGGTCCTCTTGATGCCCTTTCTATTCTGAAAACCTCTGCCCTCTGAAGCAACTTCCATAAAGGCTACCAGAAGCAGCCCAGGTCTCTTGTCTCCCAATACTGTCCTTTTGATCACAAAACCTTCCCCAGCTCCTTTAGGAAAGCTTGAAAAAGTTCTTATCACTGTGTGTTATTTGAGATGTATTTTGTGTTTGTATGTCTCAGGCTTTTATTTAATGAAACTGGTGTCCCAATGAAACTAATTTTAATCCAGCTGTCGTAATGGATGGAAGAATTATTGTTTTTACCACAGAATACCAAAGTCATACTCAGTTCTTGGACAGGTTATCAGATCAACTGCTGGTGGATATTTGCACATGTTAAAAACCCCCACCACTTGGCATATTTTCAGCAACGCTGTCAGACTTTGGTCTACGAAGAAGCTCATAAACAATTCATTCAAATTTAAAATATGCCTACTAGATAGTAGTCCCTACAGCCTGGAAAAGCATATTATACTTAAATGTTTCCATAAGGCAGTAGTGCTATCAAGTTCTACTTGTTATAACATTTTTCCAGCATACTCAGAGCTAAATAGTTTAATAGCGTGAGTTAAAAAAAGTTCCAGCTTCAATTAAAGTGTGGCCACAAAAAGAATACATTCAATCCATGTTATATAAGAGAATCTTTATTTTAAAATACTATATGTGGAAAAAGGAAATTGCAGATTCAAACTTGTCTGCTGTATTTTGAAGTGATTTCTTGAAAGAATATATTGCATTATTTATATATTGAGCATTAGGGGCGCCTATACACATGCAGTGAGGCTGCTCCAATGTGCTGTAATTACAGCGTGTCAGAGCAGACTCAATTAATCGAGTCTACTGGAGCGTGGTAATTACTTACCACAGCAGACCCCAGCATCTTGTGTATTAGCATTCCTACACTGAAAAATGGCGGCGGGGGTGTTTTATTAAAGCTTGCTTCAGCACAGGGATGCTGATACACAAGATGCTCTGAGTATCAGAGCATCTTGGAGCCGCTCTAATTAAAGTAGCCTCCCTCCCCCTCTCCCCAGAAAACATGTATAATGCCCTAGATGAGTACAGAACAAAAACCAAAAAAACCTCTCTCAGTTTAGATGAGTTCCTTACTATTTGATTCTCTTTTCCATGAAATAAAATGACCTGAAATACATTTAAAATCCATTGTAAATGTAAAAGATGTGAATTTCTCTTCCCAATATGTAAATGTATTTCCTAGGTTATTCAGTCCTAGAAAGGTGGACTGTTGGGAACTAACGAAACAAAGTTTCAGATATCCACCATGATGCTTTCAGGTTGAAAATTTTGTAAACAAATCTCTTTTGTTCAGTTTTTAACCTCATATTAACAAAACTTAGTAAGGAATGCAAATTCTAACATTTCAGAGCCTTCGGATCATGTCAAGTTATTTTTCTCCAAAATTAAACTCCAGTTGATAATACAGTGTCAATAAATGTTGCAGGGGGGCAGGTGGCATAGCACAACTACCCTGCACAGACAATAGGTAGGTTGGAAATACAGAGGAGATATAAGATGCATCTCTTCATTCCTTCAGTGAACTGGAGATCAGTGTTGCTCTTTGAAGCCTTCTTTCCCTGTTTTGAATTAAAGCAGCCTTAAGGTTGCCCAGGTTGCCCTAAGATTATGTCAGGCTCCAATGCCCCAAAGGTGTCAAAGTGCAGGCCAAGATACATGTGGTCATATTCTGCACCACCCCCTTTCCTCTGAATGAGGCAGAAGAAGGGAGTGGTAGAAGAGATCAATGCTAGTTCTGGGTTAGAGGACAGCCCTTGACTAGATGATTATATTTGGTCTTATTAAGTAGACTTTAAGTAGACCAACAGCATAGCCAAAACCAGCTGGGCCTCACTGCCTTAAAGAATCCAGTTACGAGTCACCAAGGGACAAACTCAGGTTCATGAACAAATTTCAGTGCCATCTGACAGGGAACCAAATAATTTCCTACCGCACTGGAATGGAACAATACTGATATGGTTCCCAGAACCACTCATGTTACGAAATAGACAATATGATGATGATATGCCAGCTTTAATATATGCCTAGGCCTTTGCATATAAAATGTTCTTAGGACTAGCTTGTTGGCCTGTCCACCATACTGAGAATATTGCATAGGATGGCTTCTATGTTAGCAAAATCAACCTCACTTCAATTGAAAAAAAAATAAAGTGTAATTAATTTTATGATCTTTCCCCAGGAAAATCTGAAGAAAGAAAAGTGACATTTAAATTATTATTTTTTCTAAAGGGCACATTTTTTCCAAAAACTAATCTGAATGTTCATTTCCAGAACTTTCAGTGAGCAATTAGTGCCACTGACCGATAGTGGGAAACACCCTGATAGAATGAGTTGAACTATTCACCATCATTTTTCCCATGACTTTATTTCAGCCTATGACTTTAAAGTTTGCACTTTACTGGGAAAAGGATTTTATATCCAAAACACTAACAAACAGAAAACTTCCAACAAGTCTAAAAGGAACTCCATTCAAGTTTGTTTTGCTAGTCACCATCATGAATTCCTGTCTCCAGATTACTCAATAAAACAGCAAATAAAAGAATATTTACAGCTTTCAGGTACAGCAAGAAGTTTTAGTCCAAATGGTTAATGCTTCTGTGTGAACAGAGGCAACTGTACTAAATACAAGCCCTATTTCTGTCAAACTGTTACGCACGTGAAGCTGTACTATTTGGCTGTACATCAAGAACATCTGCCTGAAAAGTAAAAACAACACAAACTGTATCTAGTTACAATCTGGAGGAGGTACATTGAGCACACAATACAGATTTTTTTCTTTACACCAAATGAAAACTTTGTACTGCCAAGCTCAGGCTACAGTGCCTTTAACAGTCACCCATCATATGTCCAACGCAGACTGAACAAATGAACACGTCCACAATCAAAAGACCAATTGTTTCTGCTATTTTTTTCCAGTTCTCCCCCCAAACCTGCCAGCAATTCCTCTGTTCTATATGAATTGGACCTCAGGTGGGCAGTTCTCATCCATTCCTTAATCTCAACCTGAGGCAGGGTAGGTCACTCAACCTGCTGTATCAAGGGGCATGAAGCACAAGTGATGAATAATGGGCTTAATGTTCGGTACTCCTACTACACTTGAAGTTAGCCCACAAGAGGCTGAGAAGCGATACCAATGTAAAGAATGTAAGAAACCAATGTTGTGAATAGCCCAGTAGAGAAAAAAATCTGCTTATAATACTCATGAAAATGTGTTAGCAATGGACACCAGTAAAGCAGAGTACTGCACAAACAAAACCTCATTAACCTTAGTAACCACACGTAATTGAAGCAAGGGCTGAAACAATAAAAATAAGTCATTAACCGCTTCAACCTATCTAATGTTCCAAAAATAACATATTTTACAACCAGCCATAAGTCACAAATGCCTGTGACAAATAAAGTATTATCACTTTAGCGGATACCATCCAACATCCAAATTCTGCTCTTTGTTATACTGTCATAAATCTGAAGTAACCCAACTGGTTCCAAAAAGTTATTCCATATTGATACCAGTTTAATTAATAGTAGAATCCAGCTTCTCCTAACTTAGCCACTCCTGAATTGTAGTACTGTCCTAATCACCCCCTGGAAATGAAGTTAGTTAATGCTACCAGATCAATCCATTCCTAGCTGGAATACTACATGCTAATCAAATGACAGGACAGCTCACGTCTATTAGTCCTGAGATGGGAAAGTTAGCAGCTTGACAGACAGGACTTAAAACACAATGTTTTAATTAAATCTGAATATACTGAGTATAATTCTTGCTGGGTATTATCTTTTGCTAGATAACATGTTGCTTGGCCTGATTAATTTGATCAGTGTTTTTCAAACCAATTAACTAGTGTCAACCCTCAACATTCTTGTGGACCACTACACACACTTACCATCACATTTTTAATTGGGCAACAGGACAATCATTTTGTCAATACGGTGTGAGTAATGTTGAACCCTAGATTACTGACCTAATAAAGCAAACACTTATTGATAATAACCCAGTCCTTGTTCGCTATAGTGGACATAGCGCCGACAGAAGAAATAATTGCCATCCTAAGCAAGGAAAGTGAACTTTGTACTGTTTGGTCTGTCGCTCTGGTAAGCAACAATCCTCAGATCAAAAGTACATTTTGAGAAATCGGTAACTGATCATCAAAAATATGTCCTGAAGCAGAATATAACCCTCAACAAAAGATGAGACTAAGGCTTCAGCTACAAGTGAACCACTGAGGTCCTTCTATGCAGCAGCAATCTCAGAATGAGACTTCAAAGCTGTGCTTTTAAGACCAGATTCCAAAAAATAAATAAATTAGGTACCAAAATAACTGGGGGTTTTTTGTTTTAGTTTGATCTGGCTGCTACAGTTTGAAGTTATCTAGTTATGCCAGAGCATTAAAATGTACAAGCCATGAACAAGTGTAACTACATGTGTGATGCATCCTTCATTTAAGCCCAGGCAGTGTGCTCCCTGCTCTAGGTATAAATCAACTAAACTAACCCTGACTTAAAAGAAAGCGATCATCACCACAAAGTGAAACAAGTCAGCATTCTAAAGGACACTGGCTACAAAGACTGCCTATCAGATCTGCAGAGAAAAAAGTTAAACTGATCTATATCAGGAGCAGCCAAACTGTGTGAGTGTCACAAGCAGCATGGGCAGCCTCTAGGGCTAAGTACAGACAGTCAAGAAGCCAGAGGTTGAATCAATTCAATCTTTGCAGCCTGTGCTGTGTAGATTGAACCAATAAGCAAGTGAACAGACATTCACTTGGATTCCAGAAACACAGCCCATGCCTAGGGAAGCGACCGGAAGCAAAGGGATGCTAGAGCCCACCTTCCTGCTTGGCTGAAGCAAACTGCTTGGACCAAGTCTAGCCTGCCCATGCTGCAAGGTGGGGTTTGTAGGGGAGGTCCAAAGCATCCTGGGATGCTGGGGGACTGTGAGTTAACTTGAATCTGGAGGGGATCTGGGACAGAAGTTCAATAAACCAATTTAAACTAAATCAGTGAAGTCTTATATGACATCCATCCAGATTTATCTTGAACCTAGGAACAGTGACCAATCACTACTTATATCCAGAGGGTTCATAAATATGTGAGATTCTGTGGTCAGATCTAAACACATTAAGTACTCCATCCAGAGAGCCAAACAAAGGTGACATAAGCATTCTGACTCATCCTCTTCTTCCATACAGAACAAAAACCATTTGAATTTTGCCCAAAATAACCCAGTTAAAAGAATTTAAAGATTTCTGAAGACATCCTTCCATATTGAACAAAGGACAATATGCCTGCAAACACTTCATGTTGTTGAAAAGAAAAGGAAATTTGAATCTTTAAAGCACAGTGATACTTTGACACTACTGTGCTATCATTCTTGCACTGCTTAACTGATGCCAGCTGCATGTGAATGAGCTGAAACTACATTTCAAAGATCTACACCCTTCAAGTTGGTGGTGTTCATGATCAAGATCCAAATTTTGCAACTTGAGGTTACCGCTAATTAAAATTAAAATTGATTGGGTTCTAGAAGAAGATAAATACATGACTTAAAAACATACTCCTGAGTTAACAGCAGACTCTGCATGCCAAAGTTTCTGCCTGGAGCAAATTTCTATGGTCAAGTTATAAAGCTATGAAAATTAAGGTTTTATAACGAAAATACTAACATGATTAACTGTAGCAGTAGTAGCAGGTATCAGTATAATGTCATCTTGATCAAATACAGGCTCACACATCTTCTGAACCTACTGTGTTTTTACTGCACTGTTGTCATTTTTCCTCTAAATGGCAATCTGTAACACCGATAACATATTATCAAGGGCTGGACTCGATGACCTCTGAAGGTCCCTTCCAGCCCTATTTCACTATGATTCTTATCACTACCACCCTGACTGGCTTACAATTAATATTTTCCAGCATACATTCAGTCATGCACTTCTACCTGGATAAATGATTCTCCCATGGTCTAGCTGCAATAGCAATCTGAACCAACCTCGCTTTCCTTCAAAAGATAATGCAATTAAAAGTGGCACTAAGCATGGGCACAGAAATCAAACAAAGTACAATGACCTGGTTGAAACAATGAAGAAAAAACACAGAGAAAACAGCAGCTTGTGAGGTTCAGCCAAAGATACATTTCAGGCTGTAGAGTGTAACCTTTTTATAAGGCTAATTCTAGAAGACAAAGCTTTTCATTTCATGATGTGACACATTATTTCTGATGCAGTGGAGAACCAAAGGGAATGAAAATGAGGCAGCACAACCTTGAAGGCTATCCAGAGATGCAAGGAAGCTTCTAATTAAGATGAGCCATTACAGCCAATGGTTGGGTTGTATCACAGGGGACATGCTACTGTGCTGCCCTCTCCCTCTCCCCGCAATGGCTCTCATCAGCCTGATATTCTCCCCACACAGCTTGCCAGCAGTTTCCTCTTCATCCTTTTCAGGGAAAAGTCTTAATATCAACAGTACCTCTGCCTGGTCATTGGTGGTAGGACTGACATGCACATGTATGTCAGGGAAATGCCATACAATACAAAAAAACAACATAAACTACAGTCAACATAAACTAAAGGTGGGATTTTCAAAAACATTAAGCACTGGGCCTACTTTTGAATTCAAGCTGAAACTTCAATGTCAGCACTAAGCAATTTCTGCAATTCTTACTTTTGCTTTTAGGGGGTTTTTTTGAGTTTTTACATTTCCCCCCATGTTTTACCTTCTCTCTTTCCTCTTTCTTGCCATATCAC
>NW_005842015.1:2196945-2213934 GCF_000455745.1 Alligator sinensis
GAGATTTTTCACAACCAAAACAGCTACCTTATGCTGTGACTGGTGCTATACGAATTGGAGTACTTGAAGATTGAGTTCTCTAGCCATGCATGGCCTTCTTGCAACAGCTGCCTGCAACATCATGGCCTTACACTGGCTCCGAGGAGAAGCTGTCCCACAAAAGTTAGGAAATGCTCATACACACAGTTGGCATAGGTATGTCAGGCTGTCCAGAACTGCAGCATTCCCAGTGACCATGCTGGTACTGGACAGCCAGTCTACCACAAGAGTTTTGGCAGTATTTCTATCTATTCATTATGGATCCTATCTATTATTTATAAATATGAACTCAAAGGTTCATATTTATTATTGGCCCTCTTTTGGCTATAAGGTACTTGCTGTTTGTCTTACTAATACATTCCAATGAATTGGTGCACCTGTGCAATGCATAGCTAGAGGCAGGGTAGAAGAATAAAAGAACATAAGTATATAATAAATGAAATGATGATTAAAATTTCCGACCAGCTTAAATATCTCCCCATTCTTGTTTTTGAAACCTTCCTTGCCATTCCTCCTGCTTACCCTAACAGACCCCAACACCGCATGGAATTTTTAATACAGCTCTCCACCCAAAAGCAAGTCATTTCCTTTTCCTATTAAAATTATGCTGGACTTGCATATAGACATTCAGAGACATACTTTTGCCACTAACACTATTGTTTTCCTGTTTAAAATCACTCGCTGTAAACTTTTAAAGCCAATAGTTATGCTAGTGCAAGACACAAACCAGGAAGACCTGCTTCTCTAGTCTATGTAAATGGTACCAAGCGCAGGACCAGAAAGGAGAGTATAGCACAACTGGGTTTGTGTCATTTTTGGGTAGGGATATAGATAAGTATTTCTGGAGTCATTTTAAAAGGTAAGCATTTCAAAAGGCAGCAGCTGTTACGTTCTAACTGTCTCTTAGATGGAGACCCTGAGACTGATAAAAATATAGTAAAACCACTCCAGCTTTGGTACTAGATGAACAACAGGGCTGAGCTATTGATTGCTGTGGGAAGCGTGTAATTGTATTATTGTTCTGCGACTTCTGTGATGTTTCAGAAATAAATAGGAAAAATTAATCACCAGGTTCAGATTTTTACTTAAAAAAAATAAAACTTTAAAAAGCTGTGGGGGTTGCATTCATTTAACTGTACAGTCATTATACCTGCAGATACCCGAACGGTATAAGCACTTACAAAAGAGACACGAATTGTTTAGCATGTCTCCTGGAGGTCAGCCTAGAAGTAATAGTCTGAAATTCAGCAAGGCTAAATTTAAATTAGATAGAACAGAAAATTTCCTAACAGTGAATCTATTAGGCTGCAGAACAGCCTCTCAAGAGATACATTATCACTTGAGTCAGACAAAGCTGGACAGTACAAAGCGGTGGAGAAAACACTATAGAATATAATCTGGCATTGGCAAAAGTATAGAGATGATATAACAGGTCTTTACCATCTCTGGTTTCTATAGTGTGTGGAATTATTTTTTAATGCGATTGCATGATAGCACATTAAAATAAAATGCTACTGGTCTCCCACACACATGGGCTACAGATTCCTCCCTTTTAGATTTCTGCAGTGTTCTTACCATATTTAAAAGTGCAGTTTAAGACAGCCAGCAGGTGCAGAGGCTTTCTGCTGGTCCTTGGTACCACCCCTTTCAAAGTCTCTGCACCCTGGAGTGCACTGGGCCCTGGAAAGCATGCACACTTTGAACTTTTCAACAAGTCTTAACGCCAACTGTGCCTCTGCTCGGTCCCTTGTAGTAAGATTAACGCAAGTATGTGCGGCAGGAAAAGCAGCTTTGATTTGCTTGTTTCCAATTCAGTGTTCTGGGCCCTATTTCTCCATGCCACAGATTGCAGGCCAGCAGTATGTTAGCTCAGACTAATCATTTAAAAAGACAATGATTTTACACAATACTGACTGAGGGAGATTTTAGGGGAGGATCTTAAGAAAGCACGTAATTTAAACACAAATTGTGGGTTCCCCCGTAACAATAAAAACCACAAACAAAACCAACCAAACTGGTTTCTCTTCTAAATGAAAAATACTCTTAATTTCTACTAACTCAGATAAATAATACCTATCAGGCTCCCAGCATTTCCCAAATTTAGTACAAATATTAACTGTAATCAATAGGGCTCCAGTTCAACAAAACACTTAAGCATTTGCCTAATTTTAAGCACATGCCAATGTCATTGGCTTCAAGAATTTGCTGAAGTAGTTTGTTGAGTAGTGATAGGACTACTCATGTGCTTAAAGTTAAGCATGTGTTTACGTGCTTTGCAGAAGGCGGCCTTAGTTACATAGCTCTCCACTGATGTTAAAGGAGAGTTACAAATACCAAAATCTGTATGTACCTTTTTGGAAATGTGCTGGTAAGAGGACCCAGATGCTTAATCATAACCAGAAGCTACATAAAGATCCCATGAAGAAATTCTCCCCAAAACTGCTGTAACGAACAAGAATGTGTACGTAAGCAAGACTGATATATGACTACGAAGAGAAGTCGTTCCACAATAGATAAGAAGATTATTTTTATTTGTTTAAGACATATTGTTTTGCTCACAAGAGCAGCTTTACATAAGGTTATAATGCTGTCATGGAGCCACAGGTGACTCATTGACTATTTCTAACCAGGGGGAAAAAAAAAGTAGATCAGGCACATTTCTCTGCCTGAAGCTATAAGATCCGATTCTATTACAAAACGAATGGTAAACATCAAACATAATTCGTCTAAGTGTTCAGTAAAATACCCCTGGACAGTTTTTGTCTTTGCCTCCAGCTTTTTCCAGGGGTTTAATACCTTTTGATGGATTTTACAATATTTTTCATTATCAAGACTTGAAAGGATAATAAAAGGGGGTATTCTCCTTAATGTTCAACAGCCAAGGGCAAAAATCATAATTCCCTACCCATGAGACTTGCCTCCAATAATCTTCAAGAATGCATTTTAAATCAAATTTCTATTAAAGGGTCACTTACCTACAAAAAGTCCAAAATATGTTTTCAAATTATTGATTTTACACCTTAAATTCTTAAAATGTAAAGAGTAAAATAGATTTCATAGACTTTAGGGCTGGAAGGGACCTCGGAAGATCATCGAGTCCAGCCCCCTGCCCCAGCGGCAGGAAGTCAGCTGGGGCCAAAGGATCTCAGCAAGATAAGCGTCCAGACATTTCTTAAAAGAGTCCAGAGTAGGTGCCTGCACCACCTATGTAGGGAGTCCATTCCAGACCTTGGGGGCTCAGACAGTAAAGAAGTTTTTCCTTATGTCCAGCCTAAAATGGTCTTGGAGGAGTTGTTGGACCTTATCATCCCTTGGGGCGCTCTGGTGAACAGGTGTTCCTGGAGATCCTGATGCACACACCTTATATACTTATAGGCTGCCACCAGGTCACCCCTGAGCCTGCGCTTTTCCAGGCTGAAGAGTCCCATGACTGCAAAATAAAGTGAATGAATATTGACAATTTATGTTATTTACATTTTGTACCAGGTACAAGATAGACAGTGAAGCTGGACAGCTCTGGTTAAAGTCAATTCTATGTCTTCTTTCTCATACACTAGCAAACTGTTATGCTGCTTGAAGCACAGAAAGAAAAACTCAACTTGTGAGTGATATTCAAATGTAAAAATGTACGATTTTAACAAATTCACTGAAATGGGAATGTATCTATTAAAAATGATTTCATAGGCGTCATTTTAAATGAGACCAATTCTAAATACTATGCCTAATGGCATCAACAGACTACGAATAAAGACTTATAAAAATCTTGAAGTATATTTCTGTTTTTATATCAATCTCTCTACAATGCCAAGTTGCTAAGCACTTTAGTATATGTTTAATTTAAGTTAAGTACATGCTTACAGTTTTATTGAAGTGGGGTCTACACTGTTTTCCTGATTCCACATGCTTCATATCACATATCACAATGTGCTGTAAGGTAGAATCACTGATTCAGCAACAAGAATCTGTTGCAGGGGTTTTAAATGTCCTCAGGAGAGTACGTAAAGCTTTTTTTCTTAAGGACAGTACTTCATATCCAGCTTTTCTCAGCCTGGCTTATTCAGAAATGCATCCATCAGTCACCTGCACTCCTTCCCAGCTAATCACAAACCCTTTCTTCTAGCAGCTGTATTCACTATTTAATGACAGCTGCTGGGCTGCCTTCTGGTATGTTCAATTTCATAATAGATTATTACAGATTAGGGCCTGGGGAGTAAGATTTCATTTCAACCTGTGGTCCTAAAATTATATCTACAACCCCATATCAGCATACGCACAGCCTCTCTTTAGAGAACTGTCACCTTTTTCCAGTTATATGAAGCATAGTACAAGCAAACAACAGCACAAAGCCTAGAAACAAAACAGTGCAATGAATGAAATCTAGGCTCCATTTAAGTCAGTGGCAACAAATTCCACTGACTTCATCAGGGCCAGAATTTTAATCACATTTTGACTCCTCTACTCTCCAATCAAAGAAAAGATTTTAAATACTGAGAAAATATAAAATGAATATATTTCACCAGACTGTAACTGCCATTTTTGCATGGTAAACCAAGGCTCATCTATATTAGGGGTAAGCAACCCCCAGCATGGGTTCCACACAGTGGCACACAAAGTCATTTTGCTTGGCATGTGTGCCTCAGGGTGAATGGGAGCCATGGGGCGGGGGCTGGACTGCCACATCAAGGATCAGGCTCCTTGCAGTTCTCCGCTTCTCCACCCCTGGCATGTCAACTTCTTACAGGTCAAGGTTGTGGGTATTTTTGGCACTCTGCCTAAAAATGTTGCCAACCCCCGATTACAGTCTCTGGAATGAGCTCTAGGAGCATCGAAATAAGCCCTTCCCCACTTATGCTCCCTCTTCATGTGCCAAAGCTTGCAAATTAGGCAGAGTATGTGGCTTGGGTGCATGCCTAAGTGGCTCATAGCACATGCCAGAGCACTGGGCTCAGGC
This sequence comes from Alligator sinensis, assembly GCF_000455745.1. Lineage (NCBI taxonomy): Eukaryota > Metazoa > Chordata > Crocodylia > Alligatoridae > Alligator > Alligator sinensis. The sequence continues at coordinate 2,201,936 of NW_005842015.1, forward strand.
TCTCCTGAACAGAAGAGCAAGGTGACATATGCTCAAAACTGCTCAGACACATGTCCCAGCTATCTTCTCTACCTAGTATGAGGGTTGGGCTTGAGCAGCATGGGCAGGACTTCTCTGGAGGTTCTCATAGGCTTGCTGAATAGCCCATCCAGAGAGACCCTAAAACTGACCATTTTTGCAGCAGCAAACAAACACTTCTCAGAGCTGGTTGTACTCCCTCTGGGACCAATAATAATTTCCAAGAAAAAATCCTGGTAAACAAAATTGCAGTCCTGCTTTCTCCTGCCTCCCACCCATGCTCTGTTAGAAAGGTGGGGAAACAAATATGGATTATGTTACAAATGAAAACAGATCTGGTAAATCTTGTCCAAGCCTCCAGCTGCCATGTGTCTGTCATCTTCATAAAACCGCAATATAGTTTGTCACTGTTTGGCACAATTGAATGGCTAGGGAGAGGTCAAGGACTGCAATACACAGGTTACTACTGAGACACATTAGCAGAGCTTGGAGTGGGAGACTGCCAGCAACATGCTTCCCTGAACATCTATTAAATTAAATTAAATTAAATTGATGGAACAGAAACAAATAAAGTGGGGGGGGGGGAAGAAAAAGAAAAAGAAGGTGGAGAAATATATTTGCCAACTGGGAAGGAAAATGCTGTTTCAAATCCATCTTTGTTATTTTTCAAGCTTCTTTCAGTATGAATCATTAATGTGGGATATTTAAAAAGCTTTTAAAACTATGTGAAAAACATTTTAAACTAAATGTAACACTTGCAAATTTAATTTATTTTGCCAGACCTGCATTTTCATGCAATGACAACTATCCTACATCTTACAAGAAACCACTGATTTACCATCAATGTTTACATATGGAATACTTTCCCTAGGAACTTCAGAGATAATTGTATATTAAATATGGGTAATGTAGCAGGCATGATCCCATCGCTAAATTATACAGTGTTTTCCTGGCAGTTGCCAACACTCACAGAACACTAGAGATTAGAGAGGTTAGCAACCAAGTTTAGAAGTGTCATTTGTAATTAAACACATACATATTTGGGGATGTAAAAACATCTCAGCTATGGCTTTAGTTTATTTTGAATCCCAGATGGTGGAATGAAGTACAAATTAACTTTTCCTTCTGAAATTAATAACAAAAAAAATAAGATCCCCTTTTTAAACTCCCATACAAAAATTTACTATTTGTAACATGCCTGTTTTGAAGAGCAACCAAAGAAAGGCTATATGAAATGATTACCAGAAGGACTTAACACTTTATAAAGGAAGCCTCTACAATTTCTGTAATAATTTTCCTTGGAAAAGGAAAGTTATCTGGTGCAAAGGTTGATATGTAAACCCTTTTTAGTTTGATTTCACAGATAATGTTACTATTGCTGAGCCAAAAAAAGGCAAAAGCTCATGGCAAGGGACAGAGCAAAGGGTGCATGTGTGCATGTGCACACACATACACACACACACACACACACACACACACACACACACACACGCAAACACACACACACAAAATTAATCATGTAGCATTGACACATCGACTCACAATCAAACACCCTTCACATCCATCCATTGATGTTAGCAATAGTAATATGAAAAAGTCTCAGACTGAAACAGACATCAATATCACTGAGGCTTTGGTCTAAGACTCAGAAAATAATGTGGCTGGATCTTTGAAAATATCATTTATTTAAGAATTGCAAATTTAAAAAAAATGAATGAACTGTTTTGCACTCCATCTTTCTCTGTTTTGTCTTTCTTTCATGAACTTTGCTTTGGCTGGTTTGCAAGTTAGGAGTGGAGCGGAAACCAGCTGAACATAAACTGTTTGATTTGAATGTCTGCATCTGTAAACTTGAGAAACAGCCTGAGGGAGGAGGTGATAATTCAGTATCTTATAATAGCATGAAGCATACAGATCAAAGAGAAAGAAGAGTTGGCTGGAACTAGCTATGACTGCCCAACTGTGTGAGGTACTTGTAAAAATAAGAGACACTTTCGCTGCCTAAGGAAAGACTAGGATTGTCTGAACTGCAGCCTTATTCACTTTTCTCTTTTCATGCTGCTTTGGGCTTTGTTGCAGCCACACTGAAATAAAATGGGATGATCCTGCCTAGAGCAGGGGGTTGGACTAGATGACCTTCCAGCCCGGTTTTTCTATGATTCCACAAAAGGCTCTTGCTGGCGTATATCGCTTTGATAAATTTTTTAAGTAGTGATGCACGGGTGACATCACTTTGCATGGTGCACTGACCTATATTTTCTATTGAGAAGACCGCTATCATCAGGAAGAAAAGGAACAGGAGAGTATAGAAGCTTGAGCTTCTGAACTCTGTGATATATGTGGTAAGGACCATGTCTTTAAGTATTTGTACAAAGCTTAGCACGATGCAGCCCTAATCCATGATTATGGCTTTTGGTGTCATCTCAGTACAAATAGTAAAGGACGGTAGCCACAGCCTTGTTTTTTCTAAAGTCTGATTTCCTTTAGTCAAAATTCAGTGATCATTTTGCCATTGTAAATTTCAGGCCAATAGTGTGTAAACATCTACTGAGTATTTGGAGGATTACTTTAATTTGCATGCATAATTGATATTCATTTATGTAAACCCCAAGAATTATTTTTGGGGGTGGAGTTATAGATAAGCGCACATTTTGTATCTATAATTAAGGTCCTGCTCTTTTTCTCTCAGATCTGGCAGTAGGTCTGGTCACCCCAAGAACCTCCCTTCCTTTCATATACCTATATACTGGGTAATATTATACCTGACAGAGCCCAGGAAAGAACTCTGGAGGAATCATGTAGCTATGGAATGAATTTGCATCTTGCTTTTCTACACAGCAAATTCTGAAGCAAACATTTAAGTTTACACATATTCAACCAAACATTAGCATGTGTTTAAGTCTTTACTAAATGCAATGAGTGACAAATACATACTTTAAATTGAACATATGCCTAAGTGCTTTGCTAAGTCAGGGTGTTGGACAACAATGCAAGACTCTTAATTTGTGAAGATTTTCCCTAAGTGAGGGAGCCTATACAATGGCCAGTGATATTTTTCCTTCTGCATTTTCCCTGTAAACTAATTAATAGAAATATGGCTAAACCCAGATAGGAGGAGTGAAAATAGTTCAGAATCACACAGAGTGAGAATAATGGTCCAGAAACTAAGCTGATGGGTACATGAGTGTTATATAAGAATGAAGAAAGATAATGGAAAGGGTTTTTTATGTGATATAACATCCATTATTATTATTGTTGTTATTAGTACTATTAGTTACTGGTAATAATCCCTATCACTTATATTGCAATAGCATCCAAAAGGCCCAACTAGAAGCTCCCAACAGAAAAAAGGCAGGATCTACACCATGAGAGCTTACTATCTGCCATGTTTACATATAGTAAAACTAAAAATTGTAAAAGCTTGAACTAAACAGCATATCACTCAAAGAGATGTACTTTGGGTAACACACTATTTGATTTTTCAAAATGCCTAGAGGTGCCTGCCTGGATATCTAAGACCAGGAAGCCCCCTGTTTTATTAACATACAAACTGTACTACTGTGCTCTCTGACTTACTAAGTATCTAACTATTTAATTGGAAAAGGCAGTTTCTAAACCAGTGCCTTGTCTTAGGTCCATGCTCACATTACGCATGAACAAAATTTATTAGCATATGAAATCTATAATGTGCATACAGAAGAACAGTCTGCAGTATACATACACACACAGACATGGAAAAATACACACTGTAAACATCAATGCTTTCCCATTGAGGACAGCTGCTGTAATACAATCCATGATGCCTGCTGCCAGGATTTTCCACATGAGTGCATCTTCTTTTAACCGCTGCTCAAACACTGGCTGAAAGAGGAGCTGCTAGACTGAACATGTGTCTGTACTCAGATGACAAATATATGGAACAGCAATGGAATGCAGAGCAAACCTCAGAGTTTTGGCGGGAACAGAGCCGTACGCTGTATACCTTCAGATCAAATTCACAAACGTTTTTACTCCAAGTCTTTTTTAAAATAGTTCTTTTTCTTTACCTGAAGCTACACGTTGTATATGTGTGTGATGAATAGCAAGGAGAAACTGTCCATGAGCTGCTAAAGAACTAAAACAAAATTTGCAATAATCTATAGTAGGCCTCTTTTATATTGAATCCGTACTTTACACATTAAGTTCTAGATGGAGAAACAAAAGGTAGTGTTATATGACAAGATGTACTTGGACCATTTGCTGTGCCTTGCATAAGAGGCGAGTAAGTATGAGGGCAGCAGTCTTTTGGAGATAAAATATCTTGCAAGAGAAGCAATGGATTGCTGGTAAAGAACAATCATAATATCATGATTCACAGTACCAACTAACCCTAAAACAAGAGGCCATAGATTAGAGAGAGAACTGAATCATGTTTCCTTGCACAAAGGGTGGCTCAACTGCCAAAAGTACAACAGCAATTAAGGAGCACAAATCAGCTTAAAAGCAAAGCTGAGTAAATGGTGTGGAAAAAGTACAGAGCTCGCTTGAATTAATGACTATGTAGATGTGTGTATATACACGTCACATAGCTCTGGCAGAGCTCCCTGAGCTGGACACTCACTGGGCTGCTGTGTTTTTGGGACCCACCACGTTGGACTCGTGTTCTTAAGCCTCTTGGTCCAAACAGGTGCAGGACTGGCTTGCTCTTTGGCACATTTTCCTGGGTTTGTTTTTCTTCACAGAAATGAGACCTTGCAATCCATCCTCCACAGGCTCTCAAACACAGTGCTCACATCTCCCAGGAGCTCAAGAACACCCTTTCCCAGAGGTCCAAATCCATGAGTAACCCTGGGTTCACAATTCTTTTGTTCAGGGACATGGGACAGCTGAAATGAAGATGCACAGCCTTTGCAAGAGTTCAAAAAAGGAATTAAACCCCCCCCAATCATTTTACTTTAGCTAGCACAAGAAACATACGGATGTAGATAAAATGACAAGTGGATATAACTCCTTCCTCTCCCTTTATCCCTAACCCCCTCTTAAGCACACTTTGAACTTGGATTGAAGTCAACTAAGGAACCAGAATCCTTCCTCTCTGTTGCCTTGCACATAGCTTTCCCCTCCAGAACCAGGTGAACTAGTCCTCTGTTACCTTCTCTCTGGTTGGCCTTGGGTGGCAACCAATCTCTCTGTCCAAGGATGCTCCTTTTAAATAGTTGCCAAGCATCAGTTAGTCCAATACTAGATGAAAGCATTTCTCCTGCCACCTCCTGTGGATTTTAACTTAATAGAAGGAAAAAGACACCAAAGAAAACAACTAATGTCTGCATTCAGAAAGGATATAGTAATCTGACACACATATAGACAGACTGTCCAATAGCAAAGAAAAATCACAAGCTGCACACATACAGATTTCTCATCATAATATGAGTTCATTACTAGACACTAATGCACACATTGAGACTTACAGTTTTCTAATTTCATCCAGACCTCTCTACAGATGCCAAAATGTGCACAGAGTGTACTTACTTACCTGTTTACTAAGGGCATAACTTTTTCTTCTTGTTGTAACACTGAGAATCGTATGAGCACCTAATTAGGAAAACACATACCTCTCTCCTTTACATGCAAGAACATAACCAACTGCTTAGAAATGAACAAGTGGAGTGGGAGTAGAAAAGCATGCCGTTATATCTGTTAGAGAGAAATGTTATATACTTTGCATGTACACACGCACTTACTGTGATAACTGTTCAAAGACTTCCATTAAAATAAAGCAAATCAAAAGAACACTTTACTTTCCCAATACTGACTGAGACCTCCAGGCAATATATGGGCATGCTATGACTCCTAGAGATGAGGTTTTAGAACCCCAAATATGCACCATATGATAAAATGGCAGCAATTGGGAAAGTGTTGGAGTAATGTTATAGCCAGGATGGTCCAGGAAATATGTGAGGGGCCAAGAATATTTTGAAGGGGTGGTAACTTTTGTTGGACCAGCTACAGGGTTGAAAGAGGTTTTAGGGGACCTCCCCTAACGTACCCCCATGGGCACCTGTGTACTGCAGTTATTTGTATGCAGGCAGGTCAATGTAAAGCAAATGAACTAGTCGAACCAGTAAGGGAGTAACAACAAAGGATCTGATGGCCATTTCCTCCTACAGAGGCAAACAACAAGAGCCATGGGTTGAGCCACACAGAGACTAGCTGGTAAAAGGATTCCTTTTCCACTTCTTTTTCCTTTGTAATACAAAGCAAACACTGCCATCAGAATGTTGCCAACTGTTGTGAAAAGCAAGGAGATTTTGGGGACAGAAGGGGTGATATCTTTTATTGGACCAACTGAATAGTTGAGAGAGATTTTAGTCCCTCTAAAACCGCTTCCAATCCTGTACCTGGTCCAACAAAAGTTACCACCCCCTAAAAATATTCTTGGCCCCTCACATATTTCCTGGACCAGTCTGGCTATAACATTACGCCAACACTTCCCAATTGCTGCTGTTTTATCATATGGTGCATATTTGGGACCCTAAAACCTCATCTCTAGGAGTCACACCATTACCTGTAAATCTCAGATTTCATTTTAAAAATTATTTTAGTCTCTATGACTATGGAGAAACATTTGAAACCATCACCCAAGCACAGCTTAAATGCTCAAAAATTAAAATCTGAAAAAGAGGAAGCAAATATTCACTTATTTAATAAACCTCATGATTTCTGAACAGTAGAGGCTGGCAATACTAAAATTATTCAGCATATTTTTTAGGCAACCATGAATAGCCAGTCAAAGTGGGTGAATTAGAAGTTCTGGGTTTTATTCCCTGCTCTTCCACACACTCACTCTGGCTTTGATTCAGGAAAGTGTCTATATACACTGAACTTTAATGCCAAACCTAATCTTCACTGATGCCCACTATTAGGACCTAGTAGAGTCTCAAAGTTAAGCTAGTGCTTAACCAACTTCTTCTTTTGGGGACTATGAAATTTTCAGGAACTGCCTTCCAAAAAAAGGATAGATGTTCTTTATTTGACTTATCTTCATCACTGAGTCAGCTAATTTTTCAAGTGTACCATTTGTGGGGTCACTTTTTGTACAGGTGGTCAAGGCAAGGACTACTGCTTCCTAAGCAGTAGTAGCAGTAGTAATGTTTTAATAGTATTGTGTATCATGCTCTCATGGGCTGTATATGAAGAAAGCAGAACAGAGAAGAGATGAAGTATTATAGCCTTATGTTTACAATAGAACCATGTAGTATATGATGAATGGACATGTCACCACAATGATACCTATTTAGTTCATCTGTATGGATGCCCATCATTAGCACTATATTCAGTCCACTGGATCCACCCTTGTAATCTGTGGCATGGTATCTCATAGCTTTTGCAGTAACAGGATTCAATAATATGAAAGACCAAATGAACACGAAAGAAAACTGTTTATAAACATGAGAGGCCAGGAAGAGTTCTATGCTTAACAATTCTATTCACATTTGACAGTAAACTGTGCATATCAACAGGTTTGCATAGCCGGAAAATATATGATCTGCACAGCCCTTTTATAAATTCCAATATAACTCAATTTAGAGAGAGTAAAAATATATATAGCATTAAATATAGCTGTGGCTTGATACAGTTTGAAAAGCTAACTACTATGGGTGACTGCAGACGTGTGGGACACCTGTTTTAACACGCTGTAATTACAGCACATTGGAGCAAACTCAGCATCTCATGTATTCAGCGTCCCCGCACTTCAAAATGGCAGTGGGGATGCTTTAGCTAAAGCTCATTAAACAAGCTTTAATGTGCCCCCGCTGCCATTTTGAAGCAGGGGATGCTGAATACATGAGATGCTGTGGGTGCTTTAATTAAAGCGACTCCCAAAAGCCACTCTAATTAAAGCCCTCCCACCTCCAGAGCATACGTAAAGATGCCTTATGTGGGGAAGGATCAAAGAAAGGAGGCTGAAATGCAAGACCCAACATGAAACAGGCACTCCCAATCCCTGTAAGAAAGTGGAGCTCCCAATTCTGTATGCTGTTGGGGCCCCTTGCTTGTTGGGGGTGTGCGAAATGGGCCCTATTCGATTCGGATTCGGCCCTAATCAGGGACAGTGATTCAATTCATTGATTCGGATAGCTGTCCCCAGTTTGATTCGGCTGAATCCGATTCTGAACATTCAATGCTGATTCAGAGAATCAGCAATTCGGACATAGACACAGGTTTAAATGTTTTATCTACATACCTTGAGGTACCAGGTGTGGCTCATGATCACTGCGGTCCTGGGGCAGATGGAGCGTCCCGCAGGAGTGCGAGGGGCCCCCACGTGCTCAGCAGCAAACCTGGAAGTGGACCGGAAGTACTTTTGGTCCACTTCTAGGTCTGCCAGGCAGCATGCTGGGGAGCACGCTGGGGGGCCCCTCTGCACACCCCTGGCTCAGCAATTGGCCACAGGGGGACCCTGGGTGCCCCCCCCCAGACCCAGGAGGCATCAGTTGCTGAGCTGGGAGGGCACGGTGGGGGCCCCCTGCACACTGTCCGGCAGACCAGTGCTTCTGGTCCAAGTCCGGGTCTGCTGCTGAGCGCACTGGGGAGCCCCCCGCGCTTCTGTGAGACACTCCATGAGCCCCAGAAATGCAGCATTCACAAGCTGCCTGCTACCTAGAGGTATGTAGAAAAAACATTTAAAGCTGTGTCTATGTCCAAATGGCTGAATCTTTCCAAATCGATTTGGAGGGTTCTGATTTGATTCGGAGAGATTAGAGGGTCCTCTGATTTGATTTGGATTTGGAGATTCGGCCACCAAATCAGGCCGAATCTCCACTGAATTGAATCAATGAATGAAGCTTTGCACAGCCCTAGTAAGCACCCCCAGGTTCCACTCACTTACGAGACTTCTATGTCTTCCAGGAGGCACTCTACACCCTCAGGGCTGGGACTCTGATATATACCTGTCTCAAGAATAAAATCCCTTGGGACTCGAGTTGCTTTACAAAAAAAACATTCTGTAGAGAGAGAGAAGTGTAAGAAAATGAAAGGATTGAGGTGTACTTTGAAAGTCTCTGTCCATGCTGGAAAAATGGAAAGCTGCAGATTAGGTATCAAGCTGGTGCTTCACAAGTTACTGGCCCAAGCGGAAGCGGATTCAAACTCTCTGTTCTTCCACCTACATCTGAAAACCTCTGCATATAAAGTTAAAATGATTACTTCAAGCTTTCCTGTGATGAGCAGTGATAAAGTCTTAATGAATGTCTGCTGTGTCAGCCAGAGACAAGAAGGTAACCCACAGGGGGAAAGTTCAGCATGAACACCCAGGATCAGACATGGCTAGGCACAATCAGACATTTAATGAATTCCTGTAGACAGTTGCTTATATAACTAACAGCCAAGCTGTCCAACAGGTCTTCATAATGTTCCTTCTAAGGCTTCTACTTTTTTGTTAAATCTGAAAGATAAGAAAAGCAAAATGCTGAAACTCATAAGCTGCAATAAATGCAATTACTTATAATAGCTTATGACTACACGGATTAAGCTTTCATAATTATACTTTAGCTGTTTGTCTGTTATTGAAAGTGTTGAGAAACCCATTTCAAGCTATCATGGACTGATGTTTTCCTAGTGTTTAAGGAGTTTTAGTTTACCCTTGTCTTTTGCCAACAATATGTTTCCACAATTAAAGGAAGTTATTTTACATTACTCTAACCAGTGGTTGAATAAATTTGTTGTAGGAACAAACTTCCTGAGTTTCATTATGCAAAGTCTAAACAGGACTGGCAAGCTTCACTTCTAGGTCATATAAACTAATTGATGGCACCATAGTCATGAGCAATAATACTAGCACATGCCCATGAAATAGTCTAGTTAGGTATATTCTTTCTTTCTGGTTGATGCAACCCAGCCTACCCTGACAGATTCTGTTCAACACAGACCTAGAGAAAGACACCCAGAAAAAACCACGACAGGAACACATTTTTCAAAACGTCTTTTCCCCTTATTTAACTGTCGAACAGAACAAATGCATTGTTCAATGAGGATTATAAATGAGCCCATGGCCAACGTTAAAACCAAACATACGAAAACATACATCCTAGTGCTTTGCATTACATCCCTTACAAACCTTGACAACTTTTATCCAGGAGAAAAGACCTATGAGATAAAAAGGCATTTTCATAATCATATGTAACCATAGGATAGACTACGAAATTACACACTTCACCATCTAATGAAACAGAAGAGACACTTGCCAAATTCTTCCTCTTGTTCTCTAGGATTACCCGCTGATTTGCCAGCTTCAACACAAAGCTGATGCACAAGCTGAACATAATGAAGAGTCTGAGCTTTTTCTATTTTTGTATTGCTGTGCTAAAAAGCTGTTGTGCATAACAGTACAGCAAGAAAGGTCCTTATTTAGCAACAGACATAGATGTGAGCTTGACTTTGAGCATCTGAGCAGCTCCACTGCAGTAAATGGGACCATTCACATGTTTAAAGTTAGGCACATGATGTAGCATTTTACTGAATTAGTGCCACTCTTGGCACTGAAATGAGACCAAGTTTTCCAATACAACTCAATGATATCAACATGTTTGTTTTCAGTTTAGGCCAGATTATAATAAATGGCCTTTTCTAATATTTCTTATATTCGTGTAATTTATTCCATCCCTAAATTGTCATATCTTTTTCATGCATTTGAGAAAATAAGTGTTTCCTCAAGCACTTGATTCTTAAAGGAATAAATGCTGATAAGACTGCACCAAAAAAAGACAGACCTTTTAACAATGGTTTAAATAGTCTCATTCTACATGTAAACATCCTTCCTCAAACTGTGGTCCAGATCATAAGCGGACTGAGAAAGCCAACTAAAAGTTCAAACTGCCCTTGAACTATTATATAAACTACAAAATCAGATTAAATAAATTCCCTCTCTGAAATACTGTAAAGGTGTATGAGAAACAAGTTATGATAACTATTAAGGAAGGGCCACTTCATGCTGAGCACCTAGAGGCTGAAACTTTAGACTATGGACATCTCTCAGACAAAGTACAGACCTTACACTTTTACTGGCTTAAGTGATTGGAAACTGGTCACTTCCCACCTTTTCTAGCACCTGACACAAAGCTCTCAAAGCATTTTGCAACTTTGCAACATAGCCATCTAGAAAGTATTCTCTTCCTCATAACTAGAGAGGAAATTTCCTTATAACTAGAGAAATTAGAGAAGTTGCATTAAACTGCATGACAGTCTGCAAACACACATGTTGGCATAATTGCTGCCCCAAAGACAAATGGTCCCATCATTAGAGCATTAGCCTTTGACTTGGGAGACCTTGACTCAGTTCCTTGCTCCATGTCAGGTTTTTTCTGTGGCTCTGAGCACTCACTCTGTCTTTCAGCACTGTGCTTTCCCATCTGTAACAGAGGGATAACAGTCTTTTCCTACCTCAAAGCTGTTGTGAGGATATGTATGTTAATAAGAGCATGGGTGCCCAGATACTGCAGTAATGAGGACCAGGTAAATGCCTCAGAAAGATCCAATAGAGAAAATAATGAGGGGAAAATCCCTAGCGGCTGTTGTTGAGCTATAGCTCCACAGATGGAAAAAAAATATTTTTCAAGCCCAGATGCCAGAATACAGATAAGTATTTTGGGACCATGCAGCCCACTCATTTTGTTCTTCCATTAAAAGGAAAAAAACACTTTATGCAGTGTGAAAATTAATTATTTTTTAATGGTCCCTAAAGCCTTACATTGGCATACAACTTCAGGTATTTTTTAAGAGCTTTGCTATGAATAATTTTTCTTTACTGTCCTGGAGCACAACACACCCAATGTGATTTTACGTTAAGGTGAGTTGGTCTCATGATTCAAGTCAAACTCCCCCTAGACCAGGGGTAGGCAACCCCGGCACATGTGCCAGAACATAGCACGTATGCTTCAGGGTGGACAGCAGGGAAGGGGCTGGGGCTGCACTGCCACAACAAGGATCAGGCCCCTCATGCCCCC
>NW_005842015.1:2213965-2220276 GCF_000455745.1 Alligator sinensis
CAATTAAATGTTCTGAGGGTTTTCGGCACTGCCCAGAAATGTTGTTGACCCCTGCCTTAAACCATTATGTGTTTTCCTGGAATTCAGAGGCCACCAAAGGGACCATTATAATCATGTGCCTAGCCTCATTTTTGTGTGGTCCATTGGGTGCTAACCATTTGTTAGTCCTAAGGACACTTGTTTACTATAAATTGTGTAGCACTGCTCTAGAATAAATGCATCTGAGAGAATGGTCTATCCCTGCAAGCTTCTCTCATTTTCATTGCTCATGTGGTGCACATATGTAGATTGTTGGCATAGCGCTTCACGATACTATGGCAGGCTTTCATTTTCCAAGCTCAAATACTGTGTCTTATCTCCCCTATATTAAAAAAATCTGGGTTATAAAGAAGAATAAATCATGCATGGACCAGTTTTCATAATTTTTCCTGTTAATTTTACTTGGATAAGAAAGCTAAAATGGATAAACCATGAAGAAGTAGTCTCCTTTTGAAAGGGAATGATGTGTTTTTTATTGTATGCTTTTCCTGTTCAGAAATGCATTGAGAGAGCCAGGCATTATGCATTGTTGCCACACACGGAGTTTCGGCTGCTGGAGTTGTACAGGGATGGACTTCTGAGATTGTGCCAACAACTAAATAAAACAGATCTACTTTTCAATAAACCTTAAAACTTACACCTTAAGTATCCCAGTTTCTCAAGTAAAAGCCAACACTGTATCACAATAACCTGCCAACCCAAGTTGAACTTTGGCCACAAAGGATAACAGGGAACAAAAAAGCAAACTAAAGCCTATATTAGAGATTCATGTATGTTGTATTCATATACGTTTGTCCACCTGGAGGTCTGAATTATTTTAGCACTCTCTAGCACATATTACCAGCATTCCTCAGTAACCACCAACAGTTTTATTCTAGCATACTTGCTAATGACAACATTTCTAAAATGAGAGAGAGAGAGAGAGAGAGAGAGAGATGTATTGAGGAGAGGAAGGAGGCAATGTAATTGTGGGGCTGCCACTTTTACAGTGGCTTTTATGCCACTCTGGCACCAGAAAGGGATTAAACTGATACCCTAGGAAACACTCGCTGCAGGACACAGTTACCCAGACAGTCCCTAAATAATAGATGTTCATAAGTGGCCTAGTCTCTGTTTCTCCTCCTGGTTTGGCAACAGAGTAGCAAGCAATTGAGAATTTGGAAAGGTAGGTCTTAAATGTGTGTTAAATAGGTGAAACTATGTTTCAATAGGATGTTAATGCTGAAATTGATATTGCATAGAATTCCAAACCTGCTAACTAATTCACTACTGCTTATCTTTGAATGCGCCTCTTTGGACACTGTTAATAACATTTGGAAATATTAGTAGAGATTGAGAATGTTACTTTCCCCCTCATCTTCCTACGGGCCAGGTCTCAACGTAAATTTAAAACCTGTGTTAATTTATGGTTCAAGCACTGTTCCTGTTCCACCATGTCAGGAATACTGTTTTAAAAATGTCTTATCTAGATCAGAATTGTGAAACATTGTCTGTATGCAGTTAACCACAACTTCATTTGACAGCCAACTGGCTGGATTCAGTTGTAAGCTGGGGGCAGACTGGTCTTTGAAACAGGAATAGAAGAGGACTGTAATCCAAATAAAATATTATCATTACGCCCTGGTACTGGAGATGAGACATGCATAACAACTTTAGAATGCTGTTCTTCTGTAGCAAGTATTGTGCATATACCTTAAGTATCATGCTGAGCATGACCCAATTAACTTTACCAAGGATATGATGTTGGAGCTACCAAGCACAGAGGAAGAAAACTGAAATGAGTCTTCCAGAGTCCTATCACACATCCTATCCAAAGTAAATACAGTGAGATCTCTGGCTCAGTCCCTTTCAAAGGCCTTTCACACAACCAACAATCCTTAAACCAAATTCATTTTCCATTTAAAATATTTTGTACTCAAAGTTTAAAAACAATGATTTATATCTAGATTTTCTCACATCTCCCTGCCCTGAGGAGCTATTAACATTGCAGTGGAATGTTTGAGAGTGACAAGCGTAGAAACTTTTGTCGTCTGAACTACCTGATCTGTTAGTGACAGAGATATTTTTTCCTTGAGAGTAAAGTACCCATTTCGTCATCAGGTATATAAAAATTCTTTAGTATGAATGCAACAAAGCCTTTTCCAATATATTTGGCTCCTCTCTGCTTCTAGTGTCAATGACATTTTCTGAAGGATAAAAATGTACTTACAAGAATACAGTACTATACTATGTTCATTTTGTCATCCAGTTGACTATTAACCCACGGTTGATTAACTGAAGCAGACCCACAGTTTCACACATAGCATGACCGCCCCCTTGTGTCAAATTAGAACCATGTGTTTTAAATTGAATATTCGAAAGATTCTATTTACAGGACCAATTTGGTACAGTATATGTAAACCATAGAGTTTACTTTACTTAAAGTCCCAACTCCATTTTCAGATTAAATACAATCCCCTGTCTGAAAATCAGAGAGATTTACAGTTCACAAGACTACTGGAAAAAATATAACAAGCAAGCAAAAACACCACCAAGAACACTTGTTTGGATGTTTAAAATAAACTCTGTAATTCAACAACATCAATAAACAACCACAAAAGAAAGTCACAGGTAGTTTTGCTACTGATTTTTAAAAAAGGAAACAATCCATTTTTTCTTTCAATGGTAGTAACCACTGTGGATTATGTGTCTGAAACAGCTATACTTAAAATTACTCATGCCAGGTCAGTTGGACAACAGATTACACACTTCTGCAGCTAACTGACATTAGAATTTAATGCATTTCTATTTAGCAGGGCTACTCAATGTGTAAAAAATAAGGGTCAAGTTTCCGAGGGGTATTAATTCAATCTAAAAAATGTATACCTATACTTTTTCATATAAAATCATTTGCTCAAGCAAAACATATTGGAGAAGCAATTTTGAGGAATTTGGGGGGTTTGGGGATGTGCAGTGTGTGTGTGTGTTTGAGATATTTCATATTTGGCCTTATGCATAAATTATCCATATTAATATAATGGACATGCTTTGAGTGACTAGAAATTGGTTCAGATGAGATATGGAATACCAAGATCTGGCCATATGTACCTATGCCAAGGTGGGCATGTGGAGCCCAGGCATGCTTCAGCAACCCCTGGTGTACATCTGATAAGGTGAAGTATGGTTTTAGAATTTGGCCAGATGGGAGGGAACTGTCATTAAGGGCATTCAGTGGGATTTCTTCAACTGACAGGGTGAATGGTAATTAGAATCTGTGGATCATTTGAACAGATGTTAAGTTGATGGGGTTGGACCAGGATGTTTGTTATCAAGAATCCAGGGATTCTTGAATGACAAATGAGTCCTTTCATTTCTTGACTGGAGAAAAAGAGGAATAAGGAGGAAGGACAACAGAGAATAATTAAGCAAAGTACTTATAACATTTTTGAGTTTTACTGTTCAAGAGAAGTGTTGGTATGTTATGGAAGGTCTGCCTCATTCCCAGACAAATCCTCCTGTTTTACAGAGGAAAGCTGCAGGGCTTCTAGAGGGAAAAGTAGGATGAAGCCTACTAATTAGCTCTACTTTCTGGTAGCTCTCAGTTTCCAGGAACCACTTTGGGACACTTCTTAGGATGCAGAGCATGCAGGATTTGCCACAACCATGTGGACAGAATAACTTCCTTACATGTCCCCATTATAAAGAGAGATCAGCTTCACACGCTATATTCCAATCTACAACACAGCCTTATCAGGGAAAACAGATCGTTCATATAAACAGGCCATAGATGGATCCAGGATTTTAAAAAGGAGGCATGGGAGCAGCAACTGGTGCTGCAGGTGTGGTTGCAGCCCTGCTCCCAGCCTCACTCTACTCTACCAGTGCTGGCAGACCACACCAGAAGCAGCAGTCAGGGACTTCCTTTAAGTCCCCCAAATCAAGTAAGAATCCAGCACCCTCTCATCTTGGCACTCCTTACCTTCCCTCAATGGTCAGTGGCAACTTCCCTCCCCTCCAGTTAAGTCCCTTCACCCTCCCTACTTATGCACTTGGGTGAAAGGGTCAGAGAAACATGCTCAGTGCTGCCACTCCTGACCAATTCTAGCTGGGCTGTGCAGAGCTGGGGACAGCAACAGTCGTGGTTGGGTCCCTATCCTTGCACCTGCTTCAGGCCTGGTGGGGAACACTAGGGGGACTGGGAAGGAAGAGGGACCCATCTGCTGCTGTTGCCACTGCCGCTGTCCCTGTCCAAGTCCAGCTCCTCTTGGAGTGGAGCAAGAGCAGCTCTGGAGCTTCCTGCTCTACACCCCTCTCAGGTTAGCCAGGGACAGCAACAGCAATGGGCAGAGGAGGAGGGAATGGGAGAGAAGAGGGCATGCAGCTGAGCACAGAGGAGAAGGGAGGGAGTGGTGAGAGCTGGGCCAGGGGGATTCTTACCTGTTTCAAGGACTTAACATTTACACAATTCAGAAATCTAATAAAATCTGGGCATACTACAGCTAATCTCTAAAACACACACCAATCCACTATAACAAACAAATCCAGTTAACCAAATATGTAAAACCAGTTAAATTAAAGCCACTATACCAGGCATAACTTCACCGAAAACTGAGCTCAATATTTTTTCTTTCAGATCCTGCCCATTTTCCCTTCCTCTAGCATTGTTGATAGTAAGTAGTTAGCCATGTTAGTCTGAAGTCTGGAAGATGGTAGGGTAGATTTGCATCTTATAGATAGCATCATGAAGTGAGCTCAGGCTCCTGAAAGCTTATGCTTCCTTTGATTCATTGTTGATACTGCCATTATTTATCCTCTTAACTGAAGTTTATGTCCTTCACAAATCCTTCAGCTCCTCTCCTTCCTTTTCCTAGCATCCAAGCTCATGAAAAATCTTGCTTGTGTAAAACAGCTCCAAAATGTGCCTCTTCCTTCCTAGTCCTTCCCCCAAGATGTTTTTTCAGGCTCTTGCAATGTTTTTGCTTGACTTTTTCCTTCTCCCAACTCTCTGCCATCCAGTTCATTCAAAGTACAGCTCTCAATCGTTTTCTTTTACAACCATGTGAATCATATGTGGTAGTAAAAGTTTTTCTCCGCAAAAGAGGTAACTGTATTATAGGTCTGCCCTTGTAGTCCTTTTTTTTCCTTCTATACTCTCTACCCAAAACTTCTCCTTACCTAGAGAGGAGCTGAACCCACACATTTCAGACTCAGGCCTGAATTTCTGCAGAGTTTGAAGATATCTGGATATGGATCCAGATTCCTGATTTCTGACCAATCTTTTTCTCTCTCTTATCTCCTTTGTTCTGTCCATATTCTGTGCCTTTGTCTGAGCAACTCCATATGCATATAGGTCGCATCTCAAATAACATATTTTAAGCTGCTTCCCTCACTGCACTCAAAATATTTCTAATAGCTTATGTAGTCAGAAAGATATTGCAAGATATGATGGGCTTAACCTCACTACATATGATGTTCACTGGACTGTATTTTTTCTTTATTTGTATGTTTAGACTACAAGCTCTTCAAAGGGATCTGTTGAGTTGTGTACTCCATACCCTTACAGCGCCATGCACACTAACTATGGAATGCCTATAAGAAATAACACGTCACTACAATATCACAAGTCAAATGTAGCTTCCAAACTGAAATACAAGAAAGCCGAAGAGCTCCAACAATTCAGCTTCACTGTTTGCAGCATATGGCAATTGAAAAATATTCATAGGGCTCAAGATGGAAGTGATTTAATGTAATTTAGCAAATTTAAGACCTGAACCAGAAGATAATACTGATGAATGGATGAGAGGAAGCTGCCCTCCCCACTTCCCCTGCAAAAAGTCTCAGATAGTACTGCAGGGTAAAGAAAGTAGCCTTAAAGGCCTCACAGGTGTCCTGATGTGGGTGGCCTAACAGAAAAGAGAGTTGTAAATGGCCATTATTTTTAACAAATGGGGAAAAAACCCTGGTTCCAGAAAGAGTGACAATAGGAATGGATAAGGATGCATTCCAGTAACACTATTCAAATGAGTATCTAAAATCATAAATGATCAGGGCTGGCTTAGATTTCTAAAATGAAAAACAGATGGATTTAAAGTGAATGCTGAAGTCGCTAAAGGGCTAGCACAGTCTGGTTGCATCTCTCTATTCATTTCCCCTGCAGACATTTTAGGGTCCAAATGCTCAGCTGCTTCTTGCATGGCATTTCCTAGTGCTGCTGCATTCTAGGAAGTTTCTGCATGGAAAACTGGCTAAAATGCAAGATTTACTGAGAGGAGCATGTGTGTGACCCTCTTTCC
>NW_005842015.1:2220307-2233808 GCF_000455745.1 Alligator sinensis
TTCCCTCATTCTGGAAGAAGCCATTGCTCCAAAAGCCAAACATTTGCATCACTAACGTTTAATGCAAAATAAATGCTGCCAAATAAAGTTTAATTTATAAGTGCATTTCCAGAGCTGGATGAACAATCTGTAGGACAAAATCCCACACAACTTTCTTAATAAAATTATTCACCCAACTTTCACCCTCCTCTCCATTATTCACTTGGCGTGCAATTCAGATTTGTTGGGGGAACCAATGCATGGTTCTTTGTATCCACTTCAGTCTGACCTACATAGAAGTTGCTTGGAGGATCAATGGTTGTGATGTACTGCAAGGGTCTCTGAACACCCTAAAAATAGGTCTCCAAGCTAATGCTGGTTAGCCCAGTACAAAACAGCATTTTAGAAGCAGGCTGGCGTTGGGTTGCCGCAAGTTATAAAAAGAGCCCTTGACCTAAGCTTGCCTGGATCAAGCAAACCCTGTACTCTGCTGAAATAAAGTAGAAACTGAAAACATTATTCCAGCCCCTAGGCAGAAATTGCAGGTACAGTGGGCGCAATCAGGGCAAGGATCAACTTTTGTTTGCTGTGTGAGCGCATCAACTGCAGATCACAATGGAGCCCCAGTTACTGGATGGAGTTTCTAGGCTTCACTACAATACAAATACAAACAACAACAGAAAAAGTGTGACAGCTCAGCATCTTAGACTTTGGGTGAGGCTAAGAGGATGGAGTTCACCTTCTTGGTGTCCCTGAACTAACTCCACACAGATAGAACCTAAACACTCAACACTGAGCAGGGGAGTGAACTGGACTTATGGTTTTCTAGAGCTAGGTGAACAGCAAAGAAGCAAATACAAATTTTGCTTCTCTGTCACCCCCAAGACAGCATTAGTAAATACCTCTTTATGTTACCTGATCAGTCTAGTCTACTTATTGCTGTTGGCAGTCAATCTTCATAGGATCATACAGCTGGAAGGGACCCCAAGGTCATTTAGTCCAACCCTCCTGCTCAAAGCAGAAATGTCCCTGTCTAAACCATCCAAGACAAATGTTTTTCTTTCTGATCTGCACTTAAAAAAAACTTCCAGTGACAGAGATTCTACAACCTCTCCAAATAATTTGTTCCAATACTTAGCTATCATAGCTAGAAAATTCTTTCTAACAACCAACCTGAATGTCCCTTGTTGTAATTTAAGCCAGTTATTTTTTGTTTTGTCTCCTGTGAATAAAGAGAGGAGTTGATCACCAACCTCTTTAAAACAGCCTTTTTGACTTTAAGGACTGGTATAAAAATGTCCCCTCAGTCTTCTCTTCTCCAAACTAAATAATTTCAATTCTTCCAACCTTGCTTTATATGTCATGTTTTTTAGAAACAAAATACTTTCTGCACACTCACACAGGAAATATTTTCTGCTTACATATGCCTTCATTCCTGGCAAAGCAGTCTACTTGAACATACCAGTCATGCAGGAAAAAAAAAGCACCTGGTACAACACTAAGCTTCTTCAGCAACACAGGCTGCCAAGAGCATGTTCCTCTACTCACTTCACTGGTTCCCTGTAGGATACTGCATCACGTTTAATGCTTAATATCCCTGTTTTTGTTTTCAAGGCTCTACCTGGCTGGGGTTCAAGATTCCTAAAAGATCAGCTCAGTTTCTGGGACCCCAATTACACTTACTATTTTTAAGGAACTACAACCTACACAAAGGACAATATGTGTTTGTAGAGAAGACAGGGATTTCTTGATGGCAGTGCACTGACTAACTGAAATCACTCACATGTGAAGCAAGATTGATAACAAAACACTATTTCAATACATAAAAGAAAGGCTGGCTTATAATTTTTCCCCTCTGCAGGTAGGAATAGTGAGAAAACCTTACCTAACAAATGCTAACCTCCTGGTTTATTTTTACCCCAAAAGCTATTCCAAGACAATAGTGATGAGTGTGGTATAAGAACTTTAGGAGAGCATTAACTAACACACAATATTACACAACTGATCCAGTGCATATCTTTAGTCTTAAATGTCTGCTTAAAAGCTCCTGCCAATGCTAGGAAAACTCAAGTGGTAGACCTCTTATGAAGAACTGGAATGGTGATTTTTATCTCCTATTCTGATCTGACAACAAGATTGAGATAGTATGTGAAAGAGATATAAATATCTGGAGAGCAAAGTAGCAATATAAAGTATAATATTTAGATCTGGGCTCTGAATGTGCTATGCACAAAAGGTATAAAACTTCCCAAAAGCCTGAAAAAACCTAGGAACAATAAAGGTTTCATCCTAAGTGCACCAGTGAATTGCTGAAAGTAGAGAGAGATCTTTATATTTAGCTTCACATTTCTGTAAGGCATGGAGCTGTGCATTTAAATGAAATTAGGAACATGTTAGCAGTAATCATTTGTGTTAAAATGGTATATTCAATGCACCTAAACTTTAGCATTAGTACAAGCACAAGAAAAATATATTGACCAATGTTAGCTAAATTGAACTTATTCATGACATTTCAGTATACCCTACTATTAATATTCTCAGTTATAAATAAGTTCTCCATATTGAGTAGGCAACTGGTGCTACCTTAGTCGGGAGGGTATGTGCCCCCCCAGGGACCAGTCAGTGACCCAGGGAGGAGGGTTCCCCCCACAGCCAATGTTGCCAACCGGGGAGGAGGCCTCCCATATGATCAACCAGGAAGCGGCCATGCCGCTTCATCCAGGTGCTCGCACTCCCCAGCTGGCACTCGCAGGGGGGGCACAGAGGCTGCAGTCTGCCCCCACCCCTCCGCCCATTACCTAAGCAGGGAGCACGGCCTGTCAGGGGCTGGACCAGCACTCCCAGGGGGTGCACATGCACCCCCGTGAGCCACCTATATGTCACCACTGAACAGAACAGACATTCAGTTCACATAAACCAGTTTCAAAATGACCGAAACCAGTTTGAGATAAACCTGGTTGAATATAGTATCAAACTTAACTGATTTGGCTCAAACCGGTTTATGCAATGTCTATCCCAGACCCCTTACTGGTTTAAGATAAACCAGACACCCCCACCATCCCAGCATGCTCTCTGGGCTGGGTGGGGCTCTCTCCTCCACAGCAGGGCTGGCCCCTTCCCTCTGCTCTCTAGCCAGAGCAGGGATGGGCCCTAGCAGATACACCAGCCAGCATAGCCCTGTTAAGGCAGTGGGCAGGGAGAGGATTAATTCTTCCCTCCTTCCCCTCTTCCCCCACTGCAGCTGGGGTCAGCCTGTCTGCTGGGGAGCAGAGGGGACGGGGCTGCAGTGGTGGCCCCTGTAGCTGGCAGACCCCAGCTGCAGGGAAGGGATGGAGGAAGGAAATAACCCTTCTCCCTGCCCCCTTCACCTTAACGGGGCCATGCTGGGGTGGTTGTCCCGCAGGGTGGGGAGGAAGGCTCTGTTCTGTGCTAGGGGGGACTCTTCCCCCTCCTCCTCTTCCCAGGGTGGGAAGGGGGACTCTGTGAGGTGCTGGATGGGGACTCTTCCTCCTCCTCCCCTTCCCCCCATGCCCTGGGGGCTGGGAGGTGGGGGGCTGCCCAGACCCAGAGCAGGGGCGGGGGCAGAGGGAGGCTCTGTTCCATGCTGGGGGAACTTTTCCCCCTTTTTCTCCTCTCCCCAGAGAGGCAACAGGAGCATGGAGCTCAGCTGGGCAAGGTGTGGGTGTGTGGGGTGTGAGGGAGGATGGGGGGTGTAGGGAGCCCTACATACTCCCCCCATGGTGTGCAGCCCCTGCTGCCTGGCAGCAGCAGCAGGCGGGGAAGTCAGGATGCTCGTGCCCAGCATAGGTGTGGCTACGGCCAGTGCTGCGCAAGGAGATTGAGTTGACCCTGCCTCATCCCCGCAGCTCAGCTCCCTGAGCCTGCAGCTCCAGCCCCACACTGGAGCCAGCTGCTTCCCCCACTCCCCACTGAAGCAACCAGTAGCTGGGAAGGGGAGAGGGCTGCTGAGGGTTGAAAATCCTCCACCACATGGGGCTTTCCCTCTCCCCATGTGCTGTGTAGAGCCTGGCTAGGGAGGCTAAGGGTCTGTTCCCCTGCCCCACTGTCTCTATAAGCAAATGGACACAGGCAGGAAGCAGTCTAAAGAGCAGAGGGGCGAGGCAGTCCCTGCTCCACTGAAGCAGGCAGCATAGCCCAGGGATGCTGGGGGACTATGAGTTAACTTGAACCAGGAAGGGATCTAGGAAAGAAGTTCCATAAACTGGTTTGACCTAAATCAGTTAAGTCTGATACTACATCCAACCAGGTTTATCTTAAACCAGTTTTGGTCATTTTGAAAGCAGTATGTGCACTGAACTTCTGTTATGTTGCAGGTTTAAACCAGTTTCCAATCACTTAAACAGGTTTATATGTAACTTCTGTCCCTAGCCCAGGAGCTCACTGGTGCTGGGGGGAATGTCCCCCCATTTTTCTTATTGCTGACACCTACATTTGATGACCAAAAAAACATTGGTTTTCAGCTGCAAAAAAACAAAACGAAACGTGACAATGTCTTCCTCCAGTTGCAGCAGAATCCAGCTGTTGCTCCTGCACTGCCTTCCGCTGTCCCTTGAGAGAACTACATTTCCCACAATGCCCTTTCCTCACCCACGCACACTTCTGCACTGCCACTGCTTATCTTCTGCAAGAGCTGAAGCCAGAAGGTTGCAGGAAGAGGTCAGGCAGGAGGGTGAAGCACCCCCTACTGCAATCTGGCACCACTTCCCCCTTCCCCCATCATTTTGCAGTGCCTGGGGCTTGTACCCACTCAAATATGCAGCCTTATGCTACTGGTCAGTGATGTGAATTTTGTGTTTATCCCAGGAGTATATTTTTAATAGAAAGATATTTCTATTTTAGTGTTTGTGTATCAACTTCTATTCAAAATTGCCTACAACTTTTAAAGCATTTTAGGAAAAGACTTAAATGAACTTGCTAACTTTAGTTTTTACCTCTGTAAAACATTGGGAGAAGGAGTTTGTAAAATACTCACAATGTAGCTTAAACAGTTCAGTGGGTTTCGGACGAGTCCTACCCACAGATTGCATAGTATGCAATTTCCTGAAAGATTACCATGGTATTTACATTGAGCCTAAATACAGTATTACAATAGGAAAACTACCCCATTTACACCTTTCTAAATGGTTTCCTTGTGAGCCAATACTGTTACAATTGGGGATTTTTCTTTAACTTCTTTGCTCTGCCCATTATAGTATTCAGCAATATTTAAACCAGCTGTTGATTTCCATTTTTCCAAAGTATTGCACATTACCACAAAAGATGCTCTTTTCAAGAATATGTTAGAGATGAAATCTTATCCAAGGTTTAAAATGTAATGATCCTTTGGACCATTCATACTAGAGCTGCTTAGTATCACACTGTTGTAAGCCTGGATTTGATCATTAATCCTACAATTAGATGCCTAGTTCAGGAACATGTTAAATGTACCATTTTTTCTTTATGGAGACATTTGGTGCTTTTGTTTACAGCTGCATCATAGTTGCATGCATATATCTACACTATCATCTACTGACCTCATCTCTAATGGTTTATTAAAAGAAAAAAATATATTTTAAAATATGAGTATGTCTTTCCAGTAGTAAGGATAAATTCTCCTCACTGATCTACATCATGTCTTTTATTTAAAGAGATCAGAGAGATGAGAATTTTAATTTAAAAAATTGCGTTACTGACAAATCCTGAATCAATCTATCTTAATTAAAATGCTACTGATCAGGTAAACTTCTTGGTTTATATATTGATTCCACTTAAATTCTTACACCTTGAATCCAAGACAGACTTCTGTTACATCTTGTACCCAAGACACTCTTCTATTATAGAGCCTCAGTGTCAGCTCTCTTTATGCTTGCTACTTTTTTAATGTGGTATATGTAACATATAGTTACTTACATCCATCCACACAACTCAACATAACATTAGTAATATTTAAGGGGTTATTATCTTTTAGAACTTCATAGTGTATATTATATGGTCAACAGTGCTGGAAAAATGCTACATATTACATCATTTACAAAATATTTTTAAATATTTAAATATTTACTGCTCAGTTTATATGAAATCACCCTTTATGAATATCCTAAGTAACCTTTTCCCCCAAAAGAGTACTGAACTGATCTTGAAGCTATAAACACTCAGAATTTTAATATCTTCTGTTATACCCATCACTTCTAAGGGACAAATAGTTATCTTTATAAAGAGAAATGAAATGTTTCTTTTATTTATGCTTTTAATTTTAATTCTGGAGTTAGACCAAGATGATCATAAATTTAACTCAGTAAAATGCTAAATAAAAATGGAACATTTTTACTGTCTCTCTCAAAAAAATTTTGTATGTATTACTCTGAGTGGTGCCCAAAATAAACAATGATAGAAGTTAGTAAGTGGGGAGCTGATCATTGTTATTACATCACAGGAGTCCTGTGCTTCTGATTTACTAAGCAGCTGGAGTCCGGTTTAATTACTTAACATCAATCAAGATGTGTACCAGCACATGGAGACCAAAGAATGTAACATTCATCTGCAACACAAAAGAGATGGCCAAGCTATCTTTACTTCTGCCTAAACAGTTCATATGCTAGAAAAAAGTGTATATATAAGTAAATATATATATTTACTTCACAGGGAAACAAAGAGGGAACCTAATGGTTTTACTGCCCTTTCATTTATACATGACAAGTACAAAAATATATTTTAGAAAAAATATTTTGCCTTTTTTTCTTTTATAGTAGCTTGCATTTTTTTCTAATAATCACAGACTATATATTTATATCTATATATATAGATATATCTATATAGATATATCTAGTGCTTTACTGACAACAGCAAGGCACCAAAACCAAACACTGACCAAATCAACAAGTGAAAAGGTGAGAACAAGTGACAAAGTCAAGAAATCTGCCTTCTTGTCCTCACTCTTTCACCTGTTTCTTTCCTAACCTTGTGCAGATCAAGTGCAAGGCAAACTTTTTTGATCATACTTCAGCTAGCAGCATAAGACAATTATTAATAGCTAATAGCACAAACTAATCATGCCTCAGCTTATAACACAAGACATAAACACACCAGGGTCTATAGAGAAATAACTGTGTCCTGTATTATTTGAGCAATCAGACCAAATGATTTTTTGGCTTGAGCATCTATAGATTGAAAGCACAGCATATATTTAAGGACCAACCCAACCCAAACATACCAACCCAAATACCCTATTGTACCTGGAATCTTCCCTTTAAGAAGACTATTGTGAGAACTAGAAGAAAACTGTATGTAACAGATATTAATGACATTCTTCATTGCCCCATTGCAAGGGATTGAGATAGCACAGTCCTGAGACCAGAACCACCACCAAGAAGCATACACATGCTAACCTCTGCCTTTGTTTAGCCATCTGGAAAAGGGGAATAATAATTACCTACCTCCTAAAAGATGCAATTAAACAGAGTTTTAAATCCTTGTAGAATTTCAGCTACAGGCTGCAAATTATTGTTGTTTACAATTTGTATTATTGCAGTACCTATGACCTCTAGTCATGGACCGGAGTCCCGTTGTTTTTGGTACTATACTAATACAACACGTGGCAGTCTCTGTCTTAAAGAATATACAATCCACCCACTCAAAAAAACAGCTGGAGAAAGACAGTCAGACAGGGGAGCAGATGGAAACAATATTATTCAACAGCACAGGTGGTCATCTCAGCAAAGCACCACAGTAATGAATATCAAACTTTTTCTGTAGGCATTAAGGCACAGAAAAGTTTGAAGAAAATTTTTTGAAAAAGACAGTGGCACAACTAAGCACAAGACATTATTATGATTAGTTAGCTCATTATCCAAAAATAAAACTCTTGCAGAGCAATGAAACAGATAGTAAGCTATAAATATATCTTTGTGGTTTAAGTTGTGAGAAATGAGAGATTTCTCGAAGCTTCGTATATCACGAAAAAAAAAATAAATTCTCTTTTTAAAAACTTGAGGGTATAACCCAGCCCTGCTCAAGTCCATGGCAAAACCCCCAAGGGGCCACAATTTCACCTTTGATCTTTTTACTACCATTTCCAGATGTGGATCTCTGATAATGAGGATCAAATAATTTGCTGTGAATATTAGCTGCAAGTGCTGCCTGTTCTTCATTGCATAACTACTTAAAAATAAAATGGTCCATTATTTAAGTGATAGGTCCTCGTTGCTGACCTGCACGGAGCCTGCACCTTCTGCAGCTGCACTGAAGTGTAAAAGTGGCTTTAAAACACTCTGCAGCCCCTTGACTGGGGGAAGGAGGGGAGAGAAGGTGTCTAGCAAGCCACCAGTCATAAGTTAAATCAGAAAAGCCTCAGGAGTGTTCTAACCCTGCAAAGGTGGATCTGTCAAACAGTATCCCCTCTTTTTTCCTCCCCTTTCTCCAACCTTTGTACTCTAATCACTATATTCTGTTTAGAAGCTCTGCATCCTACAGTCCTTTCTTAGCATCTAATGAAGTAAACTGCTGCTTTTGAAAGCTGATGCATCTCTGATTTAGTCTGTAATGTGCACATCTGCCCTGCTCTCTGCCTGATCTGTCAAAGCTAGGGACACTCCTGCTATGAATAATACCATACACCCTGCATTGGGGGGGCCAGAAGTGAATTGATATAGGAACTGTGTGGGCCGGGAGCGACCCGAGCCCTTTTCCGTGCTGCACGCAGGCTGTGGCCAGCAGCCCGGGCACGCCGGGTCTGAGAGGGAAGGCCGTCGAGCTGGAATTAGGCACAAACGCTTAGTGGTAGCTTAAAAGATTGTTTACTTACACCAAGATGGCAGTGGTGCAGGCTGGAAAACTTGCTTGAGTTGCGGTTACAGACAGA
The DNA here is from genome assembly GCF_000455745.1 of Alligator sinensis. Lineage (NCBI taxonomy): Eukaryota > Metazoa > Chordata > Crocodylia > Alligatoridae > Alligator > Alligator sinensis. The sequence continues at coordinate 2,229,144 of NW_005842015.1, forward strand.
CAACAAAACAAAACTCGAACCTGCAGGGCACGAGGGTACGTCGCAAGGGGTTTTCGGCGACGGGAAGATGCAAAACACGAGGGTACGTCGCAAGGGGTTTTCGGCGACGGGAAGATAAACCTGCAGGACTTGAACCCAGGTAGAAGAGCTCTGAGGTCAGTCATCTGGCAAGGACTCACACGAAGTTTGCTAGGCTCCGTGGGTCCGGTTCTTTTGCACGCAGGAAGGGATACGGCTAGGCTGCGATCGACGACGGGGAGAGGCTAGAGGTTGATCAGACCTCTGTTGCCTGCTTGAAATGCGCTGGGTCCGTAAGGATCCGCAGCGCTTAGAGATCTTCACACAGCGTGAAGTCTCCTCCTCCCGGTGTTCGTGGAGTCCTCCAACTTGGGCGGAAACCACTCAAGCCTTTTATACGGCTAGCAAGCCAATCACTAGCCGCTACGTGTGAATAATTTAGAACTGGCCAATAATGGGACTCAAATTAGCATACAAATGGCGGGAGCTCTTTGCAACGAGCATTTCTGTGCTGCAACAAAGAAATGCACCCTGCAAAGAAAGCTTCAAATTGGCGGGAAATTCTCCCTTGCACCGGGGTTCTCTTTTGCAGCAGAAAACTTCACCGTGCAAAGAAGCTGTAATTTAGCGGGAACAATTTAGTAGTGCCGAAGCACACAAAACAAAAATCACACCCTTTGGGTTGTGACAGGAACTACCCTGGAGACTCAACACTGCTTGGGATTCTCCTCTGCAAGCAGACTCTTACCTTGCTTATGTTAGCTTTAGGGTGACTGAACCCTGCGGTAATACAAAGCAGGTGGAGTTTGACACAAATGCCACATTTCTAATAATTTCTAACCAACACACAGGCTATCATGATTTCTTTCCATGCCCATGAAACATCTTCAGTGACATGCATCTCCCCAGAGGTGTTGCAAGCAAACTGAGTGCCTGGGATAGGGGGCTTGGGTGGCTCCTTCTGGGGGAACATAATTTCCACTCACCCCCCTGCCTCCTAGTGTGCTGCCTGGCACCAGGGCTGGACAGCAGCAGCACAGGGTTTTCCCTGTGGCTACGAAGGCACGCAGGGGGACAAGAGGACTGCCAGAATTCTCCTCCCCCAACACTGGGAGTACATGGCAGGGGAAGCCTTGTACTGCTCATACTGGGCCACCAAGCAGTGCGTCTGTGGGGAGGGGAGCATCATTCCTCTTGCCGCACTCAACCCCACCACCCAGACACACTCCATGGTGCGGTGCTGTGCTTGTGCAGCTCCTATGTCTGAGCAATGGCAGTGAAAGGCTTCCCCTACCATGGCAAAGACTCCCACAGGCAGGGATCCTGGTGCCCCCTCCTAGTCAGTGCTCAGTGCAGGTGCCATGCTTGCCTGACCCTCATTATGTGACTGTATCTCCTCTGCCTCTCCCCCCACAACTTGTGATTAATTACTAAGTAATCAGAGATTGCTAGCAAAATTTATTGCAGGGTTTGAACTGTTAAAACCTGATTCTCTATATCAAACAGGTTTTTTGTTTAAAAAAAAAAAGGAAAGAAAAGAAAAACTGGCTACCAAATATCATAAAGTCACAAGACTTGGAAAACACTGGATAGCAGAAGATTAAAAAAAAGACAGAAAAATGTAGAATGGCATAATGTGAAGGCTAATTACTAGCCAGATATGTTCAGTGGAGAAAATGAAGCTCTGCAGTTAACTACCATAAGGTTTCTGCATATGATTGTGCTGCCTGCTGCTCTTCAGAATGCCCCACAATTAATGATAAATTGGCCTTCTGCACCTGGTGGCTTAAATATTGCTCACTGCATTTCAAACAGAATTCTTGTGACAGCAGAAGTCAGCCATTAAGCTTGGAGCTCTTGTAAGTGAAAAGCAATATTTGCTCAGACTTCACAAGGACATTTGGAAATAAAAGAGAAAGATAAAAGCAGGAGTCTTTTACAATATGAGCCATCAAATCAATGTAAAGAGGGATTCCACTCACAGATAAACCTACAGAAAGGAGACAGTGAGAAGGCTAATAATATTCAGCACCGTTTGTTCTGGACACCATGCACTTACATCAAGGTGATGACACAAAATGCTGGCAATGAAACAGAGCACAATAAAAATAAAAATGCAAAGGTATGACTAACAACAGATTCACACAAATTAAGAGCACCAGTAACTACACCACAGTGGGACCCTACCAAAACAGCATTTATCATCATATTATATTCTGTTTTTATTTTCTTATTTTAATAGTAGTTTGGAAGTCCAAAAGCATGCATCTGAATTATTCACATTGATTCAGTTCTTTCATCTTTATTTGATGATCTTTATTGAGGAAGACTACACTAGTTGTTCATTACAATAGCTTATCTTTTGCTTTGTGCAGCACACAAGAATTTTTAAAACCAAGCCCACGCTTTCTAATTTGTAATCTGTTGATGATAGGTTAAGTGTGCCAAACTAACATAGTTAACTACCTCTCTCTCTCCAATTGTATCCAAAACATTGATTATTTAAAGAGATAATGGGAAGTTGAATTTAATTCAAAACAGATTTTGTAAAGCTAAGCATTGATAAACACAGAGATAAAACTATTTCCATAATATATTTTTTAAATCTCCAATAGCAGCATCTCTTTGTTTGGATTTAAAATGTAAATATTCTTCCAGAATTAATATTGTGATATTATGGTAATGCATGATTAATGAATGAAAGGCAAAAGTTCCAATTCAGTGTATACATATAGGAATCAAAAGTGAAATTGGCAACCTATTTTCATTGCCCAAACTGAGACATGCAAACCAGGAGTGAAAAATAATTCTATATTCTAGAGAAAATACTTCTAGATTAGCATAAGGTCATATAGTCTTATGATAGCAGATATGTATTTCTGTGCCCCATGCTACCACACTTACTTATGCAGAATAGCACAGAAAAATTGTAGGAGCTGTTGCTTTTTTAGGACTTGAGATGTAGGCCACATGTTTTTGTGGTGAAAATGAAAATTTGGCACTTAGGGCATTTGTACATGTTTACACCACAGTGCCAGGTGCTTTTAAAAGCACCCAGCATGTCAAATATGCATCAGCACTGACAAAATGGCAGCGGTGCGCTTTTGAACTAAAACTCCTCAAAGGTGTTTTAATTCAAAATCACACCACTGCCATTTTCGCAGAGCTGACACATATTTCACCGTTTATAGAAATGTATGCGACGCAGCACCAGGCACCTCAGCTTGCATGCAGAGCAGACTCAATTAATCGAATCTGCTTCAACACGCTGGAGGTCCAGTGTGTTGGAGTAGATAAATGTATGTGTATAAATGCCCTTAATTTTAGGCTCCTCTCCTTTTGAAAATTCTAGTCTATACATATCCCATTCATATTAGATTTCATGTAGACATATAATATTTTCACTAACAAAAACTAATCGTAGAATGAAGAACTGGAAAATCATTGACCATGAATGTATGGGAGTGAAAACATGGTTCATTATCTGATTGGCTGTTGAATATTCGAGAAGGGATATGCCAGAGCAAGTGGAAGCAGGAAGAAATACTGAAGGGGAACGAGCCTATTTTTCAGATCATTTAGAGAGTTGAAAGGCTCCTCAGAGGTAATGTGAGGTTTTGTTTTTAACTGTTTGAACCCTAAAAAAATGAAAACTGTTTCAGGATGTATGAGGAGTTCAGTTGTTTAGGTACTCTCCTTTCTAACCTGCAGTCCTTTTTAACTCTCTATCAGCTATTTCACTCTGTGTTTACATCTTTCCTATATTTAGAAACTGTATACATTTCTTCTTACAGTTCCAATTAACACTAATAGTGAAGCAAAGTATTGAAAGTAGACATTTACATGCAAAACTGACACAAGAATTACCTTCTTTGCAAGAAAGGTTCATCTGTACATAAGACTCCCCCCTCCCCCGTGCCTTAAAGTACTCTAGGGTTGGCAACCTGTGGTTTGTGGGCTGCATCCAGCCTGTGAAAGAGGACCAGTCCAGCACAGGGGACTGGTCTCATGAAGCTGTGCTACCCCACTCCTTCTCCACTGCAAGGTCTGCTGCTCTGCAGGGTCTGAACTTCCCCTTGCTGCAGATGGCTGGGAATCTGGCAGCCAGCTGCTGTGAGGTGAGGGTAGGGTGGAAACTTCTGGCCCACGGCTATAAGCCAAGTCATAAGCTCCTGGCAAAAGGCTGCCAAACCTCTGTTCTAAAACAAAAAAAAAAAAAAAGAGAGAGAGAAAAAGGAGAGCAAGAGGAGAATGGGAACGTACTAGTTAGAGATGGACATTAGAAAATCTGAAGTCAGGCAGAAGGCAGGGGAGAGATGCACGTTAGACTAACTAAAACAGAGATGTGTAAGCTTCCTTGAGCAAAAAGCTTGCTTTGTCAGATGCTAGCATCTAGTCAGCTTTTTGTTCATGAAAGCTTATGCATCTCTGCATGGGCAGATCTAAGAATTTGGAAAGGGGAGTGTGGGAGATGCCAATGACGCCGCAGAAGAGGTTGCAGTCCCTTCCCACCCATCCGTGAGCAGACCATGCCAGGGCAGCTGCTGTTGGAGAAATCTGGGAATCCCAGAAGCAGGCAAGGCTTCTCCACAACTCTCAGCACCCCCTCTTCTTCAGTGCAGGCACCTCTCCACCCATTCCCCTTTC
>NW_005842015.1:2233818-2264672 GCF_000455745.1 Alligator sinensis
TCTGGATGAAAGAAGGGGAGAACTGCTTACTGCTGCCATTTTCCTGACTGATCTGTGGGCAGAAGAGCCCCAGGCTGCTCCTGCCCTGCTCCAGCTGAGGTCTTCAGTAAGTAACAGCATGAGATGGCAGATTCAGTCAGGGATAGTGGCAACAGGCAGGCCTCCCCTTCCAATGTCTGCTCTCAGACTGCAGTGGACACCCAGGATTGGGAAGGGAACAGAAGAGCCTGGAAGACCACTGCTGCTGTCCCCAGCTGACCCACGGATAGGGCAGCCCCAGAGCTCTGGAGAGCGGCTGCACAGGGTGGAGGGGCAGTGGCAGGGTCAAATCCCTGCTCCCACCCCTTCCACTGCATTTCCCAACTGGTCCAGGAGCTCCAGTTGTGAGGAAGCAGCTGTGCAGAGTCCTGGGCAGAGTGGGGACAACAGTGTCAGTGGGTGATTTTTCCCCTCTCTTCCAGGTACTCCTGCTCTCTGCCTGCTCCTGGAGTGTCTCCCATAGTCCAGGAGCAGGAGCTTGAAGACAGAGGATGGGGACTGCCAACTGAGGATGCCATCCTCACCTCTGCCTGGCACTCTCTGCACCAACTCCCCACAGCTGGAGCCTGGAGCCCTTATGCCAGCAAGGGAAATGCAGTGGAGGAGGAAGGAACAGGGCACCATTGATCTGACACCCTGTGTAGCTGTCCCCAGTAGCCCCAGCTACAGCAGGGCAGGAGTGTTCCTGGGGCTTCCCCTGCTCCTGGTTCAACTGGGGACAGCAGCAGCAGCTGCAGGTGGGTCTGCCTTTCCTCACCTGCTCCCTGTTTCATCCTTCTCCCCTGCTCCCCCCTGTCCCAGTGTCCCATTTCAGCCCCAGGCTCCAGTGTGCTCTGGATACTGAAGAGGACCCAAGCATGGGGCAATGGAGTTGCTGGGACAGTCTTCACTGTGGAAGAGGGGAGAGACTGTGCCACTGTACACCTCCTGGATCTGTCCCTGCATCTCTGATTCAGTTAGTCAATATGGTGCATCTCTACCCTACATTACCAGTTGGAGAGAGGGAGAAGAGTGAAAGATGGTAGTACTAATGCTGGGCTTGTCATTCTGTTACACAGGTGCAATGTAAACTGACGACAACATTATGGAAATAATCAAAATATCAAGGCAACACGAGTCAATCCTATCTTAACCAATACTTTGTTAAATGTATTGCTGTGCTGGGTACAAGTGTTCAATCTAACAGGTGAGACAGACAGAGAATCCAATGTTTCAACCTGAATATTCCTACTTATAATGAAGTTGTTCAAGCTATCTAGTAGAAGTACAAACAGTAAAGAAAAACAGAAGCAACTGTATATAGCATTGTCCCTTCCAATCCATTTTTACATTTCTGCACATGGTTATAGGACTGTATTTGTGGCTTATTAATCACATTCTTGATTGAAGACTGAGCCTCAAATCTATTTGTATTTAATTCTTAAAAAAGTATATGAATTATTCAATTAGAGTCTTCCACATAATTAACCTGGTACAGAAAACCTTTCACATTTTATATTCCCATGGGAAGATGATATCATTGGCTAGTAATAGCTTATTCCTTTCAAGAAGCCTGTATTTAAAATACATATTTAGGTGTCAATCCCACAAAAAACTATGAACATTGCTCACTTTATGCATATAAGCAGTAGCTCAAGGAGATTACTCACATGGTCAAAAGGTAACCATATGCAAGGATCTTTGCATGATATGGGTCATGGAAATAACTTTTAAGGTAATTTTTAAGTAGAATATGCCTAGCAACCTAAAAAACACTCTATATGACGGACACGGGTATGAAAAATGACCATGGATTTTCCATCCACCCAAATAAGTGAGCAAATAGAAATTCAGCTACCTTCTTTTTAATAGATAAGTTGCCAAATTCTTCTGCTGGTACCTCAGTCAATAACCAAGGTTGCCCAGTCCACTTATAATAAGTGGGCTTGTTTTTTTAAAAAGTTGCTTTAATTTTTTGAGAGTCGCGGGTTGCAGTTTTCTGGGCTTGTTTTATTTGGAGGTCATTTATTTTGTGCTTCTTTGTAATAGGTGATTTAAAAAGTTATAGTTTAGAGGTGGGCAAAAAGGCGGATCTGGCTAGCAGCCAGACTCCATTTCCCAGCAGCCCCTGCCCATGTGGCTGTGGCCGGTTTCAAAGGAGACCCAGCAACCGTGCGCAGGGCTTGCGTTTCCGTGGAGACTGGCCACAGCAGCACTAGCAGGGCAGAGTTGCTCTGCATTCAGGCTGGGATCTTGTGGCAGTGACAGCATGGTCCAGAGCTGGGCCACAGCCATGATCTGCTGTCTGCATGCCCCTGCCTGGGGTGGGGGGAGGAAGGGACTTGGACAGGCTATAGCCACCCCAAAATTCCCCATAGTGCCCTGTTGGGTTGGGGGGTTGTTTTGGGCCCGTTTGGGACTTGAAATGGGTTGGCCTTGTTTTGGGCTTGTTTTTAAAGGCAGTGCCACTTTTTTTCTTGTGAGACTTGGCAATACTGCCAGTAACCCCATTTTTTGTCATAGTATTTAGATTACCTGGCAAAAGGAATTTTATACGCTAAGCTAAAATCTTGTTCAAGGTATTTTGCCGTCTCGTGTCTCCAATTAACATGGCAAGTCTTACTAGTGCATTTATGTCTCATAGAATCAGTACTTATTTTTGTAGGCCCCTTTTCTATCATCTTCTGGAAAAACTAATTTGTATGCTGTAATGTGTTAATAATTCAATAACATACAGTCTTGCTAATTCCACATCCATTCCATTCATCCTTGAATCAAGAGCTGTTTCTTGTTTTATACTTAACTTCTGAACTCGTCTTCACACTGCTGGATCTCTTACAGATTGTTCTTAAAGTCTGAACTGGAGCCGTTTGCATCTGATCTGACTTTTCCACAATAATTGCTTTTAATGGCATTTTTCTTAGGTATTCTGGAATACTTGCATAAAGGGTCTGATGTCAATACAGACTCTTAAAATGCACCATTTCTGTTACCTTATATTTCAGGCAAAGTGAACTTTAAGAAAGTAAAAGACACTTGCACAACCATAGTCATGAGTACGTAAAAAAGCATTTGTTTCTGGATTCCCTCAGGAAATAAATCATATATTTTAAGCCTGGCAACTTAAAACATACATGTGACAAATATCTGCAACCACAAACCTCTTTTATTTTTATTATATAGCAAATTGTATAATTGCTGCTGAATATGCAGTTAGTACATATATTGCTCAGTCTCAAACATCATGCTTTAATACTGTAATTACTCAAAGCTAAGATGAGGTTTCTTTTAGAGCTGTGTGAAACAGCATTGTTCCAATTCAACTTCGGTTTCAACAATTTGACAGAACAGTGTTTCGTTTCAAGTTTAGTTTTGAAACCACTGTTCTGTTTCATTTCATCAAAACTGTTCCGCTGTTTCAATGTTTTGCCCATAGGTTATAATGGGGAAACATAAAATGCAGCAGGCACACAGACTGGGGGCTCTCCTGCACCCTCAGGAGGGCTGCTAGGGTTGCAAGTCCTCCCAGGGGTGTGAGCCCCCGATCTGCCTGCCAGATGAGAGAAGCCGGGTACTGCCCCGTGGGACTGTTGAATGAGTTTTAGTTTAATCGCCCCTGCCACCATTTTGAAGTGTGGGATGCTGAATACATGAGATGCTGTGGGCATTTTAATTAGAGCACCTCCTGAGAGCTGCTGTAATTAAACCCCTTCACCTCACCCCAGAGCACATGTAAAGATGCCTTTAGATTCAAGTAAATATGTTATTATGTTCACATGCCCAGTTATATAGTTAGAATAAAGCATGTATAGCAAGTTTATAAACATTTGCTCCTTAAAGGCTTCATAGTGAAGAGTGAGAAAAAAGCATCTATCCAACTAATTCACAGAAAAGTCCATTTAAATGTTTAGCAGAACTTAATTTGCCGCAGATCACAGTATCACATGTACATACTGAAATGCAACATTGGCAGTTTTTCAACAACATTCAGCATAAATACACAGTATTCCTCAGTAGTAGGTCAGTCTTAAAAATCATTTTCTCTTCAAAATATTTGATAAAAACTATTCCTTGAACATGGCAAACACATTATCTGACAAGTGCACAACCCAATGTTTCAATGTACAATCCACCTCCATGTCAGATGCCCTTATATTTATATAAAGCCAATTTACATTTTTAGGCCACATAAGCCTTGAATCGTAAGTGACATACACAAAATCTAGATAGTTGTACAGTTTTATGGTGTCTGAAAATATCTGTGCTCTACAATGAAATATTAACTTTCTCCCAGTTTTCAACCTGATAAATAGCTTGAAACAATACCTTTTCAAGGAAAAAATAAAACATGCTTTTTATTTCTCTCTAGTAGGGCTGTGCGAAGCTTTGGGTAGTGATTCGATTCAGAGGAGATTTGGCCCGATTCAGTGGCCGAACCTGAATCGAATCAGGGGACCAGTTAAAAGGTCCAAATCGATTCAAAGCTCTCCAAATCTTCAGAAAAGATTCAGAGAGCTTCAATGATTTGGGCAGTCCCCAGTGGCTGCAGCTGACTCTGAGCTGGAAAGTAGGGGCGGGGAAGTAGGGGCTGCGGGAGGGGACCATGGAGGGACCCCTGCCAGCCTCCCGACCCCCCTCACTCCCCCAGCCCCCTCTCTGAATCAGATTTGGTCGAATTGACTCAGGACAGTGATTCAAATTACTGAATCAAATCGCTGTCCCCCGAATTGGCCAAATCCAAATCCGAAACGAATACTAGCCGCTTCTCACAGGCCTACTCTCTAGCAATGTCTTTCACTACTAACATTAGAGAAGTTCAAGTAATATAGTTTTCATGTAATTCCCCAACAGGGAAGGTACTTTGTTGCTCAGAACTAGAACCAACATCTGAATATACCAGGAAGAATTAAGAAAGTGAAAAGATCAGGCTGTTAATGTAATAAGAGGATTTTCAGTGGATAAATCTATAATGTGCTAAGGCAGTTTGCTGCAAGTGTTTGCAAACAACAAAAACCTTTCTGAGAGAGGATACTTGCTAAGCAAAGTTAAACATTTCTTATCTACTATTTTTGATATATCCATTAAATCAGGAGTGTCAAACTTGTTTGGCCCCGCTGGGCTGCATCTGAACCACAGGGTTCCTTACAGCTCATATCTGGATCCACCGCTAGTGGTAGAATAAGGCAGGGAGCCACAGGCTAAGGACAGAAGTTACACATAAACCAGTTTAAGTGATCAGAAACTGGTTTAAACCTGTAACGGACCAGAACTTCAACGCATATAAACTGCTTTAAAAATGGCCAAAACTAGTTTAAGATAAACCTGGCTGAACGTAGTATCAGACATAACTGATTTTGGTCAAACCATTTTACACAACTTCTGTCCCAGACCCCCTCCTGGTTTAAGTTAACTCACAATCCCCCAGCATCCCAGAATGCTTTGCTTTGCCTGTGCTGTCTGTTCCAGCAGAGCAGGGTTGCCCTCCCACCCAACAATCTCCTCCATAGCCAGAGCACTATCAGTGCTCCGACTGGCTGAGAAGGGGGTGGGGGTGGGAAACTCTGTTTCCGAGTGCTGGTAGCCTGCACCGGCATGGGACCCCAGCTGGTATCTGCCTGGCAGGGGTGCAGCAGCCCTTGCCAAGCATCCCCAGCTCCACCATCCCAGGTCACTGTTTAAGTAGCAGGTAGGGGGAAGAGGGCATGGTGCTGAAGCTTCTTGGATTTTTCTTTCACTGTCTTTAACAGTGATTCCTTTTGTTGTATCTCTTTAGTTAAAGCTTTACATGTCAATAGTAATCCTTCTAGAACATTTCTTTTGTCTTTTTCTTCACCCAGGGTTTATGCCCAGAGACAATCTGAGAGGACCACTGGTCACAAAATTATACAAACACATCCAGTCCACAGAAAATATCCTTATTCCAGAAACCTAGAGCTGTTTTTCTTATCACTCACTTTTCTAGTTCAGATAGCTTTTTCTTACCCAGCCTGCCATATGAAGTCAATCCAAAAAGGGGTAAAGCTCCTGAATTCCAACTTTATCTGTGCTCCCTCCCTTGCAAAACCAATTTGGCAAGTATAAGTGACTGAGCCTCCAAACCCCTAGAACAGATTTCACAATCCTCAACAGCTCTAAGTTCAAATAGCCTCCAATTTCTAAGTCTAGTGTTCAACAAAGTTTCCAAGTGCTGTGCACAATAAAGTCTCTCAGTCCAAGCAAATTCAGTAGCGTCCATCCAAGGAAGGTGGAAGCTTGAGTACTCCTGCAGCGAGCAGAGGTGGGGGGACTGGCAATGCCTGGAAAGGGCTGCTGCCACTCTCCCCCTCCAGGCACACCATGGCTGGGGACTGTGCAGGCCAGGGTGAGGGTTAAATCCCTCCCCACTCATACTTAGTCTGCCAGGGCCTGGCCACAACCCTCCACCTCAGCTCAGCTTCCCTCCAGCCTTCCAGCCACTGAAGAAGGGAAGGGAGCGATCATTCTAGCACTCCCCCTGGCTTCTAGCCTGGGCCACTGCAGGCATGTGGCTGCATTTCTGGAATCAAAAGTGAATGTCTGTTCACTTGCTTCTTGGTTTAATCTATGCAGGTTAGACTAACCTGCAAATATTGAACTGATTCCGGCTCGGGCTTTTTGAATGTCTGTAGGAAGTGTCAAAGATTAACAAATGCATTACTCACTGCCCCCATAAAACTACTGGCCCCTTGAGAAACCCCACAGGCCGTATGCTTGACATCCCTGTTTAAAATAACTGAGTGACGCCCAAATCTTAAGAGAATGCTGAACTATTTCAGAACCAAACTTTGTTCCTCTTAAAATAAATTTATGACCATTTTGGAGCATTTAAGAAATGTAATTCACATGCAAAAGAAAGCGCTAGTTCTGGTTTTGCTGATTGGCTAATCCTGACTAGAGTTTGAGGAAATTTATTTCTTCCTCTGAACCACTAATATCTTTTACCATGCGATTCTCCCACAAATATTTGCATTTTCCTGGTTTAACTGAAAAACATGTAAACCTTTTAGTTGTAATAAAATTCTTCCTTTCACACAAACTGACTGCTGATAAGGATGGAAGGATATATATGTATTTGTGCCCTCCTTTGCTTTTTATATTATAAAAAGGTCTGAAAGTTAGTGACGGGTGGGGACAACTTTCAGAGTCTTTTTCTTCTCAATATGTTTTACCCCAGAAATATAAGGTCTGTGAAAAAATGTTCTTTGTTTTCAGTGGAGACATTTTCAGAGTTCTGAAAACTGGACAGAAACAAACACTCTCATCCCTCTGCTGAAGGGAGAATAATTGGATCTTTCATTTGATATAATAAGACATTCTCCCACAAACCTTTATCAGAATTAGACAGATTCTAACAACTACAAATAATAATAAAAATAAAAAACTCTGATGTTTGAGGAAAAAATCTATTCCCCTACCAATTCATTTTTCCTTGTCATGTCATAATCCCATTACATTTCTACTTTTCCAATACAAACAGGAAAATATGAACTTGATATTTCTAACATACAGACAAGAACCCCCCTTCCACCCCCAAAAAAACCAACAGAAAATGCAAACTTATTTACAGCTATCTTTATACATGAAAAAGCATTCTTTCAGGGCAAAAACAACATTTTTCTCTAGTGTAGGTTAACTTTATATAACTATTCATCTTTGAGAAAGGCCTCCAACTGAAAATGAAAGGCCTGTATTTCAAGAAAGATATGTTTCTAAAAAAAAAACAAACACATTTTGGAGCTATTTTCTGAGGAAATGGCAGCAACACAATTCTCAACAGAAGAACACTCCCACAAAGTACCTCTTTGTAAAAATCTTGAGGCTATCAACCACCAGCTGTCCACTGGCATTACCTAAAGACCAGAACTTCATGTCACAGAAGAATGAACTTTTTCTTTAGGTCAACATTAAGATTTATTGGCACTCAGAAGGGTATACACCAACTTCAAGGTAAAACAGTTTGACACAAATATCTGAGATAACTCTATCAGCACTGTATTTCAGCTACTCCAACCTGCACTGGCTGCTCTTGTCAGAAGTCAGTGACTGCATGATTCAATAGTCTGTGACTTACTGTGAGATGTGAGTTATTGGGGTCAGCAATGTCTCACCCTCCAGGTCAAGCTCATCTGCAAAGCTGTTGGTCCTGGTGAAGGGTCCTGTGTTCACATCTAAGAACCCAGGACTTTTTTTCACTGTGAGGAAATATGTAGATAAGGGTTAGGGCAACAGTGTATAGCTGTTTTTAGAAAGGCTGTACAATACATTTACTGTACATAAGAGTAGGTAAATGGACAAATAAAAGAAATGACTTAAATACAAATAAAAATTATAGAAGTAGTTGGTATATAGGACAAGACTGCATCCAAAGGAAAATAAGATATGGAAATATTTTTATATGTGAAAATTTCAGCCTTTGGTTATGCAACATGACAATGTCAAATCCTTCTTCTCTGCAAAAAAACTCCATTTCAGGTAGTTGCTTCAGGATTTTACTGGAACTCAGACCCATCTGTGCTAAAATTATTATTATTATTCCAGAGAAAAGATCTGGGGAAGGGGAGGGGAAAAAAAACCTACAGCCATTTGTGGATATTCCTCATATATGAGCATTTAGACATTCAGGTGCTGGTCCATGCTCAAGGGATTGTATGTACATTCTGCATTAAAGAGTAAGTGAATAAAAATGTAAACAGTCCTGGGAGCAAAGACAAGAACCCAGGATTGCCCACTCTCAGGTGAATGCTTTCACTAACAGGTTACTGAGTCACGCTTCCTCTTGCTAACTCTCTTTTTCTGGCCCCATGAATCTTGCCCTCTTGGCAACACAGAGATCCAGCTTTAGCAGGAGGGGTCTTGGGGCCTCAGCCTTGCCTCTATCCTGTTAAACAAGAGACTTTCTGGAGAGAGAGACGAAGTAGCTCTGAGCCCCTCTCAGGCTGAGGGTCCCATAATTCAAGTCTTCCACTTTCTGGATAAGTGCTCTAACTCTGAGGCTGAGATAAAAGGGGGTGACACCACCAACACTATTTGTTAATGAACATGCCTATGGCTTCTGTGCTCTGACCTCCTCTCAATGATCAGTGGGAAGGATGCATAGTATAAGCTTACCTACTGCCGTGGACACCCCAGAGGATACAAGCACTGGGGCACTTTATTTATGAATTCAAAATAGGATTAAGTGTGAAATACATGCTGAGATACCAGCCCTGTTAAGACTGTGGTGCCATTGACTACTTGTAGTAGCAAAACTGTTGGCACCTAAACCACTTCGGCACCTATGAATTTTCAGTCATCTGACTGGGGATTCTGTGGTTCACTTTCTTAGACTTGGATGGCCTAAGTCCCACCTAAGTTCTCCTTTAGGCACTTTAAGTGCTTGTTTAGATGTTTCCCCTTGGCTAATATTCACTGGTATTGGAAATACCATAGACTGGTTGTTGCATCTATACAGCAGTATACATGTACATAGTATCACACAGGTAATAGAAAACATCATGAAATAAAACTACATAACTGCGTTTACTGTAACTAGGGGTGTAGTTGGCAGCTGTGCTGGACCAACACCCCTGACACATGGAAGATGCCAAATTTTAGCCGATTTTGGATTTTAAACTTAATTGCAGAACAACAAGGAAGTTTTTTTTTACCTCCCTGCCTGCTGTCTGACACCTTCAGGGAAGGAATTCTACCTGATCAACACATCAAAGAGGTACTCAGCACAGCTCACAAAGACACTCTCATGGACCCAGAGGGACAGCCTTCCATCTTCAACTCCCTCTGTGCAAAAATGAAGTTTATTTCCTACCTATGGGGACTATTTACCATCTTGTACCATCTACACTTTTCCCAGAGCCTGACGAAGGGACTTTGATCCTGAAAGCTTGCAGAAAAGGACAATTTTCTTGCCATTTTCCAGTTGGTCTAATAAAAGGTATCATTTTGGAACCAAGTGTTCTAGTTTTTTGTATGTCTTTACTGTAACTATGTATTTACGGTTAGCAACACTGACTGTGAGCATATGCTGGTATTTATGGTGGCAGCTTTTCAGCAACCCTAACACTATAAAACAGTTCTTTTTTAAAGATCCTCCACTCAGGCTTATCTGTATGTTTTTTAATTACAACAGTAAATAGCACCTGCCCAAAATAAGATAACATACAAAGCAAAAGCACAAAACAGAAATCAATATTTAAACTACCTGTGTAAAGCATTAGACAATGGCAATAATTCTACTATGTCTTGAACTCAAGAGTTCATGAACATTTCATGAAATGCTTGGACCTTAGATGAGTTACAACACTAAATTAACATAGTTTACATTATATTTGATAACAGCGCAACCCTGACTATTGTGCTCTTAGGACAAGCAAAGAGGTACTGAGAGGGAACAATTAAGTATCTGGGCATGTTATTCATAAGGGGGGTGTCTACATGAGACATTTACTGTGGAATAGACTAATTAGCTCTGCAGTAAACACTGCATGTCTACATGTGCACTCCTATAAGGCTGTAGGAAACCAATTAACTCCATAGCAGAATAGTATTTGTAAATACAAGCAAATACTACCCTCATGCTCCAGCCAGCTGGGGCAGCATCTATGCATGCGCTGCTGTTGGTTAAAAAACCCTGCAGCAGGATAGTGCTTGTAAATACACACTGAAGCATCCTTGTGCAGCCAGACCCTCCACAGCACACTGAGCTGGCCAGAGCATCCCAGGGCTAGCAGGCCCAGAGCCCCATGTCAGCTAGGGCTGCTCTGACCCAGCTTAAAATACTGTGGTCCTGGATGCATGTTCAAGCAGTGCATCCTGGAGTAATACATTCTGGAGCAATAAGCCCCAGAGTTTATTGCTTTGCATTAATTGTATGCATAGACTCACCCAAGGAGCATTATCCTACTCCCAACAAAATTAGTAGAGGTTATGCAATGGAAGCATAATTAGGAATAATAAAAAAAAAAACTTTAAAAATGCAACAAAGTTTTAGTCAGGTACTAGATGACTTCAAATGGCACAAATGTAGTCAGATTTTTACAGATGAGTAATCAAGTAAAAATTGTGATTACATCATCAACCATATGGCTACTCAAAATAAAAATTAAGTAAACTGCTTTTTAGTAATTGCCCTGTGAGAACAGGGACCCTGAAATCACAGGATGAAATAGAATTGGGTAGAACTATCCCCAGGATATATCATTTTACCTTAAATTAGGAACTCAATTAACACAGTAATGGCTTAGAGCCAATTTTAACAGTATTGGAATGAAAGTTCTATAGCAAATTATAGTAAATTCAAGCATCTGCTGTTATTTTTCTGAGTAATATCATCTGTTGGATTAATCACACACTGCTGCATTCCCCATCCATGACAGTGGTTATGAAACAAACAGCAGAAGAAGCCAGCTTAAGACATGCAACAAAATGACTTTAAAGGGCCTTATATAACTTTGCTAACCAGACTTCTTTGGCTTTTGCTAAATAAATTCTGAATGTTCAATATTCTGCCAGATGCAGACAAAAGCCAGGATCCGAAAAGTCTCTTTCCTCATTCCATACATAGTACATGCTTCTCTGAACATATTAGTCAAAGAAGGGGTGCCACCTAGCCATGCATTCCAATTATGAATGGCAATAATACCAAACATGAAACCACGTGAAGTGCTTACCAAGCACTCTACATTTTCTTTTCCTCATCTGAGGGATGGTATGTGGGAAGTCTTGAAAGAGCTGTTATTGGGTTGTAACAATTATTCTTTTGGTGCTGAAGGTGGGAAGGGGACAGAAATGATATTTAAAAAAAGAAAAGAAAAGAAGAAATTTAAGCCAAATCCAATCCAATTTGAAAAATCTCTGATAGTAATGAGAGAGTTCACCAGGCATTATATATACTGCTCCCCTGCACCACTTCTGGGTTCGCCACCGAGCATGTGCCCCTCCCTCCCCGCCATGCTCCTGTGGGACGCTCCATCCACCCCACCATCACAGCATTCACAAGCCGTGCCTGGTACCTCAAGATAGGTAGAAAAACCATTTAAAGCTGTGTCTATGGCCAAATCGCTGATTCTCCAAACCACTATTGAATCTTCAGATTCGGATTCTGCCAAATCAAATCAGGGACAGTGATCCAAATCAACAATTCCAATCACTGTCCCCGATTTGAGCTGAATCCAAATCTGAATCGAATAGGGACCGCGTCGCATGCCCATAATATATGAAGCAACTGCCTACTTTTTGCCTTGATATGCTAGAAGTCCCTCAGGGCTAATGTGTGGGTAGTCTTGGGCAGCACAAGGGCCCCCTCAGCATTCTCCTATCTCTGTGTTCTTTAACAGACTTTCTGCTTGCAGAAGTGCAGGGAGAACCACTTCCAAAGAGTTTCTGTTTTTCCCACTCACCTGTATAGGCAGGAGAGGGTGGGAAGTGGGTCACTGATGCCCCCCACCCCTGGCTCCAATGCTCCCCTGCTTATATAGTACTGAATGTCACATATGACACCCGGTATAGATCAGCTGAGGTTTATTCCTTCCCTTGGGCAGAAAAACCTGAAAAGAGACTGACTCCTAGAGTCACAAACTCCATCCCAGGCTATTCCAGAAACAGTGGAAGATGTATTGTCCCTTATTCTAGGCTCAATTTTCCAAAATCTTCACTTTTTATTTTTAAAAAATGTTAAAAAAAGTTAGTGATATTATTTTGGGGAGGGATCCATTTTTGTTCAGCTCTATAGTTTGCAAGCAATTTTTATACTGAATAAATTCAATGGAAGGTGTCATGTTTTTGAAAATGTAACAAAGCTGGACAAAATCAAAATGCAAACAGCAACAACAAAAAGGCAATGCTGTATTTGCAATGTTTTCCTGTTTTTTTTTAACCAGGTCTAGCTAAGATGTTAAAATTGGGAAACAGTAGGATAAAGCTTGGCATAACTATTCCATTTAACTCAGCAGAAAACAATAGGGTTGCATGTAAAACAACAGTTTTGCTCCTCACACTGTCTGTGTGAAGAGATACGGATGATGGAGCCAGAAAATCAAACCAACACTTCAAAACAACACCCACAGCCTTAGTCAAAGTGAATCAGAACCACTGCTGCCCCGGGCGGCCCCCAGGACCCCACGTAAGGCTGCTGGGGCACCACTTGTGCTGACCCCAGCCTTCCCTACCTCCCTCAGCACAAGTTGCCATGTGCTAGAGCACGTGTGCAGGGGCATGCCCTGGGGCAAAAAACAGCGGCTCAAGTATGTGCCATGGGAAACGCACATCCCTACATGTGCACACTTGTCTGGATGCACCCATATAGATCTTTTTCCAATAGTTGACATTTTTCCCTTGAGCATGCTTTTTTCATTCCCCCCTCCCCCCGCCCAAATTTTTTTCACGCAAAGTGTCTACTTTCTACAAAACATCTCAATTTTTTGGTTAAAACACTAAAGTTCAGAACTCTATATTCTCTGCACGGAAAAAGGCTTACTCCCACTCTACCATTTTGTCAGACATAGTAAGCAAACTCCAAACTCTGCAGTGCAAGGATTTAATTACTGGTAATTGCAAAAAGGACAGAGCATTGAAATACATGTTTTACCTGGAGAAGAAGGAGCACTGGAGGACTGTTGCTCTGCAGAAAGTGATGCCCAGGAATGTTGACGGTCTGAGTCATAGGAAAGATGTACACAACAAGAGTCAGACAGGAAGGAGGGGAAAAAAGAGACAGTTGGAGAGACATTCACATGCCTTTAATTCAAAGTCTGTGTTGGGTCTGTCCTCTTTAAAATTAAACAATAGAAAAATTGGGAAAGAAACTTTTATTAAATTCTTAATTAAAATGCTTGCATGTGTATTCCAGAGCTTATTTAAAACTAACTTACCACTAGGGGGAGGCATTTTGCCTCCTAGAACTATCCCCGTGCACCACAGAAACAGGTCTTCTGCAGGTTACTGTCCTCAAGTGCCTGACCTGTTCTGCTAGACAGTGTGACTGTAGCTCTGCCTGCCCCCTGCCACATTTGTGGTATGCCTGAGCACTACCTCTCACAAGTGGATAACCACAAAAGGAGTAGGCTCTCTTTTAGGGTTTTAGTATTCTTTACTACTGTGTACAGTAAGCATCACACACAGTTAAGTTTTTGTACAGTAGGAAAAAATGGAAGTACTGCATGCAATTTAAGTTGCCTGATTCTATTTTCAAGTGCTTATAATTTTTCCAAACTTAATTTTAGCTGAACATCTGGGGGGAATTTCAATCAAAATGTTTCAGCCAAGTCTACAAGTAAGGTTAGGGAAAATGTTTTTTGCTTTTTATTTTTATTTTTTACACTTGTTTTTTTCTAAAAGTCCTGCTGATATCATATTTTGGAGCAGGTATTGTATATTTATCAGAGGTGTTGCCTTCACTTTTGCGGTGCACATTTTCTTTGTCCCATGAGAAATCTGCCTAAATTAACTCAAATTATGAGACTATGGCCGCTGACAGATCCTAATTTACTTGTGCAATTGAGATCTAACAAATTTTATGCCGGATCCCAAAAATCAAACTTCCTGCCATAGAAGGTCTTCATTTATGGTGTTAATCATATCATACACATGATCCGTCTCCTCCTCAGCTCCTGTGTACTGACTAGACTGACTAGCCTAAGGCTGCAATGGCTGGACAGAACTATCTCTACATTTTTTCCTCCTAACTCCCAAGAGCCCTTGTACAGCTTGTCACTGGAACTAGGAGACTGTCTCCCTCTGCTCTCAGTGTTTGAAGAAGCAGCCTGATTACAAAGCAAATGCAAAAACGAGGTGAACCAAGGTAGGAAGAGAGCAGCCTAGGACTGTGAGGGAGTTGGAAGATGGCACCAGATTAGGAATCTTGTGGATCGGGGAGAGGACTCAGGGTGGGCAAATGGACTTGGACAGAGAGACTGGCAGGGAGACTGGGACCAGAACCCAGGGGGTAAAGACTTGGACTGGGGAGCCCAGAGAGGTTCCATTTTGCCTGATACTCTGTTTGTGCAGAAAGCAGATATATAAAAAATAAAACCAGTAAACAACATATTTTCTCCTAACCTCACTTTCAGAATTGGCTGATTAGGTTGTAGGGGAAAAGAT
The DNA here is from genome assembly GCF_000455745.1 of Alligator sinensis. NCBI lineage: Eukaryota > Metazoa > Chordata > Crocodylia > Alligatoridae > Alligator > Alligator sinensis. The sequence goes on from NW_005842015.1 coordinate 2,248,948, forward strand.
GGGTGGCCATGTAATTAAAGACTGGATCACCATGCATGCAAATGAGAGGGCCACATTAAGTTTACACAGGGAAACTTAGTTCTGCATTTCTTAACTTCTGAGTGCCTCACTTTGCTATCTTAATACTTTTCTAATATAGGTGTGTGTATATGCATAGTAAGTATTTATGCTGAGCGCAGGGATAAATATACTCATTGCTTTTCTTTCTTTTTCTCCCCTAAAACTATTGTGAGAACACTGCTAGCTGAATTCCAACGTCTACCAAATTCACTATGTGGCTGCGCCGCAAATGTAAAATTAATTTAAATTAGCTGGCAACCTTCCTCTAGAGAATTTCCCCAGTGCTGCTAATATAAAACAGGCAGAAATGACTTCACTCTTCGTACTCCTCCCTGTCCTCTGCTTGTTCCACCACATCTGTCATCACTAGATATGCAGCATTGCCTCAGGTAAAGACAGCAAGGAACCTTATTTTTAGAGTGTGGAGGTAGAGGATTGGGCAAGAGAATGATTCTGGTGGAAAGAAGTTTCATTTTGCTCTGCTCATGCAAGTCAAAACTCTAGTGGAGGTTCAGGTTTAACTTAAAACAGGGGTGGTTAGAGAGGAACGAAGAACTGCAACATAAACACTGTTACCTCTTCATCTCCTCTGCACCAGAATTCTTGTGCGAGTAGAGTGAAGAAATCAGCATTGTATATTTTTGGATAACATAACAAAAGTCCTAGAGTCCCTGGACCAAGTTCTCTGTTATTAAAGTCAATGGGATTTTTTCCAATCTTCAAAGTTTGCACAGTTAGTTCCATAATAGCATGCAACTCCTCGCCCTCACACCAAAGTGTTGTTGTGTTTTCACAGACCTAACTCTAATGCTAAACCATGTTGGAAAGATTCCTTGTTAAGAAGGCTCCTACATGCATCCTCTCAGAAAAACCCACATATGTATGGGGACTTGAAAGGTCAATGACTCCAGACTGGTGTTGTTCCCATAAAAAACATGGTTTATTTAATTCTCAGGTGCCCATCTCTATATGAATGCCTCCGTGCATTTTTACAGGTGCAAGCATTTATGCATGTAATTTCTGAATGCATAATATAGTAGATCAAGTCTGGAAATTTTGCTGGTACCCTCATCTCTCTGGTTAGGAAAGTACAGTTTGCCTAAAGGTTTGTGGGCTCAGTTACTAGTTGTTTGATCACTTCATGATGGAGTATTAAATGCACTTGATTATGATGCAATAATGCAAGAGAATGGATGGTGTCCAGCACTTTATAAACAAGTAATTTATAAACAGGCTTCCTGCTTTTCTGCTTCAGTAATGAAATTGTGATTGTGACCAGATGTGCAAGGTCTATTTTAGTTTATCACAGTGTCTTTGGTAGCAAAGGAATTCTAGCAAGCTGTCACTAGGCACACACAAAAGCACTTCAAATAATGTTACATAGTCATAGTCTGGCATGCTGAAGAGAAATTAATTTTCTTCAACTTACCAAGCAATTTTAACATTCCTGTTTTTCCTGTATACTTGTAAGAGTTTTTGAGAGGAAAGAACACAGATAAAAAGAAGATAAAATAAGTGTCAGAAGAAATGGAACACTTTAGATTGACAGCTCAAGAGCTCATTCTGAAGTAGTATTAGTAATCTCTCCACAAATCACATTGCCCTTTAATATGTTTAAGGATTCAAAATCTCAAAAAAGGGATTTGATAAATATAGGCTTTCATAAAGCTTGCATATTACGTCAGTTGGTGAGAAGATATTTTTCAGTGATTGGCCCACAGAATCAAGTCAAAGTTTATCCGCCTTCCAACCACTAAACCATTTGAACAAGATGTAATTGTTAATCATTCAAAAGAGGCCCAGGAAGTCTGTAAGTGAAGAAAGATTGTAAAACAGGACAGTAGTGCACCCAGAATGATATAAACAGTTGAGTCCTTCCTGAACTATAATATGCCTGGTTTCAATTAACACTCTAATCATCTCATTATAATGGCCATAGCATGTAGTCAAGTCAGCCAACTTTATGAAAAAAATGTAAGAGCTTAAAAATCTAAATGATCTATAAAATGTACCTTTAAAATAGTACTTCATTTGCTATGAGCATTTTTTACAATACTTAAAACATAGAAATTAACAGTCTCTAATACAATATGCTTTAAAAATATATATACTGTAATCAGTTATTTTATGTATGACTTCTAACATGCCTAAGAAAGATCGTAATTACCACAGAACTATAAAACTTTCTTCCTCCCTTTACCTACCCAAAATCCTTATAAATGATGAATTACACAGATGGCTCGTATTTATTTCAAGTACATATAAAGCACTGTCACTTTCTATCTAAATATTTAATTTATAACCAATAAATTGCAAGAAGGGAGAGGTCATGGTTGCATGTCGCAGAGCAGGAGAAGTTACGGGTTTATCAGTTCTCTGATGCCAATGTGCAAGAACAGTGAACAACTTGGTTGAACTTCTTGGGGTAGAGATCATGGGGACATAGTTGATAACTAAGACCCTATCAATTGAAAAGCAGGTGATTTAGGCACAGAGAAAGTAATTTTACTTGCAGGTGGAAGACAATATTTAACCTTAGCCTAAAAAAACTATAGTGGAGCATGTTCATTAAGTAAGCTATTGAACCTTATCAAGACCAGACAGGGGCAAAAGCTAGAGGAAAAAGTATTTCTGGGAAAGAAGAGGCAGCATATTCTACCACAAACCTTTCTTCTGGACCAGTAATTCTCAACAATGGTGCCGCAAGATGCTTTTTTACAGATGCCACAGAGTGCCCCACTGTGTTAGTACTGTTATGTGTACAAACACCTACCCATAATCCACAAGTTAAACATGGGGATGTCAAATAGGAATAAAAAAAATTCTGACCTGCTGCAATCTTTCTGAGTTCTTTGCTACAAAAGAATTCCTCTGTTATTTTTCCCTAGTCAAAAAATGAGTGAACGCTAAGAGCTGGCATTTTCTGAAGGGTGCCTTGAATCTCATGAGTACTGCCTGGAGTCTAAAAAGGTTGAGAACCACTGTTCTAGACGTATGCTGTTTTAACCATCTTAACTAGGATCCTGTGTGTAATTAATCAATAGTTCATTACTGTTACGTTATAACTGAATTTCTTACCAGAATTGTCATATGCATCAATACTAAAGTCAGATTTCCTGTCATCCATCACATGGTCATAAGTGATGTGTGGCACAGTTAATACTTTATCAGGGGAAGAAGGTCCATTGTCCTTCTCTAGCTTAAACTTCTTCTTTTTCACCTAAAAAATGAATACAAATTAGATTGGGGTTGGACTAGATGACCTCTGGAGGTCCCTTCCAGCTGTATTTGTCTATGACTATATATGATTATATGACTATAAGACTTCTTGGAGCCACTCTAATTAAAGTGCCCCACTGCCCCCACCTCCTGGAGCATGTGTATAAATGCCCATAAATAACAAACAAGCTTAATTAGGATAACCAGATCAAAGAGATTCTCACCATTTGTATTCACTAACACCCTCCACTCATGATAATTTTTACAAAAGTTGGAAATTAATCCCAGCAACCTGGACCAATTCCAAGTTGAATAATGGCATTCTGCTCACCTATATCCACCCCCTGCAATTTCTGTTGAATTAAAATATTCACTTTCACTATCTGTCTGTAACAGAGTGGTTTGTCCCTTGAAAGGGAAGCAGAGCCTAGGACACATGAACCCAGTTCCAAACCATGGCCTTTTACTGATAAATGCTTTGTTGGAGGATCAGCCATCAAACTGGGAATGGGGGGGTGGGAAGGGTCTGGCATTTTCACCAGGGCTAGGGTCAGACATTCAAAAAGCCAGAGCCTGAATTGATTCAATCTTTGTAGGTAAGTCTAACCTGCCTAGATTGAATCAATTTGGAAGTGAACAAACATTTCCTCTGGACTGAGGAAATGCAGGCACTTGCCTGTAGTGGCTCAGGCCAGGAGCCAGAGGACACTAGAGTGCACCCTCAGCTGCAGGGAAGCTGTGCTGGGCGGGGCATGGCTAGCCCTGGCAGTAGTTTGAAGTGAACTGGCCAGGAAGGGGGTTTAATTCCCTCCTCCCTGTCTGGACCCAAACCAGTCTGCCTGGGCTCCCTGCTCACTGCCGTAGTGGCAGGTGTGAGGACATGACAGATGCCAGCCAGCATGGCCCCCGGAGGCATAGTGGGCAGTGAGGGGGTTTATTCCCAACTCCATCCCCTCTGCCCCTGGGAGACAACAGGGGGGCCTGCACGCCCCAACCATCACCGCCGATTGCTCCCTGCATGGAGGCAAGCAGTGGGATAAGCTCCCTCCCTGTCACCTCTGTCAGATGCTGGGGCGAGCAGTGGCACCAGTGCTTGGAGGGGTGGCCACAGCCCCCTAAGGCCCATTGCCGCTCACCCGACACAGTTTGTGGCAGCTCTGCCCGTCCCACTCCTGCCCACATTGTGCCTCCCCCTCCCCCCGGTCAGGAAGAGGCTTGCACTCTGGAAAGCCATAAGAGGGGCTGAAGCCCCTGTCACAGTCACTCCCCCCTTGCCATTCCAGCAGCAGGGGCAGGGGCATGGCCAGAGGCTGCCTGGCATGGCGCCCTTAGGTGAAGGGACAGGGATGGGTGTTATTCCCCCCTCCCTTTGGCATCTGGCTGAAGGGGCAGGGAGGGGGCTTATGCTGCTGCTCGCCCCATGCAGGTGATCAGCGGTGGTGGTCAGGGTGGGCAGACCCTGCTGCAGTCCCCCCCTGGGCAGGGGGTGGAGGAGGAAATAAACCTCCTCCCTGCCCCCTCTGCCTTAGGGAGCTATGCTGGCCAGCATATGGCCACATCCCTGACCCTGCTGCTGCAGCAGCAGCAAGTGGGGAGCGCCAGGCAGACCTCAGCTCAGGTCCAGACAGGGAAGGAGGAATTAAACCCCCCTCCCTGGCCAGTTCACTTCAGGCAACCGCTGGGGCTGGCCAAACCCCTGCCTCTGGAGCAGTGAGGGAGAAATGCCTGGCAGGTCTGTGCTGGTGGGACAGGGGAGGGAGGGGGAATAAACTTCTTCCCTGCTCCCTTTGCCTTAAGTGGGGGCAGAGGTGGGCCAAACCCCCACCCCTGTCCACCTGTGCTGCAGAGGTGGGGCCAGCCCTGCTCCACTGGAGCAGAGAGCATAGCCCCACCCAGGGCTGCAGAGCATACTGGGATGCTGGGAGACTCTGGTTTAACTAAAACCAGGAAGGGGTCTGAGAGAGAAGTTTGACTTGAGCTCAATCTATCTGATACTACTTTCAGCCAGGTTTACCTCAAACTGGTTTCAGCCATTTTGGAACTGGTTTATGTGTAACTTCTGTCCCTAGCCCAGGTGACCGCGATGTCTCATGTAAAGTAGCCAACTTGGGGGATGATTAGCAAATTAGCTCAGGCAGAATGGAACTCAGCACTGGCTAATTTGCCCTCCGAAGAAATTGCATAAATGCACCTGCTCTGAGTGTCATACTGCTGCAGTGAGACTGCTACTAGTACCCAGGCTAAGTGACTGCAGTACAGACATACCCTATAATGCTCTGACTCAACTTTCAGAATGAGAATCAGGAGCACCAACCAGTCTACAGTCCAGAGAAACTTGGAGGGAGTCTTCCTGGAGTAGAATCCAGACCCTAACTTTTCCAGAAATTTTGAACGATTGATTTTGCTAAATTAAATATAATATATTTACAGTTATACATTTAATATACCTTTTCCATGTAAAATATATATAGTATTTGACAAGAATCCAAATTTGAACATAAGATCCTTGAAACTGGAAGCAGTTCAGCACCAGATCTGAATAGGTCCAGGTCTTTTATATGTATTGGAGGTTGGCAATTGCAAACTGGACTGAGAAAAGATGTGTGGTTCAAGGCTGAATGCTGACTAGTGTTCAGATTAGGTAGCATTGACTGTTCTGGTGGCATATCAGACTAAAATAATGGAAATCTTGCAAAATTGCTTGTTAGATTTTAGCTGTATTCAAACCATAACCTTAAAGTAGGCCTCTGTTAATTGTGACCAAAACTACAGAGGCAAGATTCAGTGGGTTATCACTGAGGACTGAATCTGCCCCTCTGAAATTTGAGAGATTCTAATGTCAGAGTAAGGCCTCTCCTAAGAGACCAGCTTGTACACTTCCACTGGTAAAGGATCCAAAGCACTTTACAATCCTTAAGGAGTTGCTATATGGGATTCTCTTATTATTATTATTGTTTGTAAATCTGTCATATTTGCTTTTTTAAAGAATGGGGTAATTCTTAAAATTTCAGGCATCATCTTCATTAACAGAGCCATTGTGTGCAGGTAAAAAAAATCTGCTAACTTTTCAGTAACATATGTAAATTACCAACTTAAATCTATAACATTTTTTAATGAATAGGTATTGCTCTGTGTGCTCAGGAGCTACAGAGTCCTAAATCCGGCTATGAAACAAGACAAACTAATATGCTACAGTTAATTTAGGAAAAATAAATGTTGCTGATAGGAAAAACAAGGTCATTATGCTGCCTATCTAAATACTTTTCCTGAGTACAAATAGGGTCCTCAAATCAAGAAAATTGTACTGATTTCAATTAAACAATGCCTATTTACATCACCTGAGGAACATATTTTTCCCTTCCCTGTACAAACTTCCGTGCAATGTTAAACAGCTATGACTGGAGTGGATGAAGCAATACATAATTCAAATCATATCTGAAAAAGTTTATTTCATTGCAAAGGATTCCAAAACACTATACACATGAAATATGACCCTGTTGTACCTGTTTCTGGCATTGAGAAAAAGGATCAAGCAAACTGCATCTGGGAAGAGGGACATTTTGGCCCCAGACACAAAGACATAACTTTTGTAAGAACTGCCATGGAACCATTAGAAGTAGTTGTTTAAGAAATATAGGCCTGCTACTTTTTGTAAAAAACAAACTTCCAAATAGGATGGTTGGACACTGATGTGCATATTCCGTCACATACAGTTACCATATTTTTTCCCATATAACCCAACCTCAAATATAACACACCCTATTTGTGGAAGGCCAAAGAAGGAAAAGAGATCTTACCTAGGAGTACAAGTAAGTACCTGGGGTCTGGGACCTCTGGGACTAGGGGCCACGTGCTGGGGCTAGAGGCTTGGGAGCCACTGGTTGCATGCTGGAGCTGGGAATCAGGGCTGGGGGACTGGAAGCTGGGGACTACACAATGGGGACTTGGGGTATGGAGGCCACATGTTGGGCCTAGGGGCTTTGAGGCTGTGTTCTGGAGCTGGGAGCAACACACTGGGGTCTTGGGACCAGGTGCCAAATGTCACATGCCAGGATTGTGGAACCATGACTAGGGGGCTTGAGAGCTGTGCACCAAAACTGGGGGCTTGGGATTTGAGTGCTACATGCTGGAATGGGGGAACTGTGGGGCAGGGACCACATGCTGTGCACTGGGACTGGGAGTTTGAAGGCAGTGCGGCAGGGCCCAATCTGGCCATGGTGATGCCAGGGCCACATGGCAGTGCTAGGTCCAATTCAGCCATAGTGCAGCTGGGGGCAATTTGATGGGGACTGATTCACTTGCACCTACCCCTGGAGGCCAAATGGTGGGGTTAGGCCCAATCTGAATATGGCAGTACTGGGGGCCGTGTAGCAGGATAGGCCCAATCAAGCCATGGCAGCACTCGAGGCCATGCAGTGGGTCCAACTCTGTCACAGGCCAAGCATGTGCTCTAGCCCATCAGTTCTCAACCTTTTGCACCTACATCCCACCTACGTAAGGTCAAAAAATCCCAGTCCCACCAGTCGAGGGGGGAGGTACCCCCAGTGGCCAACTGAAGCATGCAAAAGCAAAACCAAAGTCCCACCATGACACTTCCGGTTTTACTGCCATAACCTGAGTCCCACCAGTGGGATGCATCCCACTGGTTGAAAAACCCTGCTCTAGCCTGTTCCCGCATGTTGCTGGGGTGGGAAGCTTCCCATGGGTCCAGACACTTGATAGCAGGGCAAGGGGCTAGCAGGGGTGTGCAGAGCGGTGGCAGAGTTTATCTGTTGTGGCTCTGAGAGCCACAGCATTTAATGATGCAGCTGTTCTGCCTCTCCCTCCACCCCTGCCACTAAGTGCCCGAACTCATGGGGGGCCTTTTCCTCATATGCAACCCAATTTTCCCCAGTTTGGGGAGTAGGTTATATGTGAGAATATATGGTAGCTGTTTGTACAGTCAAAGTTAGGAAGACCAAGAACATAGGACCTTTTTTGCTCTGAAAGAATGGTCCACAAAGCAGACATCATTTTTTCTTTCCAAATTTCATCCAAATCATGTTAATTGAGTAGGACTCAGTTTCTCACCTAGCAAGTTATTTATTATATTTATACTGTATATAAACAGTTGTGAATCCTTAACTACATATATACTTCATGTCTAAGTGGTCCCAAAGGACCTATGTGTTTGTACACAAGATGTTATTATCAAAGGATAGGTTAAGCCATAAAAATAGTATGTGATAAGTAGCACAGGTTGGTTTATTTTTTACAAATGGAACTTCCTTCACTGAAAGTTTGTATGTACCTTTCTGTTGCTCATTTTCAGCACTATACATTCAGTTACTGATTGACTGAAGTGAGTTATATCACTGCTGCTCCCTCCCCAAACTTGACACCTATCAAAATCAAATCAGTGAACCACAGCAAATTAAGCTATAGTTATAAATGCTTTATGAAGAAAATCCCAATGCTGATATGAAAGTGAAACTTTAAGACCAAGTAACATCCTGAAATACAAATACAGTTCACTGTTTTTGGAAAAAAAGCAGATTCAATATTATCTGTATAGCAAACATATTAATGGAACTACCAAAATAAGAAAGAAAATCAAGATTAGTTACCGATACCATTACAGATTTCTTTGGTTTTGGACTTGGTGACATCAAATGATAGTTCCTAGCAGGTTTTCTTATGTATATTTTCCACGTAGAAGAATCTGGGTTTTCTGCTGCATAACACCTCCACGCAGTCTAAAATAGTTGTTAGCAAAATAATTACTATAATAAATTATTTGTTACAGTTTTTTGTTAAAATGCAAATTCTACAATTTCTTCTCTACAAATGTAGAGTAGTTTGCCATTTGAAATTTTTGTGGAAAATCCTCATTTAGTAACTTAAATCCAACTAGTTTAAAACAGTTTGAAAACCATAAAAACGGGGGAAAATGTTCTCCTTTTTTAAGCATATCATTCACTTGCAATAGGTTAAGTGGGTGCTTAAAATCAGGCAACTACACTCTCAATTAGTCAGAGGGAGCTCAAACCTTTGAAAGTCAGGCTTCTCATATAAGTGGTATCCTAGGCACCCAATTATTTAATGATAGGCATCCAAATGGCACAGTGACCCAATTTTTATAGAAGTTAGCATCTTCAAGTTCCACTTCCTAAGTATGAGGACACAGGTGGCTATTTTGAGCACCCAAGTCTGAAAATGTAAACCTCATTCCATAAGAGGGGTACAACAGAACTGGAGCCAAGAAATATGTATATATCTCAAGGTACTAAAGCCATGCAAGGTTAAGCTGTAAGATAAGGGAAAGCACTATGGTTGCCTACAGACGTTTAGGGCCCACATTCTAACTCATGGCGCTTTATACAAAGCACTATAATTTAGAGATCACCCCCCACCCCCGGGCCTAACAGACATTCACCTGGGGAGGCAGACCCCCCTGGCCAGCCAGTGGTACTCTAGCAGCCTCCAAAATGTCCCTCTCCCCAGCCCCACCCCCTCCTCTCTTTTAGCCACAACAAAGCCAAGCTGGCAGCTATATGCTGCTCCTGTCAAGAGGCCTAGGTGGGAGGCAGAGGAAGGGAGCCCTCCTACGCCTGGCTTGAGCCTCTTGACAGCAGCATCAAGGAGTTGCCAGCTCAACTTTGCCATAGCTAGAGCTGTGAGGGGAGGGTTGGAATGGAACCTCCTCGACTTGTGGACCCCCCAAGCTTCCCCAGCTGAGGTACTCAGGGAAGCCAGGCTGGGCCCGCGAGATGAGTGTGGTTCTCTTCCCCCACCCCCTGCACAGGCCTCTTGGCAGCTGCCACCTGGGATTTGCTGTGGCCAGAGCTGGGTGTGTAAGATGGGGTGGAATGGAGCCCTCTTATCTCACAAGCCCAGCCCAGCTCCCCATTCCACCCTGCCACTCCTCATAAAACTCCAGCCATGGCAAACCCCAGCCAGCAGCTGCATGTTGCCCCCTCCTCTTCCCTAAGGCGCTCTGCTCTACAGCAACTTCATCTAATAGTTGATTTATCGAAGGTTAAATTTTCACGATTGTCTATTTTAAAAGCACTCTGTACCTGTGAACATGTGTTATGTCATGGCTATTGGGAGCTTTCAAAGGTCAGATCACACAAATAAAGTAACTTGTGTAAACACCCTATAAAGCACAGGCCTTAAGATATGACTAAAATAAATAAAAATGTTATTTTTCAAAGATCTTCCATCAGTCTAATTTCAGTGTTTGACTGCATCTTATTTCTGTTGCCACAGCCTTTAAGCCAGGAGTCAGCACCTTACACAACTCAGAATTCTTTAAAGCAATCATAGGATGAACCTTGGGCCCCTTGCTTTGAGAACAGGCCCTAGTTTTATGAAGGAAAAGAATAAAGGAGGGCAGGACTAGAGAATATCAGAAGATGGATAAGTCTAAGGTAGGGAAGAAAATGAAGGGAAGTGAATACAGGAAGTTGGAAAATAAAGAATCTAATGGTCCACCTGAGGGATGAATAAAATTTCCATTAACAGGGTTGTGAATTGTATACAGATGTTAAGGAATAAATGGGCTCTATGGGGGAGCAGGAAAGAAGACAGAGGGAGAAAACTCATTTCAACTGTTTTGTCTTGTCTTTAGATAGTCAGCATCTGAATGAAGTCTGCTTTTTGCAAGAATGGTCCTGTTTAGCCAGACCACAGATTAAATTTCCTATTCCACTACATTTTTGTAACAACTCCTGTTCATACCTCTTCACTCCTAGTTCAAAGCCCTCTTCCATCCAAGCAGACTCTTTTCATTTCCATAGAAACTTTTGTTTGATTTATCTGAGCTGGAATCTACTTCTCCTTCCAACATGCGGAGGGGCATCTGATGCCGAAAAACTGGTCCAACAGCTCTCCTAACTATATGGTTGGTCCAATAAAGATATTACCAAGGAGCCTTGCTTCTCAAACTGTGCTACAAGCAAATTCCTAGATTTAAACCACCTCCTGCATTAATCTCTGGATTCCTCAGATTATGGTCCAAATGTACAGCTAACTTGCTCTTTCTATAAAAGGACTCAGCTGGGACTCCAAATTTGGGCGCTGCTGAACTTAGAAAAGTTCATATGAAGATGAAAATTGCATGGTTGTGGTGCTGGTCTACATTTCTCTTGTGCTCCATCTCTTTCATCCAAAATCATTTAAGTTTCCAATGTCTGATAAGGACATCAAAATAAGGACATGCAGCTGGGAAGCAGTAACAATTAAAAAATACGAGTATTTACCTTGGGTGAAATCCTGGCACCACAGAAGTCAGTTCCAAAACTCTCATAGTGTCCACTGGAGCCAGTATTTAACCCTATAGTTCTACCAGAAATAATATCTGGGTCTTGCATCTACAAGAGTATCTAAATGTTACATGGCAATCCCCCCTCAGAGCAGAATTTTTTGAAAATAAAATTTTGCTTTGGTTCTTGTATCATGAATTTTTTTTTAAAGTTTGTACCAAAAGAAAACTTTGCATATTTGACTCTGCTCAGATTCAGATCAAGATTTTTCTGAAAAGAAAAAAAAATGCTTTCAATGGAAACGAGGTATGAATCCCTGTTGATCTCTTATTTCACTAAAGAAAGATCAAACAACAGTACTAGTGTTCATTCTTACACAACTCATATCAAACCATCAGCACCTCCAAGAAATTTGGAACAGTGGGCACCTACACACATGCAGTGAGGGTGCTCTGACATGCTGTAATTACAGCATGTCATAGCAGACTCAATTAATCGAGTCTGCTGGAGTGTGGTAATTACCGCGCTCCAGCAGACTCCAACGTCACATATATCAGCATCTCCGCACTGAAAATGGCGGCAGGGGTGCTTTAACTAAAGCTCGTCCAATGAGCTTTAGTTAAAGAGCCTCTGCCACCATTTTTCAGCATGGAGATGCTGATACACGTGATACTCCGGGCACTTTAATTAGAGTGGCTCTCTGAGCCACTTTAATTAAAACACCTTCCTGGAGTACGTGTATAAACACCCAGTGGATTTAAAACGCATGCTACACTTTGAAAATGAAGATTCCCAATTGCTCTGTCCATAATTTGTACACTTTGGGCAGGAATGTCATGCAACTACCTAAAAGACTTGCACTCCCAATTCCCAAATACATTTTTAAAGGGGACTGGTTGTGGAAATCCCTTGGACAGCTTTGAAAACATGAACCTAAACTGAAAGGGCAAATGTAAGAACTGAAATGTAGAAGCCTGGGTACCTGAATGAGGGAGGCAGCGGCTGGAATTTGACGGTTAAAGTGTTTCTGCCTTTGTTTCTGTTGCACCTTTAGGGCAAAGCCTGAACCGAGAATTCCCTGTGGAAAGAAAGAAAACGAAGATCTCATTTTTAGAAGAAAAAAATATATCAACACCCTGGCTAAATTACTTCATATTAATATAAGTTTTATTCAGCATCATAAAACAACCAAACTAATTATTTAGAGGAAGTGACTTAATAGTGCAGTAGTTTTGTCACGGTTGGCATTACTTCTCAAAGCATAAAATGTTAGTGCTATTGCAGCCCAATTCAAGTCTGTAGTCTTTCTGTCAGAGTCTGTAGGATCCTTTCTATTGACTTCAACAGTTTATAGCTCAAATAGCTAGTGAATCGGCATACATGGTCTTTCTCACAGTCTGAAAACCACATAAATGCTTGTGAGAGAAAATAGTAGAATCTGGGAAAGTACTTTAACCTTGGCTTGCCTAACTTTCCATGTAATGAAAAGTCAGTTATTGATGTTCTACAGTTTGAGGTCATGAGCAAACTTTTACTGCATTGGGTTTACAAAATTTGGTCCCATGGTTCTCACCAATGACAGCAACATAGAGACTAGTGTTGATAGGCCACAGTTGCGTTTATCAGCATATCGTCTGATGCCCCTCAGAGGCAAATGATCAAATGGAGGGTTTGATCATACATGCCTTCATCATCCATGTAAGCTGAGATGGTCAGGTACCTTTTCAGGCCCAAATGGGGGAACTCATGTACCTAGGCACATACATGTTTTTGTAGCTCAGCTGATGGAGAGGAGTTAATCTAGTGTTTAGTAACTAAACAGTCAAAAAGTGCTCAGTTAAGTGACTTAGCAAATACTGTCAAATAATAGTAAAATATTTAAGCATTAATTTATTAGAGCAGTGAAGAGAGAGGCTTTAATCTCCAGTCAGTTATATATTTATGATAATTATAAAAAAGAATTGAGATAACTATTCTTGTGAAACAATAAATTAAATTCTAAAAAACTGTCATGAAACTTTATAACTATGAATATTAGGTAAGTGTAAATGTGAATAATATTCAAGACTGAACAAATTTCTTTTTCCTTGGCTTTTATCCCAGCACGCCACCAAAAATAAAATACCCACAGCAACTATAAAAGACAAAAGTCAGCTGTTAAAAAAGTTATACCAAGTAGGCAGCAAGCCAACTCTTTAAGCATTTTGCAGTTTGCAATTTGGAGATGCCTGCAGTTATACCAGATGGCCAGTAGGATAAGCTTTCTAATGCTGCTTGGTACCAAGTAGCTCCTTCAGTCCCAGTTGGCTTAATGTGGGAAAGGGCTGGAGGACCCCTGGAAGAGCTCACAAAAGACAAGGAGAGGGTGCCTGCTCCTAAATGGAGCAAAAGTGTGTGTGTGTATGGGCGTGTCCTGATTTCTGCAGGGCTGAGAGATCAGGAGCACTCACTCCTGCCCTTCCTAACAGATGACACTATAATAAAAAAGGTAGGCCTCCACCTACACAAAAGCATTCTTGGCTTCAATAAATACTTGACAACTTTTAACTGTGGTCAAATAACAGGCAGTCAATTAACATTATCTGATCGATCAATTAACTGGCTTGCCAACCTTAGGTTAATCTGGATTGCTTTTTGTGATGTAGGCACAAGTGACATGTTGCTCTCCCATAAATAATAGTTGGTTTTTCTACATGTAGAAAAATAGGTAGTGTGCAGCATGGACAAAAAGAATGCATGGTGTCATTCAACCTGAAAAGGACCTGAGGTATAATAAAAATCCTTAATTTTATGAGTAAGCATGGTCTAAATCATCTGTTTAGATGATATCATCTCTATGATAATATTTAGTATAGAGTTTGATAACCTGGCAGTAAAAAAAATTGAGATCTGACTATACAATGTCCTTTAACTATACAAATTGGAGAATTGCAACAACAGTGAATAATGGCATCTGATCTTCCCAGTAAGGTAGACAAGTACAAAATCAGTTGGATACCCTGGCTTTCTCATAAATAACTGTGTTGCTCAACAGTAGATCTCATCTAGAAACTAAAAGGAAATGTATTTTGTGGGCGCAGACAGAAGAGCAGCTCCTCATTGTAACAGAACACTTTGCAGGAAGTGTTCTCAGTCACAGCAATCTCCCAGACCAAACAGAAGCTCACTGTTGGTTCCAGGGGGGAGGGGAATCTAGCTACTGGCTGCAGCCTGCAGGTGGTTTCCCTTAGCAATGGCCCCTCCTCCCTGCAAGGCTGCAAAGTTTTCAGAATGGAAGAGGGGAAAGGAGTCAAAGGGAGCTCATTCCAATATATCTGCCCCACCATCCAGCGGGGGTTGAAAAAACCCCAAACTGAACTCCCTCCACTCCCTTCCCCCGGCTATTCAGAAAACAGCGTGGAGGCTGACAGACAGGAAGACAGAACTTATAGAAGATGCCATGTTTTGATACCTCTTCATCTGAACCCTCATGCAATGAGATTTCAGATTTTCACTGAATCAGTCATTTTTGAAGCAGTCTGCAATTATGCACTTGTGTTTGGTCATAGCTGTATACCACTTTCTGTGGCTAGATCAGGAGAATATTGTCACTTATGTCTGTGTCCAATGATTCATTTAAAAGAGGTCACAGTGGCGATGATGATCAGACAAGTGAGCAAGATAACATCTATTTTCAGAATTAAAAGTTTCTACTACACCCTAAGGCCTCTTCTAATTCTGTTTCCATGATATTTCTTTTCTTTCAATGGGACATAGATTCCTAGGAGCCTAGGATGCAAATTTGTAGAAGTATTTAGCCACTGCTATCAATAAGAGCTAGACGCCAAAACACCTTTCAAAAATTAGACCTCGAGTCAGCAGTGATTTGGGCTCCTGCAAACCAGATCCTAAACCACCTCTAAAGTGCTTAAAACTGAATTAAGTGAAATGTAGGCACCCAAGTCACAAAGAGAGATCCAAATTCACCTCCAGTGGGCTTCACCTGTCCCCCAAAGGTAAGCGTGTGTTTTCTTCTAGGTTGGCGGATCTCCTCCGGCGGGCTTTAAACTAGGCTCACCGGGGGGAGGGGAAGATGAGGGCGGGGGAAGCTGTGGACCACCAAACCATGTGGCACCCACAAGGACAGCCCAGCCTGAAGAAAGAGAACATTGGGAACTTGGCAAGCATGGGGAGGCCAGCACTACGGCACAGGTAAGAAAC
>NW_005842015.1:2267345-2304211 GCF_000455745.1 Alligator sinensis
CCCTCCCCTACCCTGGGGTTCTTTAAGAGGAGGTTAGACAGGCATCTAGATGGGGTCATCTAGACCCAGCGCTCTTTCCTGCATATGCAGGGGGTTGGACTCGATGATCTATTGAGGTCCCTTCCGACCCTAACATCTATGAATCTATGAATCTATAAAATCACTCAGGCACGTAAATTCATTAGATATCTCCATCTTGGCCTCAAAACCTCTTAGGAGGCTTGGCTCAGACTACTGCTCATGCTCTGAAGCAGCCCAGGTCACTTGTGTAAGAATGTTTGAGCCAGACCGGAAGCAGTGGCCATGGAGGAAGGCAGGCAAAGCAATGGAATGGAGTTCCTCCTGCCTGACTGGGATAACTCAGCTGCAGAGAACTGGGGAGAAACTATAAAAAGAGGCAAAGCAGCTTACTGATGAGAATGGTAAGTGGAGAGAAAGGATTCAATTAGAAAAGATTCAAGTTTGGGAGTTTTTTCTTGTTTTTTGTTGGTGTTTTGTTTTGATTTTGTTTTGTTTTGTTGCCATCCTGGGGGCGGACCTTTATGTCATTTATTTAATTTATTTCAATAAAGTCAAAATAAATGCTTTAAAATAAAAAGTAATTTTATCTGTCAAAATTATAAAAAAATAAAAATGGAATTCTTCCAACACCAATCATAACAGAGCTTAGGTGTGAGTTAAGCCTCTAAATGGCTGATCATCAGGATCACTTCTGATCAGGCACAGTAGCCTAAGCCAAGATGCTTAGGTATCTTTTCAAGCCAATATGGAGGCACCTCATGAATCTAGGTACATAAGTGTTTTTTGAAGCTCAACTGCTGTAGTAAAATTAATCTGGATTGCTCTTTGTTACGTAGGCAGCTAAATTCCACCAAACCTTCTTTAGTCACTTACAAGTTTGATTTGATCTGTCCCTTAATCCTTTCAAAGCCATGTACAGAAATGTGTATACACTAATAAATATTTTGGGCCTACGTATCCTGATTTAATCGGGAACTAAATCATATGTTTAAATTCATCTTTATTCAACAAAAGTGCTTAGCAAAAGCTTAAAATATGTTTGACGTCTCAGGGAATTAAAGGCTAAATCAATCTTATCACACTCACTGAAAGAGTAATCATTAAGGCAATTAACATATACATTACGTTATTTAACACCTCTCAAATCAGCAGAAAATGTTATTCTAGTATAAAATTTCATTTTCAGACTGAAACATCCATTTCTCAAAATATTCTAGCAAATACAATGCTTATATAAAACTAAATACAAGAAAGGCTGCTTTTTATCTACTTAAGATATTATAAAAGTATGAAGAGGAATTGAAACTATTATTTATATAATATGCATTTATTAATCCATTCAAAAATAAACAGTCAGTAATAAGATAAAAGAACATACCGCAGGAAGGGCAAAGAATGAAATAGCAAAAACTGAAAAACAAGAAGCAATGGTCTTTCCTATCCAAGTCTGAGGCACCTTATCCCCATAACCAATAGTTGTAACAGTCACCTATAAAGAAAAATACATATTACATTATCAGCAAACATAAATGTTGTACTCTTCAGACATTTTTACATGAACACTCAGTGTGTTACTGTTAAACTTGTAGAATTATGCGCAAGTCTAATTTTAGCACCAAAATCTTACTTCACCAGTCAGACTGAAGAAAAATGAAAAAAAAATTAGTAATTATTACATCAGGTCCACATGAAACATTTTCCCCCCCTTTACTCTGGTAAAATCAAAAACTGAAAAGAAAATACTGGTTCAACTATTTCAACAGTCTAAGTTACCAAATGTTCTCAGACAGCAACTCCTTTAATTCTGAACAGAACCCAGGACCAGACCCTAGACACTAGGGTACTGGTTATATTTTGATTTACCCCACTATCTGCATAACCTTAGGAAAATTAATTCATCCCCCCCCTTGTGCAAAAAGAGTATAGGAAATTGAATTACAATAAAGTATGTGTACATTGTAAAGTAAAAATATTAATTTAGGTTGTCATGACTTGGAAAGCATTAGAGTACATGAAATTGCTGGGACATGGGTTAGCTGCCAGCCCAATTCAGAATTGCTGATTTTATTTATGTGCAAGAGATGTTTGCTAAGGCTATAACATTACTGTTACATCTGAAGGACACATACAGTGAACCTGTATGATACTACAGGGGTCAATTATAAAATACATTAGAGCCTAGTGTTAATGGAAATCATCATGGCAAAAGTTAAGCAATTTCATAGAGAAATTGAGCAAAACAGATTAACAAATCCTTAACAATGCAGCCTGTTCAATGAATTACTAAATTTACATAGCACGTCAACAGCAAACAGCATAACTTACAACACAGAGGAAATACCTGTAAAGTTAGGTTTTCAAGATGTGGATGTGAAGATTACCACAACACCTATGTAGCATAACAAGGTTTATCGAGGCTGTAGGCTGTACTGAGTCATTATTTACAGGAAACTGAGGCTTACTTGTATGCCCTCCAGCACTAATAGAATCTGCTATAACAACGAAAGTACGGTAGGTGTAAACTCCATCTCCAGGATTAGTTAAATTTACACAAAGCATTTCCAAGTTTGGAATTTTGGCCAGTTGGGTGGCTAATTTTATCTAGAGACAAGTGGTAAACTGGATCTGGCATTGGATCGGGGCATTGGAGACGTATTCAAATCCAAGATCTTTCACTCACTCAAACAATTACACTCTGTAAGTTGCTTTACTTGTGCCTTGCCTCCCTTCCTACCATGTTTTACTTTTTTAGATAATTTTTTCAAGGGATAGAAAGTCTGGCTTGAGGCCCTTGCCTGTCTTTGATAATGCTCCTGTTATAAGGCAGGAATGAGTTGGTGGATATGCCACAGCCATCTCAAACAAGAGGTCAGATTCCCCTTGGTTCTATCCTGCACATTCTTTTATACCTTGTACTTATGATCGGTATTAGGTAGGGTAGGAAGCAGCCTAGGAAAGATGCCACAGTTTTATTTTGTTAAGAAAAAAGGGTGGGGGAGGGATATTTTGAGTGTTTCTATAGAATAATTCTGCCAGGGTACAGATTCTGTGGTGAAGGGAGGTAATTCTGGCACCACTGCTAACTTGGTGCCTATGGCAGACACCCCTCTTGCCACCCCTAGTTATGCTACTAGGAAAATACATATTGTTCAATGGTGCAAGTTGATTAATTTTATTTAAAGAATATTTTGAAAATTGGAGTCCAAATCAGGGTACGCGTAAAAGCTAACATTTTCCTCTCCAGTCCAACCTGTAATGCAAGTGATTCTCATCCAGGGTGATGGGCCACCCTGGGATGCCACAAGATCCTTTGAAGGGTACCACAGGAAGCATGAAGAGATAAGTGAGGTATGAGTAGACAAGCAGATAGAGAGCAGGCTCAACCTCTCCCTGCCTGGCTGTTCCCCTGCCCTCACTGCCTGGACCCTCTGCAAGGAGGCAAATACTGTAATAAATACATTCGTATCTGAAATAGGGTGCTGCTCAGTTTACAAAAATGATGGAGGGGTGCCTGGAGGCTACTGCTCTAATGCATCCACAAACATATTTTATTCCAAAATCACACAAACCTCCTTCCCTCCCTCTCCCCACATATATATCTTATTTCCTGGTTGAAATTTCATGTGTTAAGTTTCAACCCTGCATAAACTTTTACAGCCAGGTTTTAAGCCCCTAAAGAGCAGAATACTAATTGTACAGTTGTAAAATAGGAGTTTATAATGGAAATCCTGACACTGCCTCTACTCTAGCACTGAAAATGCATTGCCATAATGAAACTAAATTGATCCAAGTGCTCACACATTAAATTTTCATTGCAAATCAGCAGGAGAAGCTAACTGCTTTAATTAAGAACAAGATCATATGTACTCATTCACCATTTCAGAACTTTGATCTGGTGCACATCACCACAGGGACTGTGTTAAATTTAATCTTGTTCCAATTAAACATCAATAGTCTAGAGGAGGGAATGTGAAGCAACAAGATTACAACAAGAAATAGGAAGATTAGTCAGTACTGAAGAGAAAAGGGATCATATTTAAGACACCTGGACAAAACGAGAGACCATAATTTAAATCAAGGACATAATGCTTTCTTTTCCTGACAGTGTGCTCAGAGCACCTCACACAGATTGGGGCAGATATGCAGCTGCCAAACATGGCTTTCAAGACTCCAAGGTCTACAGAGGAAATAAAAATTGGCAAATGCCACAAAACAGAGAGCAAACAAAAAACCAAGAGGTTAATAATTGGCCAAACAAGTACTGGGAAATTTCCTTAAACAGAAGTGCTTCAATCTCTTTCTCTCTCTCTTTTTGGAACACGGCAACCTCAAAAGAATTGAGACAGATATTTTTCAGGATATGAAATGCCTCTCTAAAGAATTTTTCTTCACTTACAACCAGACCCTATATTAACTAAGCAATATTGGGGAAGTGTTTGTCGTATAAGCTACTTAAAGCCCTATGGGATATTCAAATCCACACCACACTGATACAATTTCCACAACCTGTGCAATGAAACTATAATCAACTGGTTCAGATGCTTTCCTCTTTGCCCACCCAACAAGATGAGAAGCAGCTTCCAACCTTCCTTCCTTTTTTTGTGTCCTCTGGTGACAAGGTATTTAGCAGAATTTGCAGGTGTGTTGGAATCTGACAGGGCTGTACTTTGAACACTTCTGCTATGGCCTCAAACTTGTGACTGCTGG
Source organism: Alligator sinensis (assembly GCF_000455745.1). Taxonomy (NCBI): domain Eukaryota; kingdom Metazoa; phylum Chordata; order Crocodylia; family Alligatoridae; genus Alligator; species Alligator sinensis. Next base: position 2,272,074 of record NW_005842015.1, read on the forward strand.
GTTGTCACCTGTGGACCTTAGTGCCCATGCCACCCCAGGCTCATAGCTCCCAATCAGAATGAATGTTCTTATGCTATTCACTGCTTGCCATCTTACATGGTGACTTCCAGTTGTGCATAGTGAATGGAAAGTGGTTCCTTTCCATTTTGGTAGATTTTTACACTGACATTGCACAGCTAGAAAAGATTAGATTTCCTGAAATACAATAAATAGGTGGGCTTGATAATTTTAAATCAATACCTAACAATGATCTTCCTGGATGCTGCTAGGTTACATAAATATTCTCCTACATCTTGTGACAATCTCAAAGCACTTTTTAAGCACAAACCAGTTCAGGCTCATAACACCTCCCTGAGGTAAATAAGGAATAAGGCAGAGTAGAATAGACCTTATAGACTAACTAAATAATATATACAGAGAAAGAGTAAAAGCTTTTGTGTACTCAAATTCACTTCATCAGCTGCTGTGAAAGGGCAGCACAGAGCAGTGTATGAAGTGGAATGAGTGATTTGAATACAAAAGATACTAAAAAATAAGAACAGAATGTGGACTATGCCATTATCTACAACTAGATAATGTTGCCGTAGCTGGGGTGGACTGCAGCAGCTGATGAACAGTATACAGAACACCTATGTGTATACTAAATTCATTTTCTTTCTACTTTGAAAAGTAGAAAGTACTAGGAACATCAGGAAAGACCACGGAGTATAGCCTCTTGTTGTCAAAGGCAACTGCATCTCGTAACTCCAGACATAAACTGATCAAGCTACATCTTTAAACAAGTTGGATTTTGCCCCTCTCAAGCTCCTTCTGGAAAACTGTTTCAAAATCTCAGTCCCCTGACAGTTAAAAGCCTTCCTCTAATCACCAGCCAAAATATATTCATAGCTAGTTTACATCTAGATATTTTTGTACTTCAAATTAATGTTTAACCCTGCCTGGCATAGATATAGTATTCTATCATATCTTCTCTCAGCCTTTGTTTTGCTAGGTCAAACAAGCCAAGCTTTTTAAACTTCTCTAGGACCCCCTAACTATTCCAGGTATCACACAATTATCTTAAAACCAGCTACATGTGCAAAGCCATTAACCACGCCATAAAAAGTCCATCCAGCTATAAAGTTAGACCTTGTAAATGTGTCCTAACTTTATAGCTGGTTGCTATCGAGCTTTAATTTGCAAGTGTAGCAGGGTCTCCCCTATGGCTGGGAGCCCTGTCAACTGATGGGGGTCCCAGTCACAGGAGTACACCATGCCCAGCCAGAGCTGAGACTCCCACAACTGAGGGGACTCTCAGCCCCAGCACCTGCCGACTCTGGGTCCCAGGAGCATAGGGACCCAGAGTCCCACATCTGTGCACACTGGGCACTGGGATGCAGCTGGGTCCCAGCAGCTAAGCGGTGTGGCTACCCCAGGGGTATGTGAAACCCCTGGGCCTTGAAGATTGCAGCAGCCATGATCTCCTAGGCTCAGGGTGCATGAAATGGCAGGAGGCGCAACTGTGTGGATCGCACACTGGATCCCATCATTCCTCTACCTGCACGTGTACAGGAGGCCCTAGTAACAGAAAGAGAGAGCAGTGCTTAGCTGTGTGTCAGGGCTGACTTGCCCCTTAAAGATGAGCTCATCCAGACTCGCATGAGCTTTCATAGGTGACAGCTTATGAATGGATAAATTTGATGAAGTAGACTGTTGCCTATGAAAGCTTACACCTCTCTGAACAAGTTAGTCTCTAAGGGGTCACCATGCCCTGTTTTCTGCCTGGTAACATAGGCTGTCCAATTCTCCTAATCATTTAGTGACCCTTCTCTGCAAGAATCACAAGATTTAAGATGGAAACCCAAGTCCTTCCCTGGATGACAGACAACACATAAAAATAATAGCGCTGTGTTGTATTACTAAGGAGATGAGGAAAAATCCAGAATTTTTTTTTCCAGACTACAAGGCCAGTTAACCTAGGGGAAACTAACCTTCCCAAGGATTTAAAACCACCCAAGAGGTGTAGTATTTATAATTTGGTAAACCGTAAAAGAAATTTTATAACAGTGTCTTGATTATTTTTTTTTTTTGTTCATGAGTTAAATGTCCTGATCCTAAAGCCAACAAAAATAATAATCCAATGGCCATGCACACACAGAGGCAGTAGAAGTCATAGGGAATACAGGCTGCTTTGTATTCATGCCTGATAATTAATCCATTGTTAGTTGTTTAGATTTTCCAGTATAGTGATACCCACTCCTTTTGTTTGGGATACTACAGGCTGCAGCATGCCAGCCTGTCTTTGCTTACTGATTAAATGAATGGAAACAGTGGGAGGTTAGCTGGCCACTATCAATCAGGGTGCACACAAAGTCAAAAGCTAACAGAAGGTATTCTAATAACAAGCTTTGATAACTTTGTACAAACCCCATTTCTGCATAATCTGCATAAACACCATGTAAATAACATATCACTGCATTTAACATCTCTCTGGCAAGGTTCTACTGACAAGTCCCACAAACACAAAACAAGGCAGCTTATCTATCCAAGTAGTGTCCTCTAAATCTCCATCAGCAAGATGAAAGGAAATGTATATGGAAAATTTACAACATGCAGACATTCTGACAAGAGTTCAAGAAAATCCTATGGAGAATTTCTTCCGTTCAGCATTGGTTAGTAGATTATATTTAATAATACATAATAATATTTATATGGGAAAGCAGAAGCACTATCTAGATGGCACAGGTTATAAACAAAGTAGAGGAAATTCAGAGCACCAAAACATATGCATGATAATTAAGCATATTAGAAAGAAGTGGGCCATGGCCAGAATTCAGACACCTACTTCTGAAATATTTTAGATCATTCATGAAAGAAGCATTCTAGCTGGTTGTTGGGTATAGCCGTTTTGGTCTAAGGACATAGGCAGACATTTGTAGAATATATCCTGGGTAGATGTGATATCTTTTATTAGACCAACTAAATAGTTGGAAAAATTGTTCTTTGCAAGCTTTCGGGCACAAACATCCTTCTTCAGACATAGAGAGAGTCTGCTGGTGAATTCACTGAGAAAAACAGAGTGGGAAAAACACAGCAGCTTGGAGATTTTCCCCCGTTTTTGTGGAAGGATAAGGAGGGTATCGTTGATTTTTTAATCACGGTCTTTGTATCTAGATACAAGTTTGTCTGTAGAAAGCAAACTTATTTTTCTGACATACAAGGATGTGCATCAACTTTGCATAATGCCACATAAACGGTATCTGCTCACTTCAAAAGCTGATGTGCTACAGAGAGATGCCCAAAGAGTCCAACAGATTGTTCAAGGGAGGACCCAAGTTGGACTGACTGGTAAATACACTATGAAGGCCCCAAGTAAATTCAAATTAAACAAGAGAGACCAATTTAGAGTGGGGGAACTAAGGAACAGAGAAGCTAGGCAACTTATCTAAGATTATATAAGAAATCTGTTAAGTAGATTCATAGTTGTTAGGGGCTTGAAGAGACCTTTCAAGATCATCAGGTCCAGCCCCCCTGTGCTTGGGCAGGAAAGACTGCTAGGGTCAGATGACCCCAGCAAGGTAAGCATCCAGATGATTTTTGAAGGCAGCCAGACTAGGTGATTGTACCACTTCTGGGGGGAGTCTATTCCAGACCCTGGACACTTGAGTTATAAAGAAGTTTTCCTTATGTCTAATCTTCTACCAATATATGACCAGTAGTCAAGTTTTCCCCTGGGGAGCTCTGGTGAACAGACATTCTCCCAGTCCCTGATGTGCACCCCTTATATACTCATAGGCTGCCACCAAGTCCCCTCTCAGTCTTCTCTTCTTCAGGCTGAACAGATGTTTGAAATGCATCGGAAGATCCATGCCAGGGTTTTGTTTGCTTTGCAGCATTGCATTGGTGGCTCATGTTCATCTATGGTTTATCAAGACCCCTAGGTCTCTTTTGGTCGTGGTGATAGTAAGTATAGCACTGCTGAGCCTGTAAGCATGTTGCAGATTGTTTCTCCCCAGGCGGAGCACCTTACCCTTCTCAGTGTTGAATATCATCAGATTTTGATCTGCCCAGCTTACAAGCCTGCCCAGGTCAACCTGTATCCATCAGCCTATCCTCCAGCATGACCACAGTCCCTCATAGTTTGGTGTCATTTCTGAATTTTGCCAGTCCACTTTTAACACCCAAATCCAATGAATATCTTAAAAAGCACCAGTCCAAGTACTGAACCCTGAGGGACACCACTGGTTACCAAGTGCCATGTTGACTCAGTTCCCTTATTGAGGCGGCGTCTTACCTGATTAGAGAAGGAAATGAGGTTGGTCAGGCATGACCAGCCCACAATGAAGCCATGTTGGCTATCTATTAGAATATTGCCTTCCGTTAGTCTATTGCTAATGGATTCTTTGATATTTTTTTCCAGGATTTTTCCAGGGACTGAGGTCAAACTGACTGGCCTATAATTCTCTGGATCCTCCTTCTTAATTTTCTTGTAGATAGGCAGCACATTGCCCCTCTTCCAGTCTTCTGGAACCTCTCCCAAATGCCATAAGTTTTCAAATAGTTTTGCCATGGGTTGTGCGATGGCATCAGTCAATTCTTTCAGCACTCTCAGCACTCTTTCAGCATATCTCAGTCCTATATATGTAAGACCTGTACCCACTTGATTTAAGAAGTAAATATAGAGAATTCCACAAGCTGAGGAATTTCATTACTCAGCTGAAATCAATGAAGTTGTGGCTGTTTACCATAGCTAAGGATTTGGCCTAGAACATAATCATTTTCTAGAAGGAAATGTTCTTCATTGTTGTGGTTTCACAGAAATGGAAGATCACACCCTAAAATCTCTTTGCACTTCTCTAATCAGAATTCTCTCCTACCTCCTTGGTATCTTTTATTAAAAATCCATGGATAGGTGAAAAAAAATGGTGATCTTAGTATTCTTTACATGCAAGACTATCTTTATCTGTATTCTGCAAACAAAAACTTTGTAAGGCTTTCTTCCACATCTATCCCACAGTTCTTACTTAAGTGAGGATGAAAAACCATTTGAAGCTGCTTGTCGAGTCAATGTTCAGCAAGAAGGGGGCAGTTGCATAGATCCTAGGCAAACAACATCTTGAAATATGAATCACCTCTTACTTAAAAACCCTATGAAACCCTGAAAAAAGTCTGGAAAAAGAGGTGATGCAGTTGAGTTTAGTTTCTTTGTTTAGTAGAGTCCTAAAGAATGCACAAATTTGTTATTTCTTGGGTCCCAAACTGAACTCAGGGTATAATCTACAAAAGATTTTAAACTGCATTTTACAACACTTAAATTATGAAGGATTTCTTTTACTAGGTAGCATTTCAATGAGGCTATTAAATGATGAGTGTAGACTAAATCAATCTGATCTGGAAGACTGCATATGCTTAATTTAGGCACAGGAGTAATTCCCATCCTTATTTAATAAAGCACATATGCAAGTGCTTACAGCTGACTGATTTTCAATGGAATTTAAGCATGTGCTTATGTTTTTCTAATAGATACATGATTGCTCACATGCTTAAAATTAAGCAGATGTCTAATTGCTTTGCTGAGATGAGAATCTTAATGAGAAGGCAAACAATAGATAGACAGATATCTATGAATTAAAATTAAAAAGAGACAGAGAATTCTTTCCACTAAAAAAGGTACCTGGCAGACACAATTGGTAAGAATCCAGTTCAAAGAAACACGTACAGTCTCTAATAATCATGCAGAGCTATGTTCGATAATTGATCATGGCAAATGGTGTTCATGATCAAAGAGCCTTCAGCAACAGCAATCTGCATAATGGTTTTCCTGAATGATGTTTGCTCAGATGTGGGGGACGGAAATACTGTATCATGCAATAGATATCAAAAGCAGAGCTCCCCTCGATTTGCCCCAGGCGTGGTTTGGCTTAATAGCCAAGGAAGAAAGGAACAGGAACAGGGAACAAATAATGTTTCCTGAAAGTGATGCTCTTTGACAAGCTTGGCAAGAACATCTGACCTACTGATTTTTTTCCCCTGTATTCTTTTGAAACATGGTAGTCTGTAAGACTACCAATCCCCATATAAAGGAATGCTGAGCCACAAGAGCTTGGGAGCTTTTCCTGCTTGTTTTTCTGGAGGGACTAGGAGGTTACTGTTGATTTTTAAAATCACAGTCTCTGTATCTAGATACAAGTTTGTCTGCAGAAAGCAAACCTATTCTTCTGATATACAAGGATGTGCATCAACTTTGCATAATGCCACATAAATGGTGTTTGCTCACTTCAAAAGCTGATGTGCTACAGAGAAATGCCCAGAGTCCAACAGATTGTTCAAAGGAGGACCCCAGTTGAACTGACTGGCAAATACACTCTGAAGGCCCCAAATAAATTCACATTAAACAAAAGAGACCAATTTAGGTGGGGGAGAACTGAGGAACAGAGAAGCTAGGCAACTTATTTGAGATCATACAAGAAATCTGTTAAGTGGCAGAAAATTGAGCACAGGTCTATGCTACCCTAGGTTAGCAAACTAAGCACTAAACCATCCTTACTCTTCACAGGAATGCTTTCCTCAGGGCTGTAGTCTCATAAATACACCCATGTGACCAGTCTCCCATTCAGTGTCTTCTCATCCAGGCCAAACTGTCACCTTATTCTTTTTCCAATCCCTTGGGACCAGGATCAAAGTCAACAGGCAGCAATTCCACAGTGGCAAGACAGAAACAGAGGCATCTATCCTGCCAAGACAAGCATCCAGAAGGAAAAAGGTAATATGGCCTCACCAATGGCCTATGTTTGCACATCACCACAGTGGTCTGTAGCCTGGAGTTCTACTGGTTCTATCCATGGTCATGGTTTCTCAGGTAACAGTAGAGATTTATGAAGTATTTCTCATATATTGCAGGCCAGGGCGTTGTAAATGTTTCTCACCGACTAAAACTTTTCAGGAGTTATCATTACTATAATACCCTTGAGTTAGTGATAAACAGGATCTCGTTGGATTATATTAAGTTAGTATTAACTTAAAATACTTGGACTGGGAAAACACCCAAGCCAGCACCACACCTCTACTATAAATGGGGCCCATGATTAAGCCTGGTAAATGTATACATTTATCATAGAAGGCAAGGTAGATTTGCACCTATTTTATATATATCTGCTTTGATTAGGTGTAGATCTACCCTGCCTTCTACTTGACTTCAGACTAACATAGCTAACTACATCTCTAAATTTACTGTAAATTAGAGATGGTGAGGAGAGGTATCCATCACTCCCACAACTGAATAATTTATTCCCTGAAGCGAGGCATGAGTGCATTTTTATAGGCTAACTGGTTTCACTCCTACTAAGAAAAGTTTTACTGTAATTTTAGGAGACCAGTCATACCTGTCAAATGTACTACTTTCAGTAGTAAGATCAAGGACACTGAACATTTTAGATGTGGCTGCATCTGCCACTGTTAATTAAAGTGTCATGTGAACCCTGTACTGAAGAACTACAAATGCTTTACTTTCATGAAAGATATGAAAAAGTAACTTGCCTAAATTGTACTTCCTTCTGCTGAATGGCAAATGTCCTGATCTTAAAAGTGGCTATACTTTGTCTTGGTGGACAGGAAGAGAAAAGCCCATGAAGTTCTCAATATCAGCCTATAACAAGATAAATTGTTGGATTCACAAGAAGGCTATTTACGCATTTCAGCAGCAGGATACCTGCAGTATCAGATATCATCAATGAATGTTTCAGAGCTTGAAAAGCTGGTTGTACAGTCTTCAGGAATTGAAGGGGCAAAATAACCTAAACTCCAGCTGGGTCCCAGCAGCCATGGGGCATGGCCACAATCTTCCAGCCTTGAGGGTGCCTGAAAACTCCAGGGCTGGGAGATTGCAGGAGCTGAGGCTCCCAACCACAGGAGCTTGCTTCTTTTTGGTACAAGGGGAGCTTGGGATCAGGCTTCCCCTGCGCTGGCAATAAGGTGTGATAGGATCTAATGAGCAACCTCACAACCATGCCTCCTGCAATGCCACATGTTCATGACTGTGTAGATCATGCATTAGACCCCATTGTACCCTTACCTGCACAAGTAGAGGGTCCCTAACATGGCATCCTGCCCCGCCTTCAGTTCACTAAGAAATAGTTCTATAGTGATAGCAATGACATAACCAGGAAATAATAAGATACAGAGTGGTTGAAAGAATAGCTTCATCTCTTATGTTTATAGCCTTATGATAAGAAATACCAGGCAAAAGAAAAGACACTGTTCTGAAAAAAAACACTGCAACCTTTGAAATAATCTATAGGCTACATTTTAAAAGTCAGAGAGGGAAAACAAAAGGAAAATAGAAGCAAAAAAATGGAAATCCCAAAATATGGCCACTAAACTGTTCAATATTTGCATATGGGAGCAGAGGACAGAGGTGGGAGAGTGAGAGAGAGAGGATCATCACTAGTAGGGATGAACAAATTGGTACATTTACTGGGACAGCTAAATAGACAAGGCTGGAATCAGAAGGCCTAATTCTGATTCTTGTCTTTATCAAAACATGCCACAGAAATATTTTATTCATCGTGTCAGTATGAGAGCTAAGTAGAGCTAAGATTCCCACTAACTGAGCCATCCTTTCTTCTGCAATTCTGCTATCTGTTAGCTGCTCCTGGTAATGCAGCTCCCATTTCACAGCCTACAGACTGTTTTTTTAATACTAGCTAAAAACATTAACTCAGGTGTGGAAAAATTAACTCTGGCGAACATTAACTCAGGTGTAGAAATAACTTTCAGTGAAACATTGGATGCACTGCCAAGATGTTCAAGAAGGCTTGATTTTGTTTTATGGATCTAAAAGACATTCTAATGACTATAGGACTAAAGAAACAATGTCTTTTGTTTATTTTTGCCTAGCTTGTTGTATTTTTAAGCCATAATATATGATACAGCAAATTATGCATATTTGAATAAAGTTATATTTCCCTTTGCATTGATCTTAAACTAAATAATATAGGCCTAGGCTCCTAGCATATTAGTATAGAATCTAGTTTCTTTTTACTTGGAAAAAAAATGTGTTGTGTTACAAGTGATGATGCACCATACTGTCTGTACCTCGGTTTTTCAAACCCTAGATTTGTTCATGGAAGCAACCAACAATACAGAGCTAGCATAAACTGAGTGTGGTAAAGCAATAAGAACACTCCATTACACAGCAGCTTAACTGTTTGCCTAATTTAAAAAATATATCTGCAAGCTGCTGTTTCTGCAGTAGCATCTTGGCCTAACATGACAAGAAAAAAACAAAAGACTCTACGGTAGTTATAAGAGGTTACTTTAACCTTTGCTGCTGTTGCTAGAATTTTCCTACATCTATATAGACTTCAGGATGTTAACTGTTATTTGAAACTGCAAAAATGTACCATTACTTACAACTCCCCACCATAGGGCGTCCGCATAGCTGCCAAAGTCTATTTCTCCTGAGTCATTCACAGCATCTTTTTCAGCCAGATACACAAAATAAGAGGAAAAGATCAGGCCCAGAAATCCGATGTATAATGTGGTTATCAGCTCCTGAAATTAGAATTTATTTTTTTTTACCCAAAGAGCTTTGAACTACATAATATTTAATTTTTTGTGCAAAATAAATTAACCAAAAATGTAATTTCAGCAGCCTTTTCATGTAGATCATCAGACGCGCAGCTGGTACAAAGTTAACATACCTCCAGTAGTAGTGAGTGTTTTGTAGTGCTGAAACACTTATATTAGCTCAGGATCTGGCCCAGTGTGTTATGGAACTCCATTTATGTTTCAAAACAAGAATCTAAATTTAAAACACCTAACTGTCATGTTTTTTGTAAATCCAGTGGGTGAATTTTTTGCTAACTAAAAATCATAGTTTCATAGTTGTTAGGGGATGGAAGGGACTTTACAGATCATCAGGTCCAGTCCCCCTGCACTTGGGCAGGAAAGACTGATGGGATCAGATGACCCCAGCAAGATGGGTATTAAGACGCTTTTTGAAGATTGCCAGGGTAGGTGACTGTACCACGTCTGGGGACGCCTGTTCCAAACCCACAGCACTCAACTTGTAAAGAATGTTTTCCTTATGTCTAGCCTGAAGCAATCTTCAATCAGTTTGTGCCCATTATTTCTTGTCCTCCCCTGGGTGGCCTTGGTGAATAGATGCCCCCCAGGCCTTGACGTACGCCCCTGATATACTTATAGGCTTCCACCAAGTCCCCTCTGAGTCTTCTCTTCTCCAGGCTGAACAGTCCCAAGCATTTCAGCCTCTCCTCATATGACCTGGTCTCTAGGCCTCTAATCATGCACATGACCCTCCTTTGGACTCTGTCAAGCTTCTCCACATACTTCCTGAAGTGTGTCACCCAGAACTGGATACACTACTACAGCTGCGGGTTTCACCAAGACTGAGTAGAATGGGAGGATGACATCCTTTACCTTACTTGAGATGCCTTGGTAGATGCATGCCAGTATATGATTAGCTCTCCCAGTTATGGCATTGCATTGCATTGGTGGCTCATGTTCATTTTGCTGTCAATCATGACACCCAGGTCTTGTTCAGTTACGGTGCTGGCAAGCATAGCATTGCTGAGCCTGTAAGTGTGCTGTGGATTATTTCTTGTTGGACAACATTTTCAAAGGCATCTAAAATACCATTTTCAAAGCAATGTGACCATGTAGGAACCCATTTTTCAAGATATTTGGACACACCTTTCAATACTTGGCCTTTCAGTATCTAGGTCTCACTGAGGTCCCAAATCTCCAAGTTCTGAAAATGTTTTTAGGCAAAAATCAGCCTTAAGGATATTACCACTTATCCTTAAAACTCATGAAGGCAACAGGATTTGGATGAAATTCATCAATTGTATGTCCCTGAGTTCATGTGTTTTACAACACCACAATATTTTCCTGTGTTCCAAGACTTTGTAAGAAACAGCTGCAGGAGGTGTCATTCCATCCCTCTGCACAATCTAACTTACTTGTCTATGTATAAAAACAACTGATCCCAACAGTCTCCATGTGCCACCCTGACGGTCAACATGCAGCATTCGCAGAATCTGCAGAAAACGGATACCCCTGAAATACAATTTTTTAATAAGTTAGGCTCCAGCAGGCTGAGGCTACAAGACAAGGCATATAAAGAAAAGGAAGCATCTTTGAAAGGATAAGTTGAGAGAGACAGATCACTTCAGTTAGATAATTCCCATCAGTTTATAAGCTCCACTACTTCTCTGCCCCCATTGTTTATGCTGCTTACTGTTAGACTGAAGTGGGAGATTGGGTGGACAAGAAATAAACTTTCCTTTGGGCAGTTAGTAGGAATGCCCAATGTTGCAGAATTTCAGGAAGCAGACAGAATATTATAGAAATTATTCCCTTGCTGATCTCTGAATGTCTTGTCAAAGAGGAAGCACAACAAGCTTTTGAACATAACAAAAATTCCAAAGGAGAGGCCAAATTTTTATCAGAGACAAAGACAACAATTTAAAAATCCAGAAAGTCTGACATAGTTGGACAGGGGAAATAATCTACTAAGAGGGTATATCTATATGAGACGCCGTAATGTGCAGTAGCCTATTTTACTGTGCATTAGGGTGGCACAGCAAAACCTGTGCTATTGCACAGTAGAATTAGTCTACTTTGCATTAAATATCCCAAAAAAACATGCACCTTTACTGCTGTACCTTTATGTAGTATCTCATTTTAAAGGTCAAGGAAGAGGCACGGAGCACAGCTATAAATAGGGCACAGAGCAGAAAGCAGACCAGTAGATCAAGCCAGGGAAGGGAACTGCAGTGGCATTTGGAAAGAGCATAGAGCAGTGATTCTCAACCACAGTGCTATGGCATCCTGGGATGCCTTGAGATCTTTCAAGGGTGCCATGAGTGGACCCAATGTTAGCACTGTTAGGTGTGCAAACATGATTCACAAGATAAATCCAGAGATTTCAAACAGAAATCTATAGTTGTGGTCTTTCTGCATTCTTTGCAACAGAAAAACTGCTCTATTATTTTTCTGTAGTCAAAAAACAAAGGGGGGAAACAAAGAGCTGGCATTTTCCAAGGGGTGTCTCAAGTCTACCCACGGGTGTCTTGAATTTATCTTGGGGTGCCTCAAGCCTAAACAGGTTGAGAACCACTGGCATAAGACGAACTTTGCGGCATGCTTGCTAAAAAAGGTTGGCCTTCACTGATATACCATAGTATGACTGCAGCTAAAATGTATCCCTTCATTCATGGAAATCAGCTAGACCACCTTTCCTGAGTACAAGAGATATGGTCCATCAGTCAGTCAAGAACACAGTGAAATATCACAGAATGACCAGAAGGTCTTAGGTGGCTGCATGTTTTCCAACAGTCAAACTCTAAATAAAAATATGCTATGTATAAAGCTTGAAAAAGTCTATGGTTATCCATAAAGAATACGTTAGCTATAAAACTATAAGACCAGGTCACATAAACCTGAATTAAATTTGAATAGATCACTGCTGGTTTATGGATGCTGTAGCTTCATTATAGCAATTTCATCATTGTAACTGAGGTGAGGTAGGGGATATAGTAGTAAATTAAGACATTTAATTCTCAGCTCCACTAACATAAATCAGAACAATTTCCAATAAGGCTATTGTAAACCTGTGTATGACAACAGGGGGAAGAGTAGGAAATCATAATACTAATAAACCCTTAAAAACTGACATTTTTTTCAGTTATTGATTTGTTATTACCTGATAGCTGAGGTTGCAAACACTTGACCTTTAGAGCCCACGCAAAGAACTATCATTGAAGCAACAACTACAATTAAATCTGGAAAAAAATAAATAAATTAGGCTAATGAGTTTGAGGCTTCATGTGAAACACTGACCATTTGTTTTACTAGAAACAAAGTTGATATGTTAACTCTTTGGGGAGTGGCATTTTCTAGTCAACAAAATCCAGGGTATATCTAAAGATCTTTTTTGTAACATATGAAAAGAATATAGCATAGCCTGATATTTTAAAGATGTTATTGAGCCTTAGGAGGCTGCATTTTAGAGCAGTGGCAAAAGTACTGTAACATGTCATTTTAATACAGCATCAATACAATCATTTACATAAGCTCCACAACCCATAGATCAATCTGAACCTGCTATCTATTCCATATAACTTGTATGTTTTACAACATTTTAATTTACTAGCACATATTTTTCACATTTTCCCATCTATAAAACCATGTAATTTAGTGATATTAATCCAATTTATCCCAAACTAGAATGGAACAAAAAGTTACAACCAACACATTAATATGCCTTTAAAAATTAACCAAAATAGCTTTGCTATCCAGAAATTATCATGATTTAATGTCTGGTACCTTGAAAATTACCAGGGAAGGAAACAAATCCTGCATCCCAATGGCAAGCCAGAAATAACCCCTTTCTAACAGCATAAAGTTCTTGTTGGCATAAAAACCCCTCAGGGTTTCCAAGTAATCAGTAATTTGAACTGGTCCTTGCTCAAGGACAGAACACTGCCTCAGGCCCAGGTAAACTGGAGACGAAAATCCACCTTTTGGAAAAAAGAGGAAATAGTTTGATAGTGTGTATGTTGGCAGGGGGAGGTTGTTTTGTTTTTCTAGGTTGACAGCAGTTTGATACTGCTTAGGCATTTGCAATGCTGTAAGTCTCAGGAGAGAGGAATCTGTAGTCTGAATGCAAAGGGAAACAGAGCTGTATGTTGCTTACTGCCAACATGTAGGATATAGTTATGATACTACACACACACAGGCACAAACAATTCTGTGATGATGTACATCACCTCGATACAATAATTGTGTGAAATTTTCATTGAAATAACATTAGCCACATCACACTGATCACCCTGCTTGCATATTAAAACCCTCTCCCCTATGCTATCTGTCCCCTGCGCTACTGCTCCTGTATGTATCTGTGCCTAGGCATAATAGGGAGGGGTTTTGTTTAGTCCCAACTCATATGTCTTATGGTTGTGACTTTTAATATTATAACAGAAGAGAAGGATTCAGAAATAATTTACTAGATGAAGCACTGAACACTTCAAGAAGGAGATTTTAACATACAAATAATACTTGATAATGAAGTCACTTGCCACTAACCAGCATGTTGTAGGTGGTTCAGCTATAAAGCCATGTAAATCAACATTGATAATACGGGCACTGGGAAGTGAGCTCGTCTTTAAAAACTGTAAAAGTTGCAACTATTACATGGTACATGCGATGCCGAGGCCGTCTCAGAAGATGGGACTGTAGGAGAGACCCTGTCAGATTTGGCTAAATTTCAAATCAGTTGTGAAAGGAAAGTATCCCCTTCCTAGAAAAGGAAATCAAGTTAAAAGATTTTTTTTTTCCTTAAGAAGGAACTGACAGCGCTGCAGATTCCTCAGAACAGTCTGATCTATATAAACACTCATGAAAAATGCTCTTGCTCTAACTTGGCTGGACTCACTATGGAAACTTAAATTCTTCTGAAATATTCAAGGGATTTATAGAAACACAGCTTTTCTTAGTATTTGTTATAACTGTTCAAACCAAATATACTCACCAATGATCGAAATAGGCTTCCTAGCAAAACGAAGCCTTCCCCATATTCCAACATATTTACTGCGACATCCTGCTGACCACAGCCGAACGACATACTCTGTTCCAAAAAACACCACTAATACAATTTCCTAGAGGAAACAGACAGGGGACTAGATTAATTTTCTAGTTTGCTTTCTTCTTTTTTTTTTTTTTGCTTTTCCTTTTCTTGAGATAACATTAGGGAGCACTGAAAATGAAACTTGAAACTTGGGTAGAGAAAAAATATGCAATATAACAAGAAGACCCAAACTACAGGAACTTGGGAAACTCTGTAAGCAATGAGACATATGATTAAGAGTAAGCTTAAATACCATAATGGTACACAGTTTGGCTCTTTGGCATGTGCTAAAACTGAAATCATTCTGCATAATTTACTTGGCTTCAGTAATTCAAACAGAAAGTTGCCTGACTTAGCCAAAGAAAACAAATGGACTCTGTATTCATGGGACAAGTATTTTGCTAGTATGTCTAATTTCCAGAAAAGGTACATTATACATACCATTTGTAACAGTTTTAACCAACCATTTACTTACTCTTTTTCAGCCTAAGCGCAATCAATATGGCTAAAAGTAACGTATCTGGTAATTGTATATGACAAAGTATCTAGCTTCCAGGCAGTTTTAAACCTAAGAAGAAATCCTTTCCCACCCTCTCCTAGAATCAGCTAGAGTCTCCGTCAGGGTCAGGAGTTCATCTGTGGTTCAATTCTGAAGTAAAGTCAGACTTGAACTATAACTTAATCATGAATCTAAACTGAGGTCAAGTTTTAGAATTTATACAAGAACAGAGTTGGTTGAGAAGTGTGTTTAAAACACAGTTCAGTCCCAGTTATACTGTTTGACTGACCCATTTTAAATATTTTAAGGGCCTACTGTGCTTTAACTGAAATACCCAAGAAAGCAGAATTCAAAGAATATCATGGATGGAACCAATAGTTCTAACATCCCTCTGCATCTTTTAGGAAAAGAATTAGGCCATATTTGGAATTAGTGACATTTTTCAGTCCATTTTTCTCTCAATTTTAAATCACAGGCAATGTTTTTTGGCAATTAGCTGATGAAGTAATGTTTGCTGTATTTTTTTTCAAAGTATTTTTTTTTCAAAGTAGCAAGGAATCACAGTACTGTAATTCCTTTATTTAGAGTTCATATTCAATTAGAAACTGGCTTCATCCTCCTATCTAAAGCAAAAGGGAAAGTAACTTACTGTAGTTCAAATAAAGAGAGGCTGTGAGCTATGGGACTCTTCAGCCTGGAGAAGCGTAGGCTCGGGGATGACTTGGTGGCAGCCTATAAGTACATAAGGGGTGTGCATCAGGATCTGGGGGAACACCTGTTCGCCAGAGCACCCCAAGGGATGACAAGATCCAACAGTCACAAACTCCTGCAAGACCATTTTAGGTTGGACATAAGGAAAAACGTCTTTACTGTCCGAGCCCCCAAGGCCTGAAACAGACTCCCCCAGAGGTGGTGCAAGCACCTACTCTGGACACTTTCAAGAAACATTTGGATGCTTATATTGCCAGGATCCTTTGACCCTAGCTTACTTCCTACACCTTGGGCAGGGGGCTGGACCCAATGATCTTATAAGGTCTCTTCCAGCCCTAATGTCTATGAAATCTATAAAAAATGGGGTTTTTCACTGAAGACGCACATTACATGTCATGTTGTACATAAAGCATAAAGTGGTTGAAGACCAGAATTCTAAAGGATCATAAAAAATAATTACAAAAGAACACAGAGGTTTTATGCATTACTTTAGTTCATGATAATGCAACCCTTGATGATGATAACAGCAGATGCTCTGATAAATGTCCTCCTGTCCCCATGCCTTTTAGTTTATACATACAAGCATGGTTTCTTAATTAAAATACAGTAAAATTCTGGCCTTATCAAAGGTAACAGGAATCTTGCCATTAACTTGAGTATGTATGGGATTTTGCCCTTAAAGCTTAGCATAGCAATAGGGCTTCTGAGACTAGAAGGGAAGATTTCTATTTCTTATAGGCTCACATCACTGCCTTCAATGGGAGATGGAATGTACTCTAATATCCCCGCCTTCTGATAGTGCACTAAAATGTTCATCTCTGGAAGCTAAGCTATACTAACTGAAGACACTACAACACTTTTCAAAAGACAGGAGGATACTAGCCAACATTCCCACTCTTCGCTTGACAAGTTCTAATGTCTCAGGCTCAGTGCAAGCTGTTGCCAGATGCAGCAGGTTAACAACTGCAATTGTCTATAGTCTCTCTCTGCTCCAACTATACTTCAAGCAAAATCACATGACAGTGACCATATCTGTCAATTTGTAAATATGGAGCTTGACCCGTTTACATCAACAGCAAATTTTTTCCAGGCTATTATGAAAGAAACAAGCAGGAGGGAAGTTTTATGCAGAGTACTATTTTACTGAGAAACATTTTTATAGGTCCATGTTTGCAAAAGCAAAGGGGTTACCACTATAAGACAGTGCCAAACCCTTCCCCCCCCCACCCCGACGCACACACAAGGTGCGATATAGTAATTCCACATAAAAAAGGATTCCCTTTTTCGTTTAGTTTTTATTAATTACATTTTCAACCTGCATTGAATTGCAAAATTAAAACATTACCGAGTGCAATACTACTAAAAGAGCAAATCATTACTGATACAATAATGTTGTTGTTAATTTTGTTTTTGACATTGCATTAGTTTATAAGATATAATCAACAAGCTCTACTATACTAGTATCTTTTTGTGTCCTAAAAAGCTAATATAGCCTCTTTCATCACTATTATGAAAGAAGCTCCCTCAGTGAAAGACAATGACAAATAATTAAGCAGGGAGCTACCAGTTTCTTTTATTCAAAAGAGGCTATTTGAGCAAGGAACCTACGGCCTCAGATCACATGGGCTGCCAGAGACAATAGTGTTCAGATATCCCCAAATGGGGTTTGTGGGGGGAGGAGTATCATTTGGAAGGAAAAAACAGAAAGTTAAATATATTGTGCACAACAACAAAAATACTATTTCTTGACCAAAAACTATAAGTTTATCAAAATGTGTGTAACAAGAGAATGAAAATCTGAAGTCTGGACTGTGAATTGGGAGGGAGGGCTTGTTTTGGGGTTTTTTAATGTATGTGTTTTTTGTTTGTGGAATTTGCATTAGAGTTGTGTGTGTTTTTTTAAAGACCCTCCATGGTTCATTGGATAACAGGAACACTGGCAAGTATGCAAATGTGGGCTGTCCCAAAGACAATGAAATAGACATGTAGTCAATGGTTACTGTCATCCAGTTCTTTGCATGACATGCAGACAAGCTTAGAGAACATTGATTGTTCTATAGACTCCTGTGACTGGAGGGAACAACCAGTCAGCTTACACCAAGACACATTTTTCACTCCTGACATTTTGATAAAGCCTTATTGACCTAAATGAGACCCAAGTTATTCAGAGAACATCAGAGGTGAAAGTGCACAAGCTGTTCTTCATGGTCATACACAAAAACGTCAGGTATCCATTAGCAACTGGCAAATACCCCCTCCCTCACCCGTGGCCATGTGACAGACAAAAGTGTTTTTAATACCTTGCCTTGTATAAGCCTAATCAGTATTGGGAGGTGGAAGAGACTGATGAATTTGTCTCACTACATTTGTGCATAAACTGCTAGAAAAGTTGCAGACAAGGAAAGGGAAAAAACATTATTTAAAATAAGTCAGAGCAGTCATTTCAAAGACAAACAAACATGTTCTCCAGAGCATGGAAATTCCCCATATCACCCCTCAATAGCTAGAGGTACTGTTTACCAAAAGCCAGTAAAGAAAAATGCTGGTGACCTGATTCTCATCTCATTTACACTAGTGTCAGTTAGAACTAGCTCCCATTAAGTAAGAGCTGTATTAGTAGGCAACCAGTCCTCAAATTATTTCTTATGTCTGAGAGTTTTAACCTATCTGAGTTCTATTAGGGGTGAGTTTCACCCACTGGTTCTTAAATACACTAAGTCTACTTGCTTAATGCAAGCCCACTAAACGCATTGCCCAGAAAAGGCCTCACAGTTCGGTGCCCAGCCAATCTAAAACACAGGTATCTGAAACAAAACCAACACAGCAAAAGAAAAGCAAGGAGCAGGAAGGGGAAGATGGAAAGGTAAAAGGCAAGGGAAGAGAAACATCAGTGATGTGGTGTGGTAGCAGGAGAAGGAATCTGGTAGCCTGCACAAGAGGAAAATAATATGGAATAGAAAATTTCTTGCAGAGTGCTGGGGCTTATAGGAAGAATCAATTTTTTTTTGCTACAGACACGAAGCATCACAATATGGGATGGAAACCCAATGGGAAAGCCATTTCCTGAACCAGTACAGCTCTAATTTCTACCATTTCTATTGCATACTGAGAAACTATTGTAAATCACGACACTTCAGCTTGACCTGAGCTACAGTCCTCTTCACAAGGGTTCCAATAAACTGACACTTCAATGCTTGCAAAATGCCTGAGACAGCAGCTGCACATATTGCTTTGTGCAGGCCATGCAAGTTCAAGACACTACAGGCAACTGTTTCTTGTAACCTCTTTCACCTAGCATAGACAGGCCCCTCATTGTTCTACATCGATTTTTCCCTTGAAGTTGCATTATGGTCTCTTAGATATATAGAAGGCAGCAAGATCAGATAGCTTAGGCAGACAGGTAGGCACATATATATGGAAACAAAGTCAACAAGAAAGTAACCATTCTGACTTGATTGTAGTGGAGATCAAAAAGGAAAAGAAAATTGTGTTCTTTTTCATGTTCAGATGCATACTGAAAACCTGAAAATGCCAAAACTGCTATTTAGGATTTTTCAGTTCATTCACTTGTTCCCCCCACCCCCACCCCCATATCTTACAGTTAATCTTGACAAGTTTAAAACAATAAATATTATGTTGTTTTTTTTTAAAAAATGTTCCAAGCTTAGTGTCTCATGCTGAGTCTTTATCTTTACTTCAAAAAGCTGTGTCCTTTGCCAAAATTCCTTATCAGCGCTGAGTAATGTGGGTTAAACAAACAGGCAATGGAAAACATTAAAAACAGGGTAATGGTATCACCCTTCTATCTTAAGAGTTCCATAATTAATCCTAAGAAGTTACTGGATGTGAATAAAGCCACTTTATGAATGTTTTTCATTATAGTGAAATAATATTTGCACAACCCTTTTATGTTTTGAATAAGGGAAGCTTATGATGAGAGAGAGTTGGAAACTTTGATTGTTTTGCTTTTGCTGAAGCTTTTATTTCTTTCCCTCCTTAATCAGTGCAGAAGCAGAATACAATAGCTCTGAGACCAATAAAGAATACTGCAGACATATTTTTAGGGTGAAATTTCAATAGGAGTTGGGCACCTAACTCTGTTAGGCACCTAGAAAACCCCCAGATTTAATGTTTTTAATATCTTCTCCTTAAGGTTTTGATCCAAATCCAAGCGAAGGAAATAGGAGATTTTTTCCTCTGACTTCAAAGGATACTGAATCAGGCCCCAGGTGTCAGCACTGTGGCATAACTTTGCATGCTAAGGCATGCTCTCTGAGCACCTGTGTTTCTGACTGGAGTTTTCACCCAGTCATCTCTGGCACCCCTCTCCTCACAATACAGAGCATTCTTTAACTTCTGGATTTGGTTGTAGACAAAATTTAACAGGAGTTTGCACTAATAAGTAAAACCAAGCCCTCAAACTTAGTTCATGATCCTTATTTATATCAGAGTTACTCCCTCCCCCAAAAGTGTTATATTTAGGTAGTCTCTAACACTGACATATTTGGCAAGATTAAGGAAGTATCAACTTCCTAAGATCTCCCAAAATTATATCTCCTTTCTGCGTATTTTCAGAACATGCACTTCAGGACTTCATAAAAGTCTTTGGAAGAAACTCACCTGAGTTTTCTCATTCACAGTGCAAAATACTCTGGCTCCTATCCAACAAAGCACTTAAGCACATGCTTAAGTTTAAATCCCACTGAATTCAACAGACCTAGGCACTTACTTTAAGCATTTGTTTAATTGTTTTTGCTGGATCAAAGCCAGAGTTTGCCCCACACCTTCTAGGATAGGGTTCATGATGAGTAAAATGAGAATGAAACCCCTGCCTCACTGAAGTAAGCATCAGAACTATTGATTTCACTGGAGCTAGGATTTCACCCAAATGAGGAGCCTGAATACATGTGCAAACATGCACATTCCCTTTCTTAGTATATACTAAATGTTATGAAGGATGGGAAAGAACTGTTCATCTGAGCCTATTAAAGATTCAGCGCAAGTGCAAAAGTCTTATTTTTAATCGAAATTTTGCATCCTTAACACCATTTACAGGGAGGCTGACTGTTCCCATAACTGATTCTCTTCCCCTTGTCCACTGGCTCATGGAAGGCTTTTTATATAACAATTTTCCTCATTCATTTCTACAAAAAGGTGATTCACCTCCTACCCATCTTTCACTGCACACTTCATAAATCTTCCCCCTTCTCTCACAACTGACATTATTTTTTTAATGGGCCACTCCTCTCAGCCAGAAAAAAATTGCCATTATCTGTCTTACTCAAACTGCACAATTTTTAAAGAAGGATCTCTCCATTATCATTGTTTTATGCACTTAAAATGAAACCAGTTGGCATTTTTAAGATCTAAAAAGGCAAATTCGGAACATGTAAAACAACACTGGGGAAAAGAAACAGATTGGTGGAATCTAGTTTCAGGCACATTGTATACAGCTCCTGTGTCTAAAACCAGAAAGCGGGAGTAATCCGGATACAGCAGCACTTTTATGCAACACTAAAATATTGTGAAGATCTTTTTCATGGAAAAAAATGGGGGTGGGTTGGGTTTTTTTAATTCCAGAGATTTTGAAAAGGAGTCAATTTTATTTGATGCTTATTTAGGCTAAGCTTTTCTGTTAATGTACATTTTCTCCTCATCTGTCTTTTTTGTCTTCCTTTTTGTTATGAAAAAGAAGGTGGGGGAAGGGAAATGGGCAGGGGGAATACTGGAAAGTCACATTTTTCTTGCTTTTAAGTTTCATGGAAAAGCAGACCATTTCAAACAACAAAAGAATGACTGTTTGGAGAAAGGCTATTTTTCAACAAAATGTTTTTCACCCATTCTAATTTCAAATGATGGGTTACAACAATGTTTCCCAAACTTCTGGGGCCAATGGACTGCTGTCGATGCTCAAATTTCTCACAGACCACCACACAGCATTATCTTCAAGCTTATCAACAAGAAGAGTATAAAGGTGTACAGGAGCCTCAGGGAGATCTATGAACCAGGTGCAAACCACAACTGAAGAACCATGGGCCTAAAGGCCTTTGACACATTCTGTGCATGCACATGTGCAGATTTAAGACATCTGAGAGGAAAATTTGAACATGTTGTGCCTGTCTAAGCCCCAGCAATTACAGGTTGGGGCTGGGTGGTCTACACTCAGGCTTTGTCTACCTCAGATGTTAGCATCCACTGTGCGCCATCTCCTGTGGGAAACTCCCGTTGCTTTCCTGCCATGTCTTGCTCTTAAAAGATAATGAGGGAGGCTCCTCTATTAATAAACTCTTAAAAGGGCACTCCAGATGGACGTGCCTTGGGGCTCTGCCTCCCCTACACCCCTTCCAAGAGCCAACCTGTTGTACACGTCACTCAGTAGACAATCTGGACTTCTCGGTGGTCTGGAGTATCATCTCACCCTGACAGGGCCTGCTGTGACTCCTAGCCAAGTTCAGTGGCCTTAGCAGTGGCTGAGGGTCCACTAGGGACTGGCCAGGGTTGTTTCAGGTTCACCCCACCTCAATAACTTTAACAATATGCAGGAAAGGTCTCATTCTCTGAGACGATCTTCTTTTGTTGAACTGGCCCTCAGGGCTGTCCTTAATAGAGCCTTCTGCCCCAGAGTCCCCAAGAGCTCCTGGCCCCTCAGCTCTGGTCACCACGGTAACAGTACATGGCCTCAATGTCGGGCCCCAAGAGAAAAACAGAAATTAACCATAGAAGACTGAGAGGCAGTGCCCTTCCTCCCACTCATGCATCTCTGTTGGGTGCTGGGTTTTCGATTTCTCAGCCTTCCTCATGTTCACCTTGCCAGGCGTTGTCCTCCTGCCCAGTTCTGTTCCTTTCAGGGATCACCCCCCCACCCAGGGTTTAGCACAGCCGGGTGTGCCAGCCAGGAGCTTACAGCTGCCTTGCAGCTGCCACTACTGCTGCTGCTCCCCGTCTTGCTGCCCTGTGCCGGCTTTTGAATGTCTTTCCTGGCACCGGCTGATGATGTCACGCCCCTACACTGTCTCAGCTGCACCAAGAGCAAGCTGATAAAGTGCGAGGATGGTGTTGCCTGCTGCTCCGTGTCTTTTTTCACTGTGCCTGCATTAGCTAAGTAAACTCAGGGCACAGCTTTCTCCAGGCCACGTCCCCGGGTTTCCCTGTCCTCCTCACCATATCCTTGCCCCTGGTGCCCTGGTGCAGAGCTCCACCTTGAGCTCCAGATTGTAAGGAGTCAGGAGGTATGTTACTTTTTAACTCTGCCCCTGTGGCCTACCCAGTCTGGCCTATGTAGATCTCCAGCACCAGAACACCATCTGAAGATTCAAAGAGAAGGGAAGTGGCTTAACCTGTCATTCACATTATGGGAGCACCTCCACTTGTAAAAAAGGATTTGGATGCTATCTTGGGATCCAGAAGACCCAAGTTCAATTTGCTGTTCCACCACAGACATAATGTGTGGCCAATCAGTCTTTCAGTGACTTTGTTCACTAGCTGTAAAATGGGGATCATACTCCTACTTCTTAGGGATATTGTGAAGATAAAAAGGATTAAATGAGGAAAGATGCTCACATATTATGATAATGGAGGAAATCTAAGCATCATGCATAAACTGGATATGCTGGATCTAGGAGTTACCAACAGGCCCATTTATATGCCTGACTCCCAAGACTTTCTAATGGATGTTTTGAACAACCTTGTCCTACAATAGCACAGTACATACCACCACCAAAACTGTGTTTAAGCATGGTTCTTGCTAGTAGAATTTCCCATTATAGATTTTTCCAGGGGTCATTCTTTACCTGGGTTCAGAAAATAATCTCTGTACATACTGGTCAAACAATTACATCCATACCAACAGTTCATCCATACCAAAATATAAATCAGATACCATGGAGCAGTCATGGAGCAGCTATCTATCACCTCATTCTGAACAAAGTAGTACTTATTCTAGAATTCATCATAAATCATTATCATTACATTCACTGTTTCAGTATCAATCATGAGATTTCCATGAACCTCAAGCAGCCAAAATTACAATTGGTTTCCCACTTTAACATTCCTCGCAAAGGAAAGTACCCTGATTCCAAGCCTATACCTTTCACAGTGAACTATGTCTAGCTCATTAGTTTAGCTATGCTAACAAAGCAGGGTATAGTTCCTGCCTATTTACACAGAGGGAAGGGAGACCTTAAGTCACTATGTGGAGGTTGCTCCCCTCCTCAAAATTCAGGGGAACCAGATTTTAGTTCATGTTTTTCATTCCATCAGATTTCTGGTTATCATTTCAAAATTTAGTGTTAAGGGTGATTAAATCTATGATATAGTAGTCTGACCTGAAGAATGTGCTGCAATCAGAAACTTATCTACGTCTATGTTATTGGACCATGCAGTTGGTCCAATAAAAGATATGAACCATAAAAATTCTTCCTTTCTAATATTTTCTGGACTATCATGGCTGCAGCATCACTCAGGCTACGGACAGAAGTTACACATAAATTGATATACATGATCAGAAATCAGTTCAAATCTGTAATACAACAGGGCTAGGGACATCAATGACACACAAACTGGTAGAAGTGATCAGAAACTGGTTTAAAACTGTAACAATAGAAGCTCAGTGCACATAAACCACTTTCAAAATGGCAGAAACTGATTTAAGATGAATCTGGATGGATGTAGTATCAGAATTAACTGATTTAGGTTAAATCAGTTTATTTAACTTCTGTCCCACATTCCCTCCAGATTCAAGTTAACTCAGTCTTCCAGCACCCCAGGATGCTTTGCACCTCCCCTGCAAGCCCCCCCACCCCCACAGCCCAGCAAAGAGGTGTGCTTTAGCGCCCCTTGGCTTGTGGCCTGGGCTACTGCAGGCATGTGGCTGCATATCTAGAATCAAAAGAGAATGTCTTTTCACTTGCATATTGGTTCACTTCTACACAACTTAGACTAACCTGTGAAGAATAAATCGATTTAGCCTTGGGCTTTTTGACTGTATGTACTTAGCCTTTTACACTATCAATTCATTTGTAGCAAAATAAGGAGGTAAAAGGATGATGCCATGTAGACATCTGGCATATAAATATCAAACCAAAGGATACAGTCCCTTTCTCATGTGTGGGAGACAGAAGGTGTCAATTCATTGTTACAATCTTGTGGATGTTTACTACAATTTTTAAAGGATGCCCTTAATGCCACAGTTACAGACCCAGTACAGCTCTTGGACTCTATAAAACATGGTTTCTAGTTCCTCATGCTGGGAAAAGATAATCTTAGCCACTCTTCCCTGGTTTGGAAGAAGGAAGCATGAACAACTGATATCAAGATAGTCCTTAGGATCACTACCTGCCTTTCTCTCCAAACAAGGGACAGTAGAGAGCAGAAGACCAGGAACTGCTGGAAAGGAATGTGGAGGATGAATGAGCATGAGTGTGATACTGACTCATATATAGGGCTGACTGTTAGTGTATAAGGGGATGAAAGCTGGAAAAGAAATAAGGGTAGAGATAAATAAAGGGAAAAATAAAATAAGAAAGAAAAAATTAAAGGAAGGAGGGAAAATCTGTTTTCTTACACAATCTCACACAATAGGGGTACAATGTAAGGTACCTTCCAAGTCTAACATAATACAAAACCGGAAAAAACTTAAAAACTTAATGATGATAGTGTCAGCTTTTCCCTCTGACGTGGGAATGGGGGGCTCTCTGCATTTCATGGGGCCAAGCTCTTAAAAGCACTGGGGTATGAAGTTAAAGAACACAGCAGTGAGAGAGAGGAGAACTAGGTCAAGGGATGGAGAGAGTATGAAAGGGAAAAAAAAAGAAAGAGATGTAAAAGTAGGGTAGTAGGAAAGAGAAATAATAAAGAGCAACAGATGCAGATGAACTTGAGAAAATTAAAAATTGTCGTATCTGTTATAAAAGCAGATGCATAAATATGACAGAATTTATAATACAGTAAAATGGGGGTTGGATTAGATGACCAAGGGTTGCACTAGGTCAGTGTTTCTCAACCTGTGGGTCACAACCCAAAAGAAGGGTCACAAGAATATATGAAAGGGTCATAAACAAACTTTAAAAATGGATCAACACACTTTAAAAATGGATTCTACTTTAAAGGAGAAAAATGTGGGAAATCATGGCTGCTTGGGGTCTCCCCATGCTCCCCCCGGCCCCACACATTGGGGTGCTGGGGCCTGGGGGTGGGGGAAAGCAACTCAGGAGTGAGGGGCACTCGGTTGGGACTGGAGTCTGAATTGATTCAATCTTTACAGGTTAGTCTAACCTGAAAAGACTGAACTAATTGCAAGTGAATAGACATTCACTTTTGATTCCGCAAATGCAACCACATTCCTTCAGTGGCTCAGGCTAGGAGCCAGGGGGCCCAAGAGCAGTCCTCCTTTCTGGTCTTCAGCAGCTGCAAGGCTGGAGGGAAGCTGACCTAGGTGGTGTGGCCATGCTCTGGCAGGGGCTAAGTATGATTGTGGAGGTGTTTAAACCCCCACTTTAGCCTGTAGGGACCCCAGCCAGGGTGTGCCTGGTGGGGGAGAGGGCAAGCAGCCCTTGCCAGGCTTGTCCTCAGGGCTAGACACTGGCTGGAGCAGCGCCTCAGACAAAGGGGGCACGGGGGAGGAATTAAACTCCCCTGTCTCTGGGCAGGCACAGGACCCCTGCTCCTGCTCGGCTAGCAGGGGGGTCTGCCCAGAGCCAGCTGGCATGGCCCTGCCATGCACCTAGGGCTGGGGCTGGGGCTGGGGCTGGGGCTGGAGCTGGGGCTGTGCCGAGCTGGCCTGTTGGTGCTGCTGAGGACAGATGCAGAGGGGCCAGGCCAGGCTGGGCTGTGGGGGTCAGGCCCTTCCCAGTGGGCTGCAGCTCAGACTGGGGCCATTAGGCCTGTGCAGCCAGACTGTTTACAGCTCCCTGCACCCAGGCCAGGCAGGGCTCTCATGGAGCCACAGCCAGCTGGTAAGGGCCCAGCAGGGCTGGCCTAGAATGGATCGTGGGGGCAGGGCCCTTCCCAGCTGCCTGCAATTCTGTGACAGCCTGGCCCAACAGCATGGGTCATGGCTGGCCAGACAGAGGGCTCCCCCAGCCAGCTCAGAGGTGCTGGCAGGCTCTGAGCCTGGCAGCCACCCACCACAGCCTGCCGCAGCTGCCACCAAGCAGCTGCCACCATGTTGGGCTGTCATGGAGCCACAGCCAGCTGGGAAGGGCCCTGACCCCACGACTTGGCCTAGGCCAGCCCCACTGGGCCCTTCCCAGCTTGCTATGACTCCATGACAGCCCCGCTCCACCTCGGCGCAGGGTTCCGGAAGCAATCTAGCTGCACAGCTCCTGTGGCCCCAGCCCAATCCAAAGTCTGCTGGGAAAGGCCCGGCCCCCATGGCCCAGCCTGGGCTGGCCCCTCTGCATCCACCCTCAGCAACACCCACAGGCCAGCTTGGCTCAGCCGCACAGCCCCAGCCGCTGGTGAAGCAGCCATATGGCAAAGAAAATGTTGGCCACCTCTGCCCATGCCTTCCCCCCTGCCACTGGAGATGAGAGGGAGGGAATGGCTGATGGGAGCTGCTCTGCCCTGGCCAGGCAGACCCCAGCTGCCAGTGGGAGAGAGATTGGAGGGGGAGATTAAATCCCCCTCCCTCTCCCTGTTTGCTTCAGGCTGTGGACTGGGGCCTGACCACATCCCCCCACTACTGCTCAAGCAGCGAGTGGGGAATGCATGACAGGGTCTGCTACACCCTGGCCAGGCAGACCCTGGCTGCGGTCCCCTGGTGGGAGAGGGGAAGGAGTGGGGAATAAACCCTCTCCCTGCTCCCTTTGCCGCAGGGGGCCATGACAGACCTGCATCTGGTCACACCCCCGCCTTCACTCTGGCTAGAGAGCAGAGGGGTGGAACCAGCCCTGCTCTCTGTAGCAGACAGCCCAGCACAGCCCAGGGCTGAAAAGCATGCTGGGATGCTGGGCGACTCTGGTTTAACTTAAACCAGGAAGGGGTCTGGGACAGAAGTTTCATAAACCGGTTTGACCCAAATCAGTTTAGTATGATACTACATTCAACCAGATTTATCTTAAACCAATTTCAGCCATTTTGAAACTGGTTTATGTGCACTGAAATTACGTTCTATTACAGGTTTAAATCAGTTTCTGATCACTTAAACAGCTTTATGTATAACTTCTGTCTCTAACCTTTATGTGCATGTTTGTTTGCACGTATTTGAACTTACACGTGATTTCCTTGCCTCCATTGCAGCTTGTTTCATTTAGTTGGTATCATTCATAAAAAAGGTTACTTTTTTCCCTTTGGAATTCAACAAATTGCACCCAAAAAGGCAGGTATTTAATGAGACAGACAGACTGAGATGGGATTTTGAGGAGCCCTGGATCCTATGTGAACAATCAAAAATGTCTTCCAAAAATTAGCCTTTTGACTGCCCATCTCTCACCTTGAGTACAGGTCTGTGCAATGGCATGCAAAAGTTCCATGCAGCACTTCAACAACATCCCCCAATATGGAGAGATGCAGAAGGGAGGGGAAAGTTCATCATTCAAAAAGCCTCTAAAAGCAAGACATCTGACAGCTGCTGATATAGAACTATTGGGCAACAATCCTATGTAATGCACATATTCAATTACAGATATATTGGAGGGAAGTCAGAGAAGTGAAATTAAAATGAATTTCAGACAGCAGAGGGATTAATAAACGTAGACAGTCTAAAAAGTTAACAAATGTATTTTAAAAAAATCATAAAAGATTACATATCATGGAAAGGCCTACATGCCATGGAAAAGAGGAATGATTTAGTATACTGCAAAAAAGAAAGAACAGGAAGAAACTAAAAAGGAAAAATAGGCCAAATATGAAGAATATTTTAATGGCAAAATGGATTATTAACTGTGGAAGAGTCTTTCAGAAGTGATTGAAGTGCCATCACTTATTAAAGTCTTAACCAGACTTAACACTAGTGATTGCGCAGCTGCAAACAATCCAACGTTATCAAGACATACAACAGCTCACCTATTAAGTCCCTTCTGCCTTTAAACCACATGATTTTCTATCTTCCCCTTTTAATTTGATGGAAATTTGTACCATTAGCAGCCAAGGAAATTTTAGCAGGATATAGTAATGCCTGCAAACTTTGGTTGGTGATTCAGATTTCAAACTTGATTATCTTCCTTCATCCTATGATGTTTCAGGCTGGATGGCAGCTCATATTCGGAGGCAGGATAAGGTTTGCAGAGGAGATCATTAAAAAAACAGGGCAGGTCATCAGGAAGACTTGATTTGTACAGACTAACAGTTCCCACAAAACTGGATTTCTGCCCCAGGTTATTTTCCAGCAAGAGTTTAACTGTCACTAGATTTTAACAAGACTGATTTTGATTCCAGCTGTCATTAGATTAGCAACCCAGAGAAAAAGTGCATTTTGAATAAGTTCTTTTCAGAGTTACCAGGCTAGGGTAAATCTGTCAAGTGATGAAACAAAATCCTTTGTGATTAGAAGCCAGGCTTTCCTTGTACACATCTGGATAACCACCAGTCTTTTACTGGTATGAGGTAGGGTAGATATGCACCTCTACAGACTAACTAAATAAGATATATACAGAGAGCGCTTGCTTTCGTGAACCCAAGTTCACTTCATCAGATGCTGCGAAAGAACATGCAGAAAGCAGAGTGTAAGAGGGAGAGAGAAATTAGAATACAAAAGTCTAGGGAGGGGAGAGAAAGAGAAGGAGTTATTGGTATCACACTCCATGATGATAAGAGTTCAAGTGCTGTATTTCTGTTTGACATTTACATAAACACAACCTGCTTTTGCCTCAACATACTTGAATTCTCTCCCAGGTCTCCTCTAGGGAATATGCCTCATACTCTTCCACACAGCTGCAATAACAGTTAGACACTAAACCTGTAGTCCAGGCACTTAATACACCTCACAGGGAAACACATGTGCTAGTTTAATAAAAAAAACCCCAAAAAACAAAAAAAACAACCTTTCAAATGCCATATGCAGTCACTCAGCCTTTTTACTGTTGCCTCTAAAATTCATGGAGGAGGAGAGGGGAATTATTTGACATATAAAACAAACCTACCCAAAGATAACAAGGTCAGCATTGAACCTAAGTGGCAAATAAGATTCACATACTGAAGGCAAATCATTTTCTTCTCCCTCTGATTTACTGTATGAGTTCCAGTTAGTAAGTGTAAAACAGCTGCAGCTATCATTTGGCACATCAAGGTTATAGGCATACCAAGATGGGAAGTTAATTTATACCTGGCAAAGCACATGACTAACCCAGTGAAATTTTCCCTAGAGCTTTGATAATATTCCAAACAGACCAAACTAAACTTCCATTTGCAAAACGAAGATTTAAGCCAGATCTCTCTGAAGTTGCATACCCCATTAACCAAGCTACCGTTGTGAGCAAAGACTTATATTTTTAGTCAGATTCATGTTTCTATCAGTTTTGGGTCCAACACAAATAAATGGGGCAACAGAGGCTGCTCTTTACAAGATTCAGGGTTGCAAAACAAGAACGCTACTTTTGTGGAACACCCTTAATTCACAATCACATTTTCCCCCTTACAAATAAAGAACAAATACATCATTCATTGCTAGGGGAAAAACATTCCCTAAAATAACCCATAGCCTTCTCTACAGCAGCTGGGCTGAGCTTCAAGCCAGCAAATGCCTGAGGAAAATATTAGTTATTAAATTAAGCATATGTATAACAAGCGTGATACTCAGCAATGATTTCATCAACACTTTATGTCCAATGTTACAGAGAAACAATGCTGGACATATCTGGGACATATACAAAAAATAAAGAAAGAAAAATAAAGGCAAAGCTTTTGCCAGCAGGCAGCTCCTGGGGGCCAGGAGCAATCTCCCACTCCCTGCTGCCTGGCTGACCAGGAGCACATTTGCATCTACATGGGTGCTACTGCGCAGTTACTGATCACAAGCTCAAAAGCACCCCCCATAAGAGACAAGAGCCACTGGCCTGCCCTGTGGCTTTCTAAGCAGCTCAGGCAGTGGCAGCTTCTTCCAGCTTCTGGCTGCCACAGATCTGCTCAAGAGTCCGAGTGTAATTCGAACACTGCCAACAGATGAGCTTTGTCTTTCTTTCCCATTTCCAATTATTCCTATTTCTTCACCAGCCTTAAATGTCTGGCAAACATCACCAAACGGGGCTCCAAACAGTTCACTTAGATTCCCTCTGTCACCGACTCTCTCAACATGGCACATATGATTAGTTTGGCCCTGCCTTCCAAGAGGTGGAGCCAGACCAGGTTGCCTTCCATTCTATTTGCATACAAATTTTTGGAGGATGCCAGGACTCAAGACAAGAACACCTGGTTCCAGTCATAAGTAGTAGCTAAATAGCACATGGATCCTGTGTTAGCACATGGATCTTTGGTGATGACTCTTCTGGGGCCCATCCCCATTAACTATGTAGTAAATCAAACTTTGGCTTTGGAGTAATAGCATTCATAGTTTGTACCACATATAAGTAAAAAAATACTGCTTTAAAAGTGTGTTTATGGAGTACCTGTGTTAAAATTTGCAGCAGTTTAAAAAAAAAGAAGCATCAGTTCTGGATGAACCAAGCTTACGGGTACTATATGAAAATTACCACAACTATGTTTTTTTCAAGGTCAGTGTTTTCAAATTTGCTTCTCACTTCTAGGTGCTCAGGGAGAACAGGTTCTGACAAGTAAGGGAGGCAGGGGAGGAAGAAGTTGGGGGGAGGCAGAGAACAAAGGGCTATCTTTTCCCTGCTGTAGCAGTGGGAGGGGGACAAATTTAAGGCATTCACTCCAATAATTAGATTCTATACCTGGGAAATTATAACTAATTTACAAATTGAATCTAATACATTTATAAATAGAATCTAGGTATTGGGAGGTCAGCTTAGATTCAGGGTCAGCTTATATTTGAGTAAATAGAGTATTATAGCCCAGCCTCTAGCACAGATCTTTGAAAACTCTTGGCGCTCTGGTGTAGTGCCTGAAGACTGGAAGAAGGCCAATGTGGTGCCTATCTTCAAGAAAGGGAGGAAAGTGGATCTGGCTAACTATAGGCCCATCAGCCTGACTTCTATCCCGGGGAAGATCTTAGAAAAGTTTATTAAAGAGGCCATCCTTAATGGACTGGCCGACGCCAACATCTTAAGGGATAGCCAGCACGGGTTTGTTGCGGGTAGGTCTTGCTTGACCAATCTCATTTCCTTCTACGACCAGGTGACCTATCACCTGGACAAGGGAGAAGAGATTGATGTCATATATCCTGACTTCAAAAAAGCCTTCGAT
>NW_005842015.1:2304501-2307357 GCF_000455745.1 Alligator sinensis
AAGAAAGAGACTTGGGGGTCATCATTGACCACAAGATGAACATGAGCCTGCAGTGCGATGCTGCAGCTAGTAAAGCGACCAAAACGCTGGCTTGCATCCATAGATGCTTCTCAAGCAAATCCCGGGATGTCATTCTCCCCTTGTACTTGGCCTTAGTGAGGCCGCAGCTGGAGTACTGCGTCCAGTTTTGGGCTCCACAATTCAAAAAGGATGTGGAGAAGCTTGAGAGAGTCCAGAGAAGAGCCACGCGCATGATCAGAGGTCAGGGAAGCAGACCCTACAATGACAGGCTGAGAGCCCTGGGGCTCTTTAGCCTGGAAAAGCGCAGGCTCAGGGGTGATCTGATGGCCACCTATAAGTTTATCAGGGGTGATCACCAGTATCTGGGGGAACGTTTGTTCACCAAAGCGCCCCAAGGGATGACGACTAGGTCGAATGGTCATAAACTACTACAAGACCGTTTCAGGCTGGACATAAGGAAGAATTTCTTTACTGTCCGAGCCCCCAAGGTCTGGAACAGCCTGCCACCGGCGGTGGGTCAAGCGCCTACATTGAACACCTTCAAGAGCAAACTGGATGCTCATCTTGCTGGGATCCTATGAACCCAGCTGACTTCCTGCCCTTTGGGCAGAGGGCTGGACTCGATGATCTTCCGAGGTCCCTTTCAGCCCTAATGTCTATGAAATCTATTAAATTATGCAGTTTACAATCCTTGTCACCTTATTCTGGATTGTATTTTTGAAGATTATTTTTTAATTTAAAAAAATGTCTTTTCTTATCTCTCCCTTTTGGTCACTGTTTTTCGTTATTCAAAATAGTTACTAATTCCCTAAATTCTTATATTCAATACAGTAATGACTAGGAACCCAGTAATGAGTCAGGATTCATTGGACTAGGTGCTGTGTAAACATAGAGCAAAATGTCTGCATCCCAAAGAGTTTTCACTATCCAGTGGGACTGAAACTGCTTATGCTCTCAAACATGTTACTGCTTTGATCACTGAGCAGTTGGATGGGGGGCAAGATCTTAGAAAGGACCCAATGTATCAATTGCTTCCAATGATATGAAAGCTAAATGCTGCCCTTAACAGAGATGGCAGTGATTGCTCTAAAGCAGGGGTTTTCAACCTTTTTGGGTCAGTGTACCCCCGGAGGCCAGTCAAGAAGGAAGGAGTCCCCCAGTGGCTGACTGGCAATCATGCCAGTGACAAGGTACCTCATCACTACGGCAACATAGCGTCAGTGGGCACTAATCGTGATGCTACTGCTACTGCACAGTAGCAGCAAGCTCATTGCTACGGCACAATAAGGTTGGAAATGACCACTGGGACTGCATGGTACTGACAGGTACTGCACAGTCATTTAGTATTCACTTCAGCACCAACTGCTCAGTGAGGTGCGCATGTAGAAGCACCCAGTCATACTTCTCACTTGACATAAACCATCAAAATGCACAGCAGATCATTGGAATAAGTAACTAACATGTCTTGTATATCCTTCATATGTGACAAGCCATCATATTTTTTTCACTATGAAACATGTTTTAAAGGATATTTCTATTTGTATGAAATAACCAAGGTATGTGTATGTGCTTGTGGGGATAGGGATATGTTTGTTTTGTTTAAAAAAAAAAAAAAGAAAACTGAAAAAAAGTCATCCAATCTGGACTATTCTCCACATGGTTCTGTGAGGTATATTTCAATCCTTAATATTGAAATCAGATGCCCAAACCTCTACCATTTTGCTACACAGTATTAGATTGCTGAATATCAGGACTCCTGTTCTTTCTCTGCCAGGTCTGGGAGGAAAATGTACTGAGGTAGTCAGAGCCCCTCTATCCCACTCTTAACTTTTGTGTTATTGGGTTCAATAAAGACAGTCAAAAATGAATGAGAAGAACTAATCAACTTTTGTGGTGGAGAAGTAAGCCTCTGCATTCAATTGTCTCTAATTAACCAACATTTTGTATCTGAGGGACCATCTCTCAATTCCTAACTTTTTCAATTTTATGAGTTAGAGATGCTTCCTAACCAAGACGGAAGCAGAGTTTGTGGATTAGAGACAGCATTGCAGAGCTCA
The DNA here is from genome assembly GCF_000455745.1 of Alligator sinensis. Classification (NCBI taxonomy): domain Eukaryota; kingdom Metazoa; phylum Chordata; order Crocodylia; family Alligatoridae; genus Alligator; species Alligator sinensis. Next base: position 2,306,580 of record NW_005842015.1, read on the forward strand.
TGAATTTGGCAATTTCTTTCTTTTATATTACAGATACTGGTTAAAATTCTAGTTCTGCTAAACTTGTAACTTCTTTCATGGCCTTACATTTAACTTCATGTTTTTCCAACCAACATGTAACTTGTATTACACTCTTTGGTGTACCTAAATGACAGTTGCTAATGTTACTTTTCATAGATTTCATAGACATCAGGGCTGGAAGGGACCTCGGAAGATCATTGAGTCCAGCCCCCCGCCCAAAGGGCAGGAAGTCAGCTGGGGTCATAGGATCCCAGCAAGATAAGCATCCAGTTTCATCTTGAAGGTGTTCAATGAAGGCGCTTGAACCACCTCCGGTGCCAGGCTGTTCCAGACCTTGGGGGCTCGGACAGTAAAGAAATTCTTCCTTATGTCCAGCCTGAAACGATCTTGAAGTAGTTTGTGACCATTCGACCTCGTCATCCCTTGGGGCGCTCTGGTGAACAAACGTTCCCCCAGATACTGGTGGTCACCCCTGATAAACTTGTAGGTGGCCATCAGATCACCCCTGAGCCTGCGCTTTTCCAGGCTAAAGAGCCCCAGGGCTCTCAGCCTGTCATCGTAGGGTCTGCTTCCCTGACCTCTGATCATGCGCGTGGCTCTTCTCTGGACTCTCTCAAGCTTCTCCACATCCTTTTTGAATTGTGGAGCCCAAAACTGGACACAGTACTCCAGCTGCGGCCTCACTAAGGCCGAGTACAGGGGGAGAATGACGTCCCGGGATTTGCTTGAGAAGCATCTATGGATGCAAGCCAGCGTT
>NW_005842015.1:2307471-2316693 GCF_000455745.1 Alligator sinensis
GCCTGTCTTCTGGTGTGGATGCTTTGCCCCAAAGTTTGGTGTCATCGGTGAACTTGGCCAGTCCGCTTCTGACTCCAGTGTCCACATCATTAATGAAGATGTTGAACAGTATGGGTCCAAGGACAGAGCCTTGGGGGACACCACTGGTCACAGGACACCACGATGAGTAATTCGTAATTATCAGCATTAGATAATTAGAATTATCTAATGCTGATAATTCTAATATTATAAAAGCCTAGGTCTGTCTGTCTGTCCGTCCATAATGCTTTATTCACACTCTGATTGGCTGATGGAAACAGCCAATAAGAGTGTTCCAAGCGTGGGGGAGCGCCGCCATGATTCCAAAGCCATGCTGAGGGTCGGACAGAGGGTGGGGGAGCCGAGGACAGCAGCGCTGTGTGTGGGAGAGCCGAGGCCACCCCACTCCCTGCAAGAGGCAGAACAGCGGCAGCATGGGGCGTTAAGTGGAAGCACTCCATCCCAGCCCCCTGCCCCCTCATCATTCTTGACAAGAAATGGGATAGTTAAAAGTATAATTACAAAGTTTCATGTTATACCAGAAGGGGAAGATTGTGTTGTGTGTAATACCTGTTTCTTTATCTGCTAGATACAAAAGACACTATCTTGTGTCAATATAAAATTTATTATGGTTAGTGAAAATATGCAAGGCACAAGGGTATGGTTAAGATGTGCCCTGTAACTTGGCATTTACAGGTTTTTTCAAGTTTGCAGCATGGTATATTATCCTTCCATAAGTAAAACAACACAGTGCAAACTGGATTTTTTTTCCTAGATGAAAATGGAGACACAAGATTTCCGTGTTCAGGTTAGAAGCTTTCATTAAAAAGATAACTGATAATCAGGACCACAGAATCTTATTTCCATTGCTTTACATGAGTTTCATGTTGATGTAACTACCTATTGAGTTATACAACTGATTAGGAGTGCAACACAAGATTCAGTGCGTTCCCTTCTAAGAATACAGAGCTTTAATTGAGGAAAATTTTAATTACAGGCATCATAAAAACCATGAGCCTGAAATTAATGTTGTTCAAACTACCTACCTAATACAGTTGCCTGCCACTTTTGTTTTAATTTTTACAGGACAGTCTAAGTCATTGCTTGTCTAAGTTATGTCTAATCATAGCTGAAGTAGAGGAAACAAATGTACTCTATCCTGATGTTTAGTAATTATAGACATAAAGGTTGGTAAATGTTTCAGAGCACTACTGCATATCTTTGGCATCAGTACATGATTTCACTGAAAATCTGCCTTTGTGACAGCACATTGTAATATTTTCCTTGTCATGACACTGTATCCTTTTTTGTCCCACATAGCACATTCCTAAAGTTGGCAATGTTTCATCTATTTAAACACCATTCTTTATGCTGCTCCAAAACAACAGTTAATGTCTGGTAGCAGTGTTCGGGCCTTTGCAAATAAGAGTAACAAATGTTTCATGATATGGAAAAATAAATTTGTGCATCCCAGCTGCTAAACCATTTATTATGAAAAAAGCTACAAAAGGCCTTGTTTAAACACATTTTATGAGTAATTTACAGACTGTTGAAATGACATCTTCAATTAATTTGTATAATATGCTTTAGCTGAGAGCTAGAAAACAATGGGGTCTGCATGGTAATTATTCAATTCTCAGTGCAATCTGAGTAACCATATGATTCCTGTTATTATTACAAAGAAGGCACATATTGCTTAATAAACACTAAGTGCAGTAATATGAAACGATTACCCAGTAGGATGGATCTTATTTTTTGTATCTAGAATTTAGGATTGGTAAACCTTGGGGGGAGAAAAAGAAATAAGCTTTGTTAGAAGTTAGCAAAACTGAAAGTATCTGTACACTCTAGCTGGCTCACACACTTCTATGTTGATGTTTTCCATGGAAATTCTGGCGGTATTAGCTTTGGCAGCAATCAAAGACTATTTTTGGAATCTTAAAAGGAACTCCTTGGGTGTTTTAAAACTTTCATTCATGCTCTTTGACTTTATTTTTATTCACTAAAGCAATAAGAGCAGTCTTCTGCTTACTTTCAACTCGTTTTACTGTTAAAATAAATGAGTGGATGAGCCAGTCAGAAACTGGGCACTCAGGAAACTTACACAAGTATGTTATGCCTTTTTGAGAGCTGAGACATTCTTCTATTGCATAATTGGACAACTCCTAAAGTATTCACTAGTTTATGCTAGTCTAGGAAAACACCATGTTACTGTCAGAGAACAGGAAGGAGAGAAGTAGAAGCTTACTACGTCTCAAGTGTCACTATATCTTAAAACTTTCCTTGAAAGAAGGTGCTCCCCATAAAGAATAAGTGCAGTTGAATCTGTTCCTTTTTTAGACAGGGGAGAAATATATATAAACCTTCCTAATAAGTATGTTTTCCCATACTTTAATAGTTAACAATATGCTAAGCAATTGGCTTTTTAAACAACCGTTTTTGTAGCCATATAACTATAAAAAATAAATACAGACATATTTCAAATACTGATTAAAATGTTAAAATCTTAGTACACTTGCAATGCATTTTTTACATGACTTGTAGGGAAAAAAATAATGGTGAGGTTTGTTACTTAGTGTGTTAACTGTGCAGTGACTAAATGGGATATAGAACCTGCCAATGAATAGTTAAATATTGTAAATAAATACCTAGAGAGGGAATGGAAGGACTGTTTACAGTTGTCCCAAAAGGTATTGTTAGCTTGGCACAATGGCATAAACTTGGAGTAAATTAAAACATAGGTTGAATATTATGCTGCATTTCCTGAGATTAACATTTAATTAGACAAAGCAATACTTTTGGCAGATATGACCAGTCAGCAATAACAAAAACTGTATCAGGGAATCATCCTGCACAGGCTAGGATGGAGAGAGAAGATGGGCTGGATCATCTAGTGCCTGTGATTAGTGCTGATGTCTTGGCAAAAGAAACAAATGAGAGCCAGCTACCAGCTAAACTGAATTCTATTTATTTGCATCTGTGAAACAAAAGGGGCCTCAATTTTTGCAGGCAAACTCACATACAGCTCTACATGCAGGATGCATGAACCAGTCACAGGAATAATAAAATAAGACAGACCCTTTTTATTCCACACCTATTATCAATTGCATGTAGAATCTTTCCAAATTAAAAGGTGAGCCTTACTGAGCGGGAAAGAGGAGCACCCCTGGGGAAAATGTGAGTCTGTCCAAATCAGTTGGTCTAGGGACAGACATTATACATAAACTGGTTTAAGTGATAAGAAACTGGTTTAAACCTGTAACAGAACAGACATTCAGTACACATAAACCAGTTTGAAAATGACTGAAACTGGCTTGAGATAAACCTGGTTGAATGTAGTATCAGACTGAACTTAACTGATTTGGCTCAAACCGGTTTATGCAATGTCTGTCCCAAATCCCTTGCTGGTTTAAGTTAAATCAGTTTCCTCCAGTATCCTGGCATGCTCTCTGGGCTGGGCAGGGCTCTCTGTTCCACAGCAGGACTGGCTATCCCCTCTTCTCACTGGCTGCAGCTCTGGCAGAGACTTGCAAGTACAGCAGGGTCTGCTGGCTATCCCCTGTCCCACTTCCCCACCCTCTCATCACTCACTGCTCAAGCAGAGATCCCTTCCTCCTCTCTCCCATAGCATGGACCCTGGCCAGCATGTGGTATGCTAGCTAATGCTATGTAAGGCAGAATGGACAGTGTCCACTTAGGGGTTTCTGGAGCTAATCAACAGCTCAGCTGGTAATGTCCCTGCATTCCTTCCTTTGGAAAAAGCTGTTTAACAAGAGCTTGAACTACTGAGCATGGCTTTGTTTTCTGATGGGGTGTTAAATGCTGATCACAGAGTTGATAAATGCTCTCTTATCAAGGAGGGAGGGGAACCTCCTCCCTAATCACAGCATCCTTCTGGGTCCTTGCCACACACCCCTCTGCTCAGCCGTGTGGAAGGGAAGGGAGGGCTGCTCTAGCATTCCCCGGCTTCTAGCCTGAGCCACTGCAGGCATGTACCAGCATTTTTTCAGTCTGGAGGGGATGCCTGTGCAGTTACAAAGTGATTTAGCCTAGCCAGGTTAGACTAACCTACAAAGATTGAATCAATTCAGGCTCAGGCTTTTTGAATGTCTGTCCCTAACCTTGGAGATGGCAGGTAGCACAGAAAAACCACCATACAATCTCAGCTTTCTATATCCGAAAACCTTCAGAAAAACAAGACACAGAAGTGTCTTCATTCAGCAAAGAAAAACCTTCAGGAAGATAAGATACTACATTCCCTTCTGAACATCCCCATTGTGGCTTAATCACTTAAATCTCTTTTGTAATGAATCCAGACTGATCAAATTAATTTTGTTTCCAACTTTCAGCCTCCACAGTTTATCGACTCTCCAACAACATTTAAACAATGGTTCATATGGCTTATGGCCCACAATAACATTTATTTTCCTCATTCAGAGTCTTGATACATCTGCAGCATTTCTTTGGATAATTTCATAAAGCTCTCACAATCTAAGCCTCAGGCAGGAATACATTTCAATGTTTATCATTCATTTCTCAGAGCTTTGACTTTTCTGACTGGCCTTTCCCACATGCTATGAAGCAAGGGGTCCTTCCCCCTAACAAAACCATTTATCGAAGATATCCAGAGTTGAGGTTTTATCAGATGTCTGATTAAACTAAGCATGCTCAAACAGAACTCAAGGGGGGGGGGGGGGGGGGGGTTCTCAAAGACTGACAACTCAGCTGATCATCTTTAAAAGAAGAGACATATGGTTTGGGCTTATGCCTGACCAGGCATTTTCATTTTCTGGTTCATGATGGTCACAACAACCCACTGAGTTGAACTATTTACAACAAGGACCTAGCTGTAGCTGTGAGAAAAATGAACTGTGCCCCACACATTCAGGATGTTGCTCTGGGGCCTATTAGGACACTTAAGCATAATGTGTGCAGACAGTTATGGGCTATATATTCTGATCATACACAACATTTATTGACAACCCAACAATTCAAAATGATTCTGCCATGAGCAGAACAGCAGCAGCTGCAGCATGCTCAAATTCATATTCTGCCAACAACTAAAAAAGAGTTCATTTACCCCCAAAGTTCAAAAGGTATATTGTTCTCCTGAGCTGATGAATCTTGCAAAAACAAAAACAGAAGGAAAACTACCTGGTACCAGATCCTCTATATATTCTCCACCTTGTACATTCTCTTTCATCAGAGAAAAAGGAAAAAAAAAACCCTCAGAATTTGTTCCGTACAAATCAATCTAGTCTGTTTTTGTGTCATTCATAAAATTTGAAGGCCAGTAGAATCAGGTAACATTAAAGCACTCGGTACTTTCTATATCTCCATCAGTTAGTTTGAAACTTACAATGCAATTCTGTAAATAGTTTAGGCAATTTAGACATTTCTTGCTGAAATGGAATTTGGAATATTTACTGACTGTAGATGTTTCTCTGGCAGTTGACACCGTCACATCTTCCACTACATTTCACCTCTAAAGGATTTAAAGATGAAACATATTCCCACAAAGCAAACTATTTAGGATGAGAGCGAGCAGGATTTGTTGTTGTAGTTCAGAAATGTTCAAGCTACCGAGCTCTGGGGGAGAAAACTCATCAGTTGGGGGGAGGGGAGCAAATAAAAAACAAACACTTAACCTAAAAAAAAAATACAAATCTAAAATTAAGATAACCTTTGACTTTCAAAACTGCTGAACAAGCCACTTCTCATGTTCAGCATCATACTCTTAAATTCAGTCAAAAGTTTTTGTGGTTACTATCAGATAAAATGAGCCAATTTCCCTTGAGAATTAGCTACACTGACCAGATGTCTTCAGCCAGCTATTCCCCGGAATGAGTCAAGAGAGGCACAAGCAATGCCTTCTTTGTTACCATGGAGATGGGCTTTCCCATCCACTATGCAGCCGGGCTTATAGTAGCTACCAGCTGTTGTCTGGTCTCATAGTCCATCAGGAGAGATTGAGGCAAAAGTGGGAGACCCAGGACCGAGCTTCTCTCAGCCTTAGATCCATAAACTTTAACCACATTTTCCAACCTCCAGTCTACTTAGCGGCCACTTTCCTTCACTACTATTGTTTAAAACCACTTTAAAGTGTTTCCATAAATGTTTTCACAAAGTCTTTATTAGTTGGTATAAACAGACAACTGCTTGTATATAACATGCTCCATGCTAGACAAGAGGCTCAAGTTTTCCCAGTCTCTGCTTCCACCCCAGCATTCCTCTCTAAATACTTTTATAAGCTTAATTCTAAATCTCCTATTGTAGTTCATTTCAGGTTCCTGACATTATTCTCACTCCACACTTTCAGACAAAACCTTTCTGGATTAATGACTCCCCATCCTTCCTGCAAGGCTGCTTAATGCCTTAGATTCCCATTGCTTTTTAACCCCTGTGGAACATTAATCCGTCTCTGGCCAATATGATGAGCCGCAGAGAAACAACGTTGGTTAGGATTTTCATTCTTGTATTTTCCTTTTGAATGCAGCCAAGTTCAAATGTCTAATTATAACTTTGCAGAGTTAATGATCAATTTAACGAAGGCTTTAGAGTATCTTTGAAGTCATAACAACAAGCCAAAGGTGGGTTTATAATGTTAACTGCACGGGGAGCCTGCATAGAGAGCTTTCTTAGGATTATCTCTTTTAGTTAACAACAAAGTTGAGCCATTTCAGAGCACCACTTTCATAAACCCCAAAGCTCCATCTGGTTGCTGCACAGCACAGATCTTTAACAAATGTTTATTTTATAGCTCTGGACAGGGCTCATTACTGTATTAATTCAAGCATATTTAATTCAAATGCCCTTCATTTACTCAGCTATGCCTAGTTGTTGTCTTTAAGTAACTACAAAAATGTACAACTTGTCACCGTATTTATACTTAACAAGCACTTTGCAATGACCATAGCTGTTGATATTAGGTATACATTTTGTGGGTTGTGTAGCCATTTAATTGCAAAGGATATTCATGTGTGCATATGATATGCAGTCTACGATACTTTTGCTGAAGGTGCACATTCTTTCGCATTACCATACAGGCTGAATTCTGCCCTCAGATGCGTGTACAGTCCCTGCTGACGTCAATGGAGCTGCCAAGACACATATCAGAGGGCACACTTTGACCTGTTTATGTCTTGATCTGACATGTGCAGCTACTCATATACTTTGTATATATTACAGGCCATAGTCATGCTGAATGAGCGTTATGTTTATTAAATAAAGCGGCAACAGGGCTGCCTTGTTAGCTGTGCTGTGCCTCCTAAAGGTATTTCAGCCTTTCCTAAGCATGGTATTTGTACTTTCTTTTTTCTTTTTTACTAAACGTGACTCACTTGTCCCCCTTCTAACTCCATAGTGCACAGATGCTTAAACTAGAAACATGTGTAAAGCAAATCCCTACCTCAAATTATAGCTGAAGAACATCTCTAAATTGCATACTTCAAGTTTTCTATATTGGCCAAGAATTACAACATGTAAGCCCAAGCCCTGCTGATAGCCCTTCCCACTTGACACACCTGGAAGCTATATAGAGAAATCTTCCTGCTTGTACAGTCTAGCACAGTAATTCTCCAAGGATGTGCCACAAGAACAGAAGTGCACCAGGAGATCCCCCCCCTCCATGTAAGGAGGTATATGGTCCCCCACCCAGCACCTTGTACCTGCCCCAGATATTCCAGCAACACCGCCCCCACCTTCCCCCATGCATGCTGTGTTGTGGGTGGGTAGGCAGGTGGACAGACAGCCACGCTTTGTAGCCCAACTTGTACCCTTCACTCCTCCCGTTCTCATAGAGCCCGCAGGAGGGGCTGTGGGGGTGACTGCCAGCATGAGAGACCCTGCAGAAGCAGCTTCAGCAGTGGGGGCTGCCCTTGCCCCAAGGTACAGACCAGGGGCTGGGAGGGGACAGACAGTGGAAGGAGCAGGGCACCATCCTTTTTTGGGTTTTTTGGTGTCATTTTCTTAACAGTACATCTCAGCACTGGTATGATTCCCTTTGGCAGGGGAATGGAATATGTTATACATTTTGGATGATACGTACACACACCACCCTCATCTTTTTAGTTGTCAGAGTGAAGTGTGCCACTAATTTTAATCCAGAAAAATTGTGCCCTAGATATCAAAAGTCTCAGAAGAACTGGTCTGAAAACATCTTCTCTTCCACTTTGTTGACATGCACATGGTTCAGTCTGGATTTTTCCTCAGTTAAAAGCAAAAAACAAGCAAACCCCCAAAACTTTTCCTTTTTGAGCAAGTCAACTAAATTATAGTATCTGCACTTACTGGGCATGTCTACATGAGATGCCTCGAGCATACAGCCTAGTTCTACTGCGCATTAGTGTGACATGCAAAACCCACGCTAATGCACAGCAGAATTAGTCTACTGCACACTACCATCACCAAAAAAAGCATGCGTCACAGATAATACGCAGGAGTGCCAATCAATATTTACTAGGCCTGTGCGAAGTTTTGGGTGCTGATTCGATTCACAGGAGATTCGGCCCAATTCGGTGGCTGAATCTCCAAATACGAATCGAATCAGGGGACCAATAAAAAAGGTCCAAATCAATTCAAAGCTCTCCTTATCTTCAGAAAAGATTCAGAGAGCTTTGATGATTTGGGCAGTCCCCACCCGCTGCAGCAGGGAGCTGGAGCTGGACTCAGAACTGGTAAGTAGGGGGTGAGGGATGGGGGCTGGAGGAGGGGAAAGGGACCATGGGACGACCCCTGCCAAGCCTCATCCCCTACCTGCTCCTCCAGTCCCCCGAGCGCCCCCGACCCCTGCCCGCTCCCCCAGCCCTCCCATGGCTGCCCTGCCTGCCCCAGCTCCTGGTGCATTAAAAAACATCCCACTCACTGGGTGCTGCTGGGCAGGGGGGCAATCCCCACTGCCCCACACTGCAAGGGGGGGCTCTGCATGTGCCCCCCAACCCAAGCCCTGCTCCCCCAGCCCCCCACCATGGTTGCCCCACCTACCCCAGCTCTGGCCCTTTAAGAAAAATAAATAAACCGAAAAAAACCCCAGGAATCACCAGCTGCTGCAGCAGCCTCGGGGCTTCGTGCCCCACTGGGCAGGAACCGGTGAATCCCGGGGTTTGGTGGGGGGGGAGTTCGTAAAAGGCCAGAGCCACAGCAGGTGGGTCAGCCTTGAGTGGGGCTGGGAGAGTGGGCAGGGGTCGGGGGGGGGGGGGGCGCGGC
>NW_005842015.1:2316724-2322735 GCF_000455745.1 Alligator sinensis
AGAGCCTCCCACGCAGTATGGGGCAGTGGGAATCTCCCCCCCACCTGGCACTGAGTGGGGCTTTTTTTCCCCCAAGTGCCAGGAGCTGAGGCAGGTAGGGCAGTCATTGCTGGGCTGGGAGACTGGGTGGGGGATGGGGATGGGTGATTTAGAGATTCGGCAGGAGCCGAATTTCGGAATCAGATTTGGCCAAATCAATTCAGGACACTGATTCAAATCACCAGATCGAAACACTGTCCCCCTTGAATGGGCTGAATCTGAATCCAGGAAAGGGAGCATGGGAAGTTTAGCCTCAAACTCTGATGCTCAGTTGAGATTTTGGTGGGCATGCTGTACTGCTATGGGAAAATAAGGCAGGGACCTTTAATTTATAGAATCATTTGCTTGTGGCTAGACTGGGTATAGAGACATGATGAAGTAGCAGTAAAGACGTATCCTGCAGTTACACGAAAACAATAATGTTCCTTTTACCCAATCCCTTAGATTAATTGACTAGGCATATTAGCTTTTATGTACGGCTATTTAACTTACTTCAAATGTAGATAGAATTGCATCGAAAAGCAATTGCAAAAAAGTGATATCATTAGTCAGTTCTAACTTCTAAGAGCAACAACTGTAGGGGTCAGTTTTGCAAACCTCTAAGACAGGAGTCAGTAATATATGGCTCACCTAACCACTGGATTGACCAACTAAGCCAGCAAGCCGTGTGCATGTTTGAATGGGGGTTGCCCTGCACACAAGCACTGTACCATGACTGAGTGGTGGGGGGAGGGGGAAGCATTTAAGGAAGGGAGTGGAGGAGGTTGTGTGCCAGTGTAGCCAAGCAGCTAAAAGCAGCAGCAGTGGGCCAGGAGCATCAACTCACAGTTTCATAGTAGGTAGGGTCGGAAGGGACCTGAGCAGATCATCAAGTCCGACCCCTAACATGGGCAGGAAAAAATGCTGGGGTCAAATGACCCCAGCAAGGTGTCTATCTAGCCTCCTTCTGAAGACCCCCAGGGTAGGAGCCAGCACCACTTCCCTTGGAAGTTGGTTCCAGATCCTAGCTGCCCTGACTGTGAAGTAACGCCTCCTGATATCTAGCCTGAATCTACTCTCAGTCAACTTATGGCCGTTATTCCTCATTACTCCCGGTAGTGCTCGGGGGAACAGGGACTCCCCATTGCCTGCTGGTCTCCCTTGGCCAGTTTATAGATGGCCACCAGATCCCCTCTCAGCCTTCTCTTGTGGAGGCTGAACAGGTTCAGGCCTCGCAGCCTCTCCTTGTAGGGCCTGCCTTGCTGCATCCTGATCATGCAAGTGGCCCTCCTCTGGACCCTCTCAATGCTGTCCACATCCCTCCTGAAGTGCGGCGCCCAGAACTGGACGCAGTACTCCAACTGTGGCCTGACCAATGTCATATAGATGGGGAGGATCACCTCCTTGGCTCGTGATGCATCTGTGGATGCATGACAAGGTGCGGTTAGCCTTACTGACCGCGTCCCCACATTGGTGGCCCATGTTCATCTGGGAGTCTACAATGACTCCAAGATCCTTTTCTGCCTCTGTGCTGACGAAAAGGGAGTTCCCCAGCCTGTAGGTATGCTGCTGGTTCTTTCTCCTTAGGTGCAGTACCCTGCACTTGCCAGTATTGAATCCTATCTTATTCTCATCTGCCCACCCCTGTAACCCGTCCATATCCAATTGCAGCCTGTCCCTCCCTTCTAGCGTGCCCACTTCTCCCCACATCTTAGTGTCATCTGCGAATTTGAAGAAGGTGCTTTTCAACCCCTCGTCCAAGTCACTAATGAAGATGTTGAACAGTACAGGCCCAAGGACTGAGCCCTGGGGGACCCCACTGCCCACATCCCTCCAGGTCGAAAATGACCCATCCACCACCACCCTCTGGGTGCGGCCCTCCAGGCAACTGGCGACTCATCTGACTGTGTAGGCATCAACGCCACAGTTGCCTAATTTTTTAATGAGAATGGGGTGAGAGACAGTGTCAAAGGGAAACTATGAAGGCCTTCCTGAAGTCCAGAAAGACTATGTCCACTGCTACATCCATGAGACTATGGAACATCAGGCCCCTGCTAAACCAGATGGGACAACTGACAACCGATGCCCAGGAAAAAGCCAACTTGCTAAATGGGTACTTTGCGTTGGTTTTTCACCATTCCTAAGGGATGCCCCTGCCTTATGGGACAGGAAGACCCGAGTGAGGGAGATTCTTTACCCTCCATCAGTGCTAACCTTGTGAAGGAACACCTTGAGAGGCTGGATACCTTCAAGTCAGCCGGCCCTGACAGCTTACACCCCAGGGTACTCAAGGAGCTGGCAAGCATCATAGCTCAGCCACTGGCACGGATCTTTGAGAACTCCTGGCACTCTGGTGAAGTGCCCGAAGACTGAAAGAAGGCCAATGTGGTGCCTATCTTCAAGACAGGGAGGAAAGTGGATCCAGCAAACTACAGGCCCATCAGCCTGATCTCTATTCTGGGGAAGGTCTTAGAAAAGATTATCAAAGAGGCCATTCTTAACAGACTGGCCAATGGCAGCATCCTGAGGTTTAGGCAGCATGGGTTTGTTGCAGGTAGGTCTTGCTTGACCAATCTCATTTCCTTTTATGACCAGGTGACTTATCACCTGGACAAGGGAAAAGAGATTTATGTTGTATATCTTGACTTTAAAAAAGCCTTTGATCTGCTTTGCCATGATCACCTCTTAGCAAAACTGGCCAACTGCAGCCTTGGCTTCACCATGATCCACTGGCAGGGGAATTGGCTCCGTGGTTGGACCCAGAGCGTGGTGGTTGTTGGAAGTCAATTTTTGTGGTGCGCTGTGACCACTGGAGTCCCTCAAGATTCTTTCCTTGGGCCTATACTATTCAACATCTTCATTAATGATGTGGACATTGGTATCAGAAGCAGACTGGCCAAGTTCACTGATGACAGCAAACTTTGGGGTAAAGCATCCACATCTGAGGACAGGAGGGCGATCCAGGCTGACCTGGACAGGCTCAAGAAATGGGCAGATGAGAACCTGATGGTGTTTAACACTGAAAAATGCAAGGTTCTCCACCTTGAGAAAAAAAACCTGCAGCATGGTTATAGGTTTGGCAGTGCTACGCTGGCTAGCGCTACAGGTGAAAGGGACTTGGGAGTCATGATTGACCACAAGATGAACATGAACCTTCAATGTGATGATGCAGCTCAGACAAGGTGGGAGATCCCCGCCGTGAGGGATTCAACCGCAGCCTCCCAGGCTGGTGGAGACAGATCTCTGGAGAGGGGCACCGACGGTGGCATTTCTGCCACACTCTCTGACTCTGGATCTGGCTGCGCCTCCCCTGGGACCATTGGGGATCCCAGTTGGGGGGATTACCTGGTCCCTGCTCAGAAAAATAGAGGCAAAAAAATTGTTAAATAGGTTAGCTTTGTCATCTGGTGAGACAACCAGATTTCCAAGCGTGTCCTCCAGAGGCCCCACATTACTTGGAACCTTCTTTTTACCTCCTATGTATTTAAAAAAGGATTTCTTGTTATCCTTGATCCGGGTTGCTAGTCCCAGTTCCATCTCCGCCTTGGCCTTCCCAACAGCCCCCCTAAAATCCCAAGCAATGGAGGTATAGTCCTCCCTGGTGATGGCCCCTCCCTTCCATTGGGTGTATGCCTCTTTCTTAGCTTTGAGACGTTCCTGGATGCTTTTGGTGAGCCATGGGGGCTTTTGAGCACTCTTGCCCCCTTTGGTCCATGTTGGGATTGCCATCCTTTGGGCTCGGAGGATTGTCTCCTTCAGGAACGACCACTCTTCTCGGACACCCAACTGCCCTCCCCTCTGGGACCTCAGTGCCTCTCTGACTAGTCTCCTTAGATCAATGAAATCTGCCCTCCTGAAGTTTGCCCTCCTGAAGTCCTCCTCACCTGGGACCCAAGCGGGGTTGGTCTGGCCCATGGCTCCAAACCCTGGCCTACCACTGTTCAAACATATTTTTATAGAAAGTATGTATTTTCCAAAAGAAACGCAGTGTTCTGATATTTCACTCAAAAGAAGCAACTATATCCCATCCTTAATGCCAGTAGTTGGAAAGAGAGAGAGAGAGAGACTTTGATTTTTAAATCTTTGTTATAGAATCATAGAAAATTAGGGTTAGAAGGGACCTCATAATATTATAATATTTATACAAATATTAAAAACAAATGGTGAAAGTGCAAAGTTAGGTGGCCCTCCTAAGGGGCCAAGCATGAAACAGTTTTCAGCAACAACCCTCCCCCCACATATTACCAGAAACTGAAAACCCCTCCCCCAATGCCCCACATGGGGTTACGTATGTGGAACCAGCTACCCCTCTTCCACCTTGCAGAGTGCCTACTGTGACACAAAACAGTCAATATTTTGTTGTAAGGTGAAGTGTCCATAATCAAACGTGACACGTGCCTGGACCAGGAATAGGAAGAGTTAGAGGACATCACTGGAGCCAGCCCCTGTAGGCCAGTTTCTGCAGCTTTTTAGTCACTATCTTGGCCTGGACCAGCAGAAAATTATCCAACCAGATCACACTCCCTTTGGCTGCTCAGTATGGGATAGAAAAGATTAATACAGTTTCAGACACGTCCAAGTTCAGTGCACCAAAAAGAGTGCAAAGGGCAACAAAGAGTAGCTGCTGCTGGAGGCAGTCCAGGAAGGTGTGGAAGAGTCTCTTTCACTTCCTCCTCGCAGAAACAGCAGGCTGCCAAAGCCTCTGGGTCTAAGTGGCAAACAAAGGTGCCTATGGCCAAGACCTCATACAGCACCTGCCATTGGAAGCAGCCAGTTCTCTTGGTCATGGATAAATTGTACAGGATGTACCAGGCCAGGCAAGCTTCCTCTGGTGTTGCTGCTACTAGATGCTGACTCCAAGTCATGTTAGGGCAGACAGTGAGGACACAGGTATTGCCCTCCCAGATAGGATCTAAAGGCAGATCCTACCACCATTATTGTTGGTAAATGGTCTTTTAGGACAGCAAGACCATCTGTAAGGAGAGAAGTTTTCACTTCAGCCAACAGGCACAAAGCAAAGTGGAGAGAGTGAAGGCCCAGCTGGTCAGTCACGGCTTTGGCCGAGAGCCAAATGGACAAAGCTGAGTCGAAGTGGGCCAGCTTCTTGGTGTGCAATTGGAAAAAGAAGTAATGAGGCTTCCAGGCTCAGCTTGGTGCCCCTTGCTGCAAGGCCATGTTATAGACCAGGGACTCCTGCAACAGGCCTGAAAATTATAGGTGCTTGCCCTGGGATCAGTAGAAGATAGACCTGCCAGGCCTGGGTGAAATGTAATAGAAGAGTGGCAGAGTATCCCAGCTGAGGTGATTGGGGCCCAGCAGAAAAAGTTCCTGATCAACGCTGAGGTCTGCACCTGATGAAGGAAATCAAAGGCCAGCCTTTGCAGGGGGAGGTGTTCACCAGCAAAGATCAGGCCCTGAAGGGCTTGCAGGCAGAAGACAGCCACACTGCTCATCCGGTCATTTGAAGCCTAACCCCTATCCCTGGTGGGTAGATACAGGACAGCCTGCTGGACCCATTCCAGAAGTCCATGACAGCTTTTGCAGCCTTTTCATCAGGGCCATTGGTGGGTCCAAGTGATAACTGTTCCACAGAGTAGTAGCTTCCAAGTTGTTGATGCTCATAGATTCATAGATGTTAGGGTCAGAAGGGACCTCAATAGATCATCGAGTCCAACCCCGTGCATAGGCAGGGAAGAGTGCTGGGTCTAGATGACCCCAGCTAGATGGTTATCTAACCTCCTCTTGAAGACCCCCAGGGTAAGGGAGAGCACCACCTCCCTTGGGAGCCCGTTCCAGACCTTGGCCACTCGAACTGTGAAGAAGTTCTTCCTAATGTCCAATCTAAATCTTCTCTCTGCTAGCTTGTGGCCATTATTTCTTGTAACCCCCGGGGGCGCCTTGGTGAATAAATAATCACCTCTTCCCTTCTGTGCCCCTGTGCTGAACTTATAGGCAGCCACAAGGTCGCCTCTCAACCTTCTCTTGCGGAGGCT
>NW_005842015.1:2323821-2379508 GCF_000455745.1 Alligator sinensis
TTGTTGAGGAGTTCAGCCTTGTCCCCCCTGTCTGTCACCAATTGTTTCTGCCCATTTAGCAGGGGTCCTATTCCTCCCTGGGCCTTCCTTTTACTCCCTATATATCTAAAAAACAATTTCTTGTTGTCCTTTACTGGGATGCCATCCTCAGCTCCATGGTAGCTTTGGCCCGTCTAACTGCCTCTCTACAAGCACGAGCAGAGGAGGTATATTCATCTTTGGTGATCTCTCCCCATTTCCACTTTTTATGTGCTCCCCTTTTGGCCCTTAGGCTGCCCTGGATTTCTCTGGTCAGCCAGGGAAGCCTCCTGGCCCCTTTCCCTCTTACCTCGCATGGGGATCGTCTTGCTTTGTGCCCGAAGGATCGTTTCCTTAAGGCACAGCCACCCTTCTTGGGCTCCCATCACTTCAAAACTCCTACTCTGCAGTGCATCCTTGACTAATCGCCTGAGTTCATTTAAATCAGCTTTCCTAAAGTCTAGCACTTTCACCCTACTAGTTACCTTACCCACTCAACGCCTTATGGTGAATTCTATTATTAGGTGATCACTGTCCCCCAGATGGCTACCGATCTGTAGGTCCCCTACCATGTCATCCCCCGTTGCCAATACCAGATCCAGTATGGCATTCCCCCTAGCGGGACCGTGTACCTCCTGTGTCAGGTAGAGGTCCTGTACACAGGTTAGAAACCTGCGTGAGTGGTGGGACTTTGCCATCTGTGTCTCCCAGCAGATGTCTGGGTAGTTTAGGTCCCCCATGACTACCGCCTCTTTAGCTTTTATGGTCTCCGTGAGCTGCCTCAGGAGCCCCGCATCTATTTCTTCCCCTTGATGTGGGGATCAAGACCCAACTGTAGTAGAAGAGGCCAAGCCAGTGCCACTGCTGCAGTCATACCTCAACCTCCTCACTGAGGCCTTCCCACTTCTTGGCTAGAGAAGCTGGCAGGCCTAAGAAAATGTCCAGGGCTTTGAAACCCTTGCAGCACCAAGACATGCCTCCAGGCAGGCCTGGGGGCTGAACATCAGCCCAGGTACCCAGCAGAAGCTAGGGTGGGAGTGGGAAATATGTAAAGTATACCAAAGTCTGCTTTGTTTTGTTTATCAACTGTAATGTATTGTGGTACTCTACAAATAAAATACAGTATTTTAAAATAGTAGTCATCTGTTTTAAAACTGCAAACTTACTAACTGTACTAACTGTACAGAAACAAAGCGTTAACACTTTCTCTTTAACATTTGATCCAAGTGTTTAAAAGGGTTTTCTTTGGTTGTATTTGTGTAACAACCATTTATTTTAGTCAAAGTTAAAGACCTTGGACCAGACCAAACTGTTTACATGGGCTAAGAAGCAGTTGAAAGAGGAAACTCCCCATCTAAAAAAAAAACAAAACATTAGAAAAGGTGTGTAATTGGTGGTATAAGCATGTATTTTGTCCATTTATTCTCATGAAACTTTAATATTATTTGCTGGGTTTAAAGATATACAGAAATTCTGAATTTAAAAGATTTTTTTCTCAGAAATGTTTTAGGAGGGCCTGGAGGGGGGAAAAAAAAAAAAAAAAAAAAAATCACACTTGGTTTTCACTATTCTAATTGTTATTTGAAAAGCTTTAGGGAAATTCATTTTAACGCTCCTATCTATAGTGTAAAAAGTTTCACAACAGTGTAATCTTTGCCAGCTACACCGAGGCTGATTCCTGGAAATTCTCTCAAAGATGTGTTCAAGGCAAATTATTTGAGTCCGAAATAAAGTTCCTACGCATATTTTAAGATACCTGTTGCCAGTAGTACATAGCCTGGTAGACAGCTAACTCCAATCATAGTTCATACATAATAGTCACTGATCGGTAGTGACTTTTCATTGACCCTTAAAATATGTGTATCACCTCATTACAACCCATCTTTTCAGTTGGTCTTAGCTCTTCTTTCTGGAAATAAGGATGGATTGGTTCATGAGAACAAACAAGACAGAAATCAAATATGATATAGTGTGATGTGTCTGTAGGCCTGTAGAATACTTTGTGTGCATACTTAAATGGGAAGGCAAAACACAAAGGGCAAAGTTATTAATAGTAAATGATGGGGTAATAGGAAAAATGCTATGTTTAATGGTGTAAAAAAATGGAATAAAAATATTTTAAAACTTTTACCTACTTCTTTTCTTTATATTATAATTTGCAGAAATATTTCTCTATACCAGAGGACTGTAGCAAGAGCTCTGAGGATATGAACACTTGATATTATTATTATTATTAGGCTGTGTCTTCAGCTCAACTTCTACAAAACTAAGAAATAATTTTAAATCTAGGTTTGAATCAGTCTAGGAAAAATAAATATGTATCTATACTGTCTGCACTTTTACATCATCATTTAATGTTACAATGTTTGGCCCTGGTCCCACAAACACTCACATTCTTAACTTTAAGTACTGAAAATAATTCCATTTAAGCACGTGCATAGCAGCCACAATGAAATACTCAAAGCTGATAGAGCAACAGTAGGACTAGGAGTGGCTACATCAAGTAAAGGCAACCAGGATCACCCCAGCATTTAGAGGCAGCCTCCCAATTCATATACATTAAGGTGTGGTAGATGAAATAATGGGAGGAATACACCAAGGAGCTGGAGTGAGGCAGGTTGTGTGGTCCCCAGGGAGTGCCACAGCCACCCTTGGTGCCAGAACTGCTACATATACATACATAAATGTAACCTCTTGACTATTCATTTCATTTCTGGTTTCTCATTTCTAGAAAAAATGAAAATAAAACCCCACCAAGCTGGCTGTAAAGCATTACATGGTTCTAGATCATTTTAAAACTGCAATTAAAAACAGAAAAAACAATTAGAAACAACTAAATCTTATACCTGGAAGTATAAAATTACGATGGAAAGTGCCTTAGATTTCAGGGCTATTAAAAGGCGTGGCTTGAGCTAATGCTAAGTAAGAAAACAAAAGCTTTTGTTTTGAAACAAAACTTGCATCTCAAGCAAAACTAAGGAAATTATTCTCAGCATTGTTGAGGCCGAAGCTGGAGTAGTGTCCAGTTCTGGGCACCACACTTTCAAGAAGGATGCAGAAAAGCTTGAGAGAGTCCAGATAAGAGCCACTCATATGATTAGAGGCCTGAAGAGCAATCCATATGAGGAAAGGCTGACAGATATAGGACTGTTCAACCTAGAAAAGAGAAGTCTTTGGGGGGACTTGGTGGCAGTTTACAGATATATCAGGGGTGAGCATCAGGGGTAGGCAAACAACTATTCACCAAAGCGTCCCAGGGGAAAACCAAGAGCAGCAGTCAAACTCCTAGAAGAAGATTTCAGACTGGATATAGGGAAAAACTTCTTCACAGTTCGTGTGACCAGACTCTGGGATAGACTCCCAGCAGGGGTGGTGCAGGCACCTATGCTGGAGATCTTCAAAAGGAGACTGGACGCACACCTTGCTGGGGTTATTTGACCCCAGCAGTCTTTCCTGCCCAGAGCAGGGGGGGCTGGCCCCAATGATCTCACAAGGTCCCTTCCAGCCCTAAACTTCTGTGAATCTGTGAGCAAAGAAAAACCCTATATGGGATCAACCCTATGCTATGATTCTTAGAAAATAGTAGGGCCGTGTGAAGCTTCAGTCGCTGATTCAATTCAACGGAGATCCGGCCCGATTCAGCGGCTGAATCTCCGAATCAGGAGACCCTTTAATCTCTCTGAATTGGAACCCTCCAAATCGATTCGGAGAGATTCGGTGATAGACAGACAGAGTTTTAAATGTTTTTACTACATACCTCAAAGTACCAGGTGGCTCATGAACGCTGAGATAATGGGGCGGATGGAGCATCCCACAGGGGTCCCCAGCACACTCAACGGCAGATCCTGAAGCACTTACAGTCCACTTCCTGGTCTGTCGAGGAGCATGTGGGGGACCTCCCCTTCCCTCCAGCTCAGCAACTGGTGCCTCCTGGGTCTGGGGGGGCACCTGGGGTCCCCCTGTAGCCAACTGCCAAACCGGGGAGGTCTGCCGCTGAGCTGCAGGCCACCCCACCCCCATGTTCCTGTGGGATGCTCCATCTGCCCCACCATCTCAGCATTCACAAGCCACACCTGGTACCTCGAGGTATGTAGAAAAAACATTTAAAACTGTGTCTGTGGCCAAATCACTGATTCTCTGAATCAGCATCGAATCTTCATATTTGGATTTGGCCAAATAGAATCAGGACAGTGATCCGAATCAACGAACTGAATCACTGTCCCCCTGAATTGGGCCGAATCCAAATCGAATACGGCCCGCTTCGTACACCCCTAGAAAATACTACACAGGTAACATAGCATTCTATCTAGTATTTTGTGTATGTGTACCAGAAGCCTCCAGTGGAATATCAGATCTGCTTAACTATTTTCAGGAGAATTGTTAAAACTATAAACCTAACAAAACTTAATAATAATTGAGATTAAAACCAATAGTTTTGAAACCTTAGAAGTCTGTCCCAAATTTCAAGATTATAAGAAAAACTCCACTGCATACAAGTTCCAGGGTAACCTGCAAGCAGGTGCCATCTATTTAGCTCACTGAGGACCAATCTCTCCAAACAGTGTTGACACAAATTGCCCTTCTCATCATGAATGCAGTTCCCAACAGTAGCTTCACAATGAAGGAAGCCAATACATCACAAGCCTGAACCTTCATTCCCAGAAGCGGTAATTGTATATTATCACCACAGGAGATTTGCTTTAGCCACTGCTTGCTGTCTAAGCAGGTCCTTTTACTGGAGACAATCCCTCTTTAGCAGTTAAATTAATTTAACACTTTGTTGAATCATCCTGTGCTCCTCAGTAGCACATAAAAAGGGATGACCAGAAGTCAATGAGTCATTTTATTTTTTTAATGGATACAGAAACAAAACTCAAACAGTAGTGTAAAAAGCAAAGGCCTTTGCAAACATAATTCTTTCAGCTACTTGAAAAAAAGCATATTTATTTTTACATCAAAGATTTTTAGACTGAATTACCTTAAAGCAAAGAGTGTACACAAGTGATTTTTTTTAATATGCTGCCTGGTCTAGACATACACATCACACACTAACATAAATTAGTGCATCTTTCATAAAAATGTATTTTATAATCAGAGGCTAGACCACTGGTTAGATGTAGTAACTATATTTTAACTATTTTGACACACTTTTTTGCCACTATTTCCCCTCCCTTCCACCTTTCCTTTGATCTAACCCCACCCTAGGAGTCAATAAGCCAATCATCTTCCCTTGGGGTGAATATCCTGGCACAGTTCAGGGCCAACGCATGTTTCATGGGAAATCTCAAAGCCCTCTACACTTTCAAGAAGAGTGCAGAGCAGAGCTTTGCCCACAAACCACCTCCTAGATGAGATTTCTGACCCTTGTGCAAACATTAATGATACAAGGGTCCAATTCACTGAAGAAAGTGCTGGAAAAGCACAAAATAGCACAAGATATTTAGAGGCATGTGAGGTTGTGAGGAGGGGCGTTATTTGACAGGTGTGTTATTGCATGTTAAAATAAATACACTATGAAACGTTAAAACATTTCCCTTGGCCCACAGAAGGATTACACATGCCATTTATTGCTTCTAGTCTTAGACACATGTAGGGCTCCCATTATGTTAATGCACCACCTACTGAAATAGGGTGCTGGTCCATGACTAGACTCATAAACACTACAAATAAAGTTAATAATACTGAAAATAATAATGTACCTCTCAACCTTTTAACATACCTATCTTCCCAAAACACTGCTCTGAAGTAAGCAAGTTCTACTGTCCCTCATTTTACAGAAGCAAAAACTGAGTGACTTGCCCAAGGTGACAAGGGAAGTCTGTGGTGGAGGAAGGAACCAAACACTGGTCATTGGACAGGCTAGCATTTGAGGCTGCAACACCATCCCTCTGTCACATGTTTCTAGTGTCTCGCTAGCAAAATAAATATACCACGCTTGCTTCAAAACAGTGCTTCCCAGCCTTTTCTTCAGCATAGCCCCATTTTCTCAACATGACCCCTGCCAAACTGCAGCTCCCTACCCCATCAGGTGCCCCTCATTCCCTACCCACATCCCCCTGGCCCTGCCAGTGCCCTTTACTCCTTACCCCATGCCTCCCTCCCCAGGAATGCACGACCCCATTTTTTATCATTGCAACCCAAGTTTGGGAACCTCTGACTGAAAATAAGAAATTATAGCAGGCTTGCTTCCAAAGCTGTGTGAGACTTGAATGAGCTCTACAGAGATACAGCATCACTTAACATCTGGCCTACCGCACAGATCTGGAATTTTGGTGGCAGGGGAGCAATGGTACTGACTCTCCTACCACCAAATCTGGCCCTGGGGCCTGTGTGCTGGATCTGAGGTTGATCGCAGTGCGCAGGGCCAGGAAGGGGTGGTGCCAGGCCCAGAGGGCCCAAACCTGGTATAGGAGGCCAGAAGGGGACAGTCCCAGGGCCCCAGGACTCAAACCCAGGATGCAGGGGGCGGAAGAGGGTGGTGTTGAATCCCAACACCCAGGTACAGGAGGGGATGGTACCAGGACCCCAAGCCCCATTCCTGTTTGGTGCCAGGCCCCTGAGCCCCAATCCTGATGGGAGTGGGGAAGGAGGAGGGGGTGCCAGGCCTCTAGGACCCAATCCTAGTGCATGGGAGGCAGGAGGAGGCAGCACTGGGCCCCCAAGACCCAATCCCAGTGTACAGAAAGGGGCAGTGCTGGGCCCCTCAGGGCCCTATCCCAGCATGTGGGGCAAAGAGGGGGTGGCAACATGCCTCAGGGCCTGATCTGGCCTGCTGATGGACCCCACATAGTTCTTCTGACCCGTGGACCTAAGGGTTGAGTGCCACTGCTCTAGATCATCCCACCTCTTCACTGTGCCTTTTGGGGTGATTTGGGCTACCAGCAAAATAGTCTCTGCACTCCC
The DNA here is from genome assembly GCF_000455745.1 of Alligator sinensis. NCBI lineage: Eukaryota > Metazoa > Chordata > Crocodylia > Alligatoridae > Alligator > Alligator sinensis. The sequence goes on from NW_005842015.1 coordinate 2,330,743, forward strand.
ATCAGAACAGTAGTAAGAGAATAAAGTCTCTTGCATACTTTGCCACCCTCCCTAGAGCAAGGGTCTATGTGGGACTAGAGTGAGAAAAGTCAGGGTAACTTGTGAATCCAAGCAGTGGACAGCTGCTGTTGAGCATTTTGTTATTCTAGGGTACTGAGGGCTGGGCTGGGCTGGGCTGGGCTGCATGCTGCACTCACAGCCAGGCTGGAGCATATGATGCTTGCTGGCTGCACTCAGAACCAGGCCAAGGTACACACTACCAGCTATGCTCGGGCCTGGGCCAAGGTATATACTGCCTGTGGCACCCACATTAAACCAGTCCTGTGCGCTGAATCCAGCACGCAGGGCCAGTCTGAAGACCCAATCCAGCCTGAGGACCAGTCCTGTGCTATTCAACTGGACCGCATGACCTGATGAGTTTAACATCCCTGACATAGAGAATGTTCAAGTGCTTCCACATATGCTTCATGGCTAGACCTTAGAGTCTTGTAGGTAGTCTTGCATAATGCAAAAAGGAGAAATAGAAGACAAAAAAATTAAAATTTTACAATTATACTATCTGCCTGAGAAAAGAAAAAAAACATGTTTAACCCCCAGAAATACTAACAAGCAAAGTTCCATAATCGTTCTGATTTACTGCGTACTACTGGTCCATATTTGGAAGAGGAGGTAATGATCTACTACAGTTTACAAGCAATACAGTAAGAGAAATTTTCTCCTGGGAAAAGGCCTGTCTAGTGACACAACAGCATTGGTGACGACCCCCAGGGCAGGTGGATAGTCACTACACAGATGGGAAATAGCTGGGAAGGAACAGTAAGAAAGCACTGAAACATTAGAGTCTACCTAGTGCCTGAAAAATCAAGTCCAGTGTCCAGATGCTACAGTTTGAAAGTGGTAGCATGATTGTTAGATAACTGATACTAAGTGACAGATAGATTATATTATGTAAAATTCAGCTTCTGGCTGCTCACAGTGGCTCTTAATTCAAGCAAAAGCCTAAGAAGCTACTGACAACAAATAAATCAAAGTAAAAGCCACATTGCTTTAAAACCTTAGTTTTGCAACTGGCAAGATTACAATAGGCTTGTTTGATATAAAAAAAAAAAAACACTGCCCACCTTAGAACTAGCAATGCTTTACCAAAGCAACTGAAAATTGCTGATTTATTGTGCTTATTAGGAGAGAGGGGAAAATTAAAGATTACAAATAAAAAGCTCTCTGTTTGGTATAATCATTTCCACTGTGCTAGTCATTCAAATGATGCCATTCTTTCTTTGAGTCAGACAGCACTGAAATGTTATCTTGCTGGCAAATAAAACAAATGGAAGTGAAAACAAAATCATATTTTTCCAGGATTTTGTTATTCTCACCCTCAAATTCAGGTTAAAAGAAAGAAAGAAAATCATTAGTAATTTTAATGAATTTTAACTTTTAATAAGATTTTAATGGGTTTTAATTTTTTAATTTTAACAACTTAAAATAATCACTCTTTATTTTCACTCTTGAAATGCTCAAATAGGGTTTATTTTAATTGTTTGTTCAATTTTGAACTAAGTAGAGGCAGAAATAGATGTTTCATAGATTCATAGAAGTAGGGTCGGAAGGGACCTTGTAGATCATCAAGTCCGACCCCCTGCCCTGGGCAGGAGAGAAAACCAGGCTCAAATGACCCCAGCCAGGTAGACATCAAGTCTCCTCTTAAAAGACCCCCAGGGTAGGAGCCAGCATCACTTCCCTTGGAAGTTGGTTCCAGATCCTAGCCCCCCTGACTGTGAAGTAGTGCCTTCGGATGTCTAGTCTAAACCTACTTTCTAACAATTTGTGGCTGTTATTCCTTGTTACCCCGGGGGGGCGTTTCAATAGAAGGAGATTATTTTTCTAAGAAACTAAAATCATTATAATGTGTATTTCTAACTCAGAAAAGCTGATGTGCATCATTACTTACATTTTCCATGTTATATCAGTCAAGTTTTGTTCTCAGTTTTAAACAACATCTACAAGCAACCCAGGACCCTGCACAAGGCCATTTATATGAAGATCAGGGATCTCTGCACAGGTTGCAGTGGCAGCTAACACCACAGATCTTTTGTTTTAACTTTCTTCAGCTCACTCCACCTTCCCCTTTCCCCTGAGAGAAGACAAGTATGTAGCCCTTACTGATTAAAAATTTCACTGATAATTTAAATCCTAAATCACAGGAACAACCAAGTATTAAGGACAGGATATACTGCACTAGTATAAGCAACTATGAGTACAAGTAGCATTTTACCAGCATAATTAAAGTAGTACTGCCTGGCCATATCTACACATGTACCTTAGATTGAGCATTAGATTAATTTAATGAACAGTAAAGCATCACCGTCTACACGTGCACCGCAATTGGTGTGCAATAGATTAATTTACACTGGCATAAGATAGACCTGTCAGACACGGGTACTATCCTATGCCACAGCAAATTACTACACTTAAACACATGTAGACGGTGATGTCGGGATTAGTTTACTCTGGCTCGATTTGAGCCAGAGTATATTCAGTTCCATTAACTGCACACGTAGACGTGCCCCGCTTTGTGTACAGGCAATACTTAAATGACAATTCAGCTTCAATAACTTGTTCTATGCTACAACAAATGCATCCAGAACCTACAGTGTGAAGTTATTTTAAATTTAAACTTAAAATACATGAGGTTGATTCTCTGTTGCCCCTAGCAAAATGGGTATAAAATGCTATAATACAAAGGATTTAACTAAAGTAATGCAAGACAGGTGTAAATAGATTTAATGCATGCAGAAGTGTAAATCAATCTGAGTGAAACTTGAACATTTTTTTTAAATTAAACTGGGGAAGCTTTAGTTTGTAAAGGTGAGGTGCTGGGAGAAAACACTGGTAAAGAAGCAGAAGTTTAAATGACATGGTGGTAAAATCATCAGAAGTTAATGGAGTCTTGCCTAGTAAAGGCTCTTGGTGGCTCAGAAAACTGCGACAGAAAACATACCCCTGGACTAGATGCCAGTCACATGAGTTCTGCCAAATAATACACAGCAGCTGTTTTATCATCATACTTACATAGAAGCTGGAAGATTTAAATCAAGTAAGATGAAGTGGGCACGGGCAGGCAACTTAACACTTCAGAGTGGTGGAACCACGTTGATTTATACCAGATCACGAAATCAAGTACTGTCACTTCATAGATATCATAGATTTTTTGGGTCGGAAAGGACCTCAGTAGATCATCGAGTCTGACCCCCTGCCCTGGAAAGGAAAGAGCACTGGTGTCAGATGACCCCAGCCAGGTTCAGGGTCAAATGACCCCAGACAGGTGTTTGCCCAGTCTTCTCTTAAAGACCTCCAAGGTAGGGGAGAGCACCACCTCCATTGGAAGCCCATTCCAGATTCTGGTAACCTTTACTGTAAAAAAGTTCTTCCTGATATCTAACCTAAATCTGCTCTCTGTCAGCTTGTGGCCATTGTTTCTAGTTACTCCAAGGCGTGCCCTAGTAAACACAGTATCACCTATTCCTTGCTGCCCCCCCCACGAATTTGCAGACAGCCACTAGATCACCTCTCAGCCTTCTCTTCCAGAGGCTGAAGAGATCTAGGTCCCTCAAACTATCCTCATTGGACCTTACCTGCAGGCCCTTAACCATAAGAGTTGCCCACCTCTGGACCCTCTCAAGGTTATCCACATCCCTCCTGAAGTGTGGCACCCAAAACTAGACATAGTACTCCAGCTGCAGCCTTAACAATGTTGCATAGAGGGGAAGTATCACCTCATTAGACCTGTTGGTGATGCACCTGTTAATGCATGATAGCGTGCAGTTAGCTCTATTGATCACTTTGTCACATTGTCGATTCATGTTCATCTTCGAGTCATAGATTCATAGATTCCAGGGCTGGAAGGGACCTCAGTGGGCCATCTAGTCCGACCCCCTGCCACTGGCAGGCAAGAAAAGGGTCACCAAACCTGGGATCATCAGATCCCAGCCAGGTGCCTGTCCAGTCTCCTCTTGAAGACACCTGAGGATGGGGTGAGCACCACCTCCCTTGGAAGCCCATTCCAGATCCTGGCAACCCTGACTGTGAAGAACTTTTTTCTAATGTTCAGTCTAAACCTTCTCTCCAGTAGCTTATGGCCATTGTTCCTTGTTATTCCAGGGGGTGCCCTGGTAAACAGATCATCTCCTACTTCTTGTTGCTCTCCCCTTATTAATTTGTATGCCGCCACTAGGTCCCCTCTCAGCCTTCTCTTGGAGTGGCTGAAGAGGTTATGGTCCCTTAGCCTTTCCTTGTAGGGCCTCCCCTGTAGGCCTCTAATCAGACGAGTGGCTCTTTGGACCCTCTCCAGGTTGTCCGCATCCCGCTTGAATTGCAGCGTCCAGAACTGGATACAGTACTCCAGCTGTGGCCTGACCAGTGCCACATAGAGAGGAAGAATCACCTCCTTGGACCTATTTCTGAAGCACCTATGGATGCACGACAAGGTGTGATTGGTTCTGCTGACTGCATCATCACATTGACAAGTCATATTCATCCTAGAGTCAACACTGACTCCAAGATCTCTTTCTGCCTCAGTGGTGCCGAGAAGGTTGCCCCCCAGCCTACAAGTATGATGGCAGGTCTTTCTCCCTAGGTGCAGCACCTTGCACTTGTCCTTATTGAATTGCATCATGTTGCTCTCTGCCCACTTCCCCAACCTGTCTAGGTCAGCCTGGATCCGGTTCCTCCTCTCCAGGGTGTTAGCTTCACCCCATATTTTTGTGTCATCTGCGAATTTGGACACGGTGCTTCCCACCCCTTCATCCAGATCACTGATGATGATGTTGAACAGCATCGGTCAACTATGACTTCAAGATCCCTTTCTTCTGACAATGGTGACCAACTTTAGTGAACCAAAATCCAGGATAGTCCAAGGTAGGCTACAGACTTCCAGCACCAGAAGTAATCTAGCTGCAACCAGAAGTAGCGAAGCATTGCCCCATCAGCTACAGCAGGTGGACTAATTAGCCCAGCTACACCATACTATGAATATAGACTTAGTCGTTAGATCAGGAGGCATCATGCAGAGGTACCCAAGACACTGCTGTGAAGGCTACCTTCCAGGACCAGCTTTCTAAAATCAGAAGAAGACTCTGACTCCAGTGACTTTTGAAGGAAACCAGGACACAAGAATTGCAGACTGTCCTGAAAAATTCAAGACTATTTCTTTAATTCTGTCCAATCAGGTGTGTGAAGTGAGCATCTCTTCAAAAGAGGATGAATACCATTGTAAATGGAGTTACACAGATTTTACTGGATTGCCACTTCCTTTCTTGGAGTGGCACAGCCACATGATTATGCCTCAACTTCTAATCTGAGATGTGGTTTAAAGAGGAAGAATGGTTGCATAATTAAGGAATGGGACTAAGATGCAGGAGGTTCAGAGCCTTATTTTCATTTTGTAAACATGATACAAATGTGGCTCAAAAGCCAGAAGGGCACATTAAAAGAAACCCAAATTCGTCAGCAATATTTGTTTAATAGCAAGATTTTTGGGGCCTGACTTATGATTGAGCTTGGCAATGCTACACCTTTGGTGAATCAATCACAGTCTGCCTGTAAAATGAGGATAATGATACTTCCATCTCCCAGCCTTTGTCTCTCATCTATTTAGACCACAAGCTCTTCAGGGCAGGAGCTGTCTTGCACCCTGTGTATATACAATGTCCAGCACAACTGGAATTTGATCTTTAGGCATAAAAGCAATTGCGGAGGGTAAAATTCTCTCTCTAGAGGGCAGCACATGGCTCACAGCTGGTAAATGACATTACAGATAAAGCTCACCAGTTGAAATTATGGATGGGAAAAAGCTAAGAATGCTATGTTTCTCTGAAGGATGGAGTTGTCCCATGAATCTGCTGTGTTATAGCCACTGTGGCCCACAGTTATTTTGCTTTCTTGGTACAACTGTGTAATGCTAATCTATCTCACAGTACTTCTGTGAAGCTAAATACCTTCCTGTTTGTAAAGCAGCTTGGAGGTAGGAGGGGTGCATGTTTAATTTTCAACCCTCCCCTACTCTCTCTTTTCCAAATCCTAGATACAACATGATATAACACCTCTGAATGCCTCGTACTAAAACAAGGAGCTGGAACAACTCCTAGAACGCAAGTGTCAAGCTCTCTGCCTAGAGGCCAGATGCAGGCCAATCATCATATGCATCTGGCCCATTTTAAATGTACTGCCTTCTACATCTGCAGCCAAAACAGGCTTGTAATACACTTCATGGAGATTCTGCTGCAGGAAATGGACTAGGATTATTCTTAATCAGATCCTCTTTTCAGCAGACCACCTCTCTCAGCTTCATATCTAGAATCACTGAAGAGGTATAACTAGCAAATTAAACCATTTTCCCCATGTCCTTTCCATGTGAAAAGCCTTTCTATCAAGCTGAGATAAAAAACAGAAAGAGTTTTGGAAAAGGTGTAGAAATGAGGGCATTGAATAGGTGTGATCAAGAAAGAACAGACTCCTAAAATAGGAGCCAAGGCAGGGACAAAACTAGAAAGAAAAAAGTCAAAGGAATAGTCTTTCCACTGCCGTAGCTTCCCCCACTCCCAGTTGCATTAAAAGGGATTTTGCCCTGTTCATATGCTGCTGTATCTATGACAACAGATATTACTTTTCAAGCCTGTCACTTCAATATCCAAAGGAGTAGCACTGATAAAATAGAGCTACTGTATCAACAGTTGCTTAGGTCTTGTTTTTAAGCACCAGTAACTTTTCTCAGTTTAATACTAATTAGGTTCACCTGAAAATTCAAATTCCACATGGATCCATCGATAGCTGCTAGACATTCTCCAAGTACATTAGTGTTACATATTAGACAGCCTCCAAGTCATTAACATAGGGGAAACCATCAAAGTGAAGAAATACATAGCTTTCTTTCACAGATCATGTGTGATTGGGCTTCATATGCATTCTCTTAATAGTTCATCTCTCTTTAAAGTCCTGCAGTTTCTGAGAGCTAGTCAGAATTTTTAAATTCCCAGGTTGCTAAAAATATCTTGGGGTTCAATAGATTAGGTAGAAATACCTGATATGTATTTGTACAATCAATGCACTACACTAATGTGCAGACCCTTGCACTCAATGAGCACTCAGCACATCTGGGGAGTGTTAGGATAGTGTTACAAGTAACCTTTAAACCTTTCTAAAGGGTTTTTGGTTTAGTTGGCCTAATAAAAGATATCACATCTACCCGAAGAACCTTGTCTGCTTCAAACCATTCTAAAGGCACTTAAAATGGGAGCATCCATTCACTAAAAGGTGTTAAACTGTGCTAAATAACCTCTGGGGGCATTTATTCACAGACATTTGTTTGCTCCGACACGCCAGAGATCTGTGCCTGGTGCTGCATCACATGCATTTGCATAAATGGTGAAATGTGTGTTAGCACTCAGAAAATGGCAGCAGTGACCTTTTGAACTAAAGCACCTTCAATGTGCCTTTTAAAAGTGCCCGGCACTGCGGTGCAACCATGTGTACAAATGCTCTAAGTGCCTTAAAGTTACATCACTATAGACGAAGGTTATCTTTGAACATTTCTACCTAGCTCAAGCTAGAGTATTGCTAGTCTGCTCCAGAGAGATAAAGCAACTAATATGCAGTCATCCAGCATCTCAGAATCCATGGCTCCCAACCCCTCTACCCCTCACAAACTTTCCAGCCTCCCAAGCTCCACTGTCCAAGGAGTGGTACTGGCCCCAAGCTAACAACCCCACCTGCCTCCAGTGGGTATGACCCCAGCCCACATGGCACCATGTTGCTGGCTCCAAGGACCCCCCTTAGGAAAACGCAGACCAGATTGGACCTTCACAGGCCGCATCCAATCCCTTTGTGGGCTGGATCCAACCTGTGGGCTGTAGGTTGCCAATCCCTGCTCCAGAGTAACTTAGAAAAGTCTAGGTAGGTTGTTTCAACTGATGGCTCCTGTGGCAGTCCCAGCACCCCACTGACTTCTGGTGCATAAAGGCACCCTAGTCATGTATTTCCTCTTGCGGTGCCCCATGCACTAACTGCAAGACCGCAGCAGAACAGGATCTACTACAGTAGCTCTAAACAGCCTTGCTTCCTCCAGCAGCATGTTTGTGTCAATGGAATAGGATGACCTGCTTGCACATATCTGACTCCTGAGCACAACAGATGTAAACCTTAATTTTATTCTAGTAATTCAGATCATAATATATGTGCCAATGCCATATTTTACCACATACTAAAAGAACAAGCTACTTGCAGACATTAAAAAAAAAACAAAAACCAAAAATGAAAACACTCTTTACCAGAAACAGCAGCATGTTACTTTGACCTGGCTCCTCAACATCTGTATAGCTCATGTGCTTCAGCAGAGCTTTTGGCTCTTTTAGCTAAAGCTTATCCAATCAGCTATTAGATAAAAGCACCTAAAAAGTCCCACTAAAGTCCCCGATCTATACAGATGTTGGGTAAACCCGGTGCAACTAATGTGCTGCCTCTTCTAGGCATGCACTGGGCTCAGCACAGGAGCACACAGAGTTTAAAGTAAAGCGCCGTTTTTGTTTGCTTTTTTTAATGTCTGCAAGCAATCTTTTTCACCCTTGCAGAACTCTCTGAGATCTCTGTGCCCAAAGAGCTAGTAGAACTGGAACCAATGCTGCCATAGGGCTCTATCCCAGAAACTCCCTATGCATAAACTCTCACAAAGGTCCACAAAGACAGGCCCAGCAGGATTGTTGCTTTAAAGAACATTGCAATAAGGTATTGGAAATTATATATCATCTTGCACGCCATCAGAATAAAAGTAAACTAGGTGAAAATAGATTTGAAACGTAAGGTATTTATAGCCAGATGTGAGAAGAGTGTTTGTGTGTATATACAAAAGCACACACTCTCCCAATTTATTGTAATCCTACTCAATATGTAAGTAATTCAACACCTTTTAATAATGAATTTAAACCTTCATCCTTCTTATATGTATACACAAAAGTACTCCTACTGAACTCAATAATGCATAGCAAAAGTTAAGCTTATGATTCAGTAGTTGAAGATTTCAGACCTTAAAAATGACAATTACAAATGCACTGTACAATCCTGTTGCCCTTGGTCACATGAGTAGGGCTGGATATTGAGCCTTTTTTTTTCTTAGCCATAACTGCAATGTTTTCAGACATGAAAAATACCATTAATGTGGTGGAGGTGATGGGGGCCTATCTAACACATCTGAACCTAGGCTGGAAACAGTCTTATGCCAATAGGTCTTTTTGATCTTTACTGAAAATACTTATTGATGCTTTCTCTTACTAGATTTTCAGTTCTATTCTTGTATGCAAGTCATAAAAGGCTATAGACAGTATCCTGTTTTACCTCTGTGTAGATACTGGTATTATAGGGACCACATTCTTACAGTGAACACATTTTGATTTCCTTCTCTAAGTTCAGCACATACTCAGTGTTAGGCGTGCTTTTCTAACATGGAAATAGAAAGTCAAGAGATAAAAACAAAGCACCATTTGGAAAGGACTCCCAGAACTTTATTATATCAGTTTCCAGAAAGGAAGCCACCAAGAAATCCAGCTACTTTTTTTTTCTGGCAAGATAATTAAAGCCACTTTACTTAATCCAGTGCTATCTGCAAAATAAAATTCTTAATGCATCCCATTCACCAATTTTATTTTTTTCACTGCTAGCTCATAGAACATCTTTTCTTATAAATCATTGGTACCCACTGCAGTTATGCAATTAAACCACACCTGCTATTCCAGCTATCCATAAAGGACCACTTAAAGCAATTCAATCGCCACCAGGCTAGTGACAGCTGGCAAAGCCAAACCTGTCTCTGGTAGTCTATCATATGTAATCAATTGCAAATAGAGACTCAACAGACTCATCCCATTATTTCCTGGCTAATTCCCTCAGGGAAAACAAGCCAGCAATTCTCTACTTTGAATCGTGATGCTAGTAATACCCCCTCCCTTTTCCCTCTCCCCTCCCTTTGCATCAGTTCACTAAACTGCTTTGGCTTTTCAGCTTGATATCCGTTATGTTATGTCAGCTGTTACATTACGCTTAAAACAATAGACTCCAGCTGGCTGAGGTCAGATGTAAAAACAACGACCTAACAAAACCATGGACCCTCCAGTTATACTGAAATTGAGATACACACTGAATGTAGCACTTAATGACAAACTATGTTCCAGACATTTGGGTAAGGCATAAAGGAAACACCTGTCACTGCAAACACTACACACTAATCCTGATAAATCCTAAATTTAAAAATCCCTCTTCACTGTTTGGCCCTGGTGTATCACCAGCCTTTCACAGCTTCAGGATTTTTTCCAAGATGGAATTTCACTTTTTCTTCTTGTTTAGTAGGTATGTAATAAATTGAAAAAGATTTGTATATTTTTATGGAAAATGTAGACTTGTATATGGCTTTATTTTTGAGTCAGCTTATGGAGCTAGACTGATTTATGCAAGCTCATGATTCATCCCAGCATTAAATCCACAGAATAGTACTTTCCAAAACAAGTACAAGAGATTTTCAGTATCTTAACTCTGAGACTGAAGGCCATCAATACAGGTTGTAACAGCAGAAGCTACTAAAGTTGAGCTACAGCAGACAAACAAATCAGCTTGGCTCATGTGACCTTACAAAAGCAAATTCAAGTGCCTGAGATGGGTACTGGGTTGAAAATGAATTACTCTATTTTTAAGCAGAATAGGTACAAGACAGACAGAAGGCACTCAACCATCTGAAATTTGCTGGGACCGTGCCAAATTTTGAGGCACTGCCCTGATGTTCCCAAGGATTCTCTGAAATGGATCTTTGATCCATAATTTGTGTTTAAAAAAAATCAGTCCTGGATTAGCATTGCCCACTGAAAGCAGGCAGCAAGATGCTGCTTAGCATGATAGGAATATGGTTACACTGCTTCCACATGGGGAAGTAGCCATGAACTCCCTCCTGGAAGCAAGATAGCCAAGTTCATACAGTGTAGTGCAGTGTAAACACAGCTGTGCTAATTAGCTCTGCTGACTCCCTGAAGCTAATTTCTGAATGGGTAGGAGGATAGCCATGTTCACAGGTCACTGTACTGAGGCTAATTAGCTACATTTATCTTAACTTGTAGTCTTGCTGACATCAATCTAACTTACAATGTAAATAAAGGATCTGACCTCTGAATTTGACTGCTGAATCTGACCTATGAATTTATAGCACAGTTACAACATTTCTGGACACAAACTGGTTCAGAAACATTAGGGCTAGGGACAAGCATTACACATAAAGTGGTTTAAGTGGCCAAAATGGTTTAAACCTGTAACAGAACAGACATTCAGTGCATATAAACCAGTTTGAAAATGGCTGAAACCAGTTTGAGATAAACCTGGTTGAATGTAGTATCAGACTTAACTGATTTGGCTCAAACCAGTTTATGCAATGTCTGCCCCAGACCCCTTGCTGGTTTAACTTAAATCAGAGTCCCCCAGCATCCTGGCATGCTCTCTGAGCTGGCAGGGCTCTCTGCTCCACTGCAGAGCTGGCCCCTCCTCTCTGCTCCCTGGTCAGAGCTCCAGCAGAGACTGCAGGTACAACAGGGTCTGCCTGGCTTCCCCCTGCCCTACCCCCACCCCTCGCTGCTCAAGCAGGAATACCCAACTCCCATCTCCCACAGTTAGGGTGACCATCATAGAGGACATTCTGGTTTTCTGCTACTCTGTCCTCTGTTGTTACGAAACCCAATGCCTTTATGTCTTCTTTCTCTTGAAGAGAAAAATAGAGGATATAAAGGCATCCAGTTTTGTATCAATAGAGGACAGAGGACAACTGGACTGTCCTCTATGATGGCCACCCTACCCACAAAACAGACCATAGCCCCATGGACCCAAGGCATGTGGTATGCTAGCTAATGCCAAAAGGTGTCTGTGCGTGAATCTCCAATTTCACTGGGACAGGCAGACAGAACAGTGACCACTTAGGGCTTTTTGGAGCTAGTCAACAGCTCAGCTGTTTGAACTAATGGAGAAAAGCTATTGTTTTGCTGATGGGGTGATAAACACTGTTATCAGACCCCTGCTGGCTTGCTTGCCTGTCAGTTTGCTGCAGACAGTATAAAGAAGCAGGGAGGGAGAGTGCTAGCAGCTCTGGGGTCTGGCACACTCCTGCCCTTTGACCAGCCAGCGGGGAAAAGCCTGGGATGGTGCAGGCAGACATCCCTAATCAAAGCGTCCTCCCAGGGCCTGGCCACGCCCCCCTCTACTCAGCACTGTAGAAGGAAATGGAGGGTTGCTCTAGCATCCCCCAGCTTTTAGCCTGAGCCACTGTAGGAATGTGACTGAATTTCCTCAGTCCAGAGAGAATGTCTGTCCTGTTACAAACCAGTTCAGCCTAGCCAAGTTACACTAACCTGCAAAGGTTGAATCAATTCAGGCTTATGTTTTTTGAATGTCTGTCCCTAGCCTAGGAGACTGTCCCCTTTCTAAGGCACTTCATTTCTGTGACTGAATTTGAACTTTTTATGTTTACTTAGGTGGTCAGATACCACAATTTCCCACCCTTGGTGAGACAATGGCAACAATTTTGGCACAAACATACCAGAAGTACACTAGGAGAAAGTGTCCATAGGGCAACAGATAGTTCGTGCACACTATCCCCTGGCTTGCTGAATTTCCACTGTAGACTTGCCCAAAAGAACCCAACCTATGTTTGTTTTAAAGCTTCTCAATACTTTGGATTTTTAGTAAAGCCATTATTAATATTGCCAATAATATGTTTGTCATGATGACCAGGGATCCTGGTTCTTCTCTCTCATAAAAAAAATCCCCAATTTTCAGATTTTAAAAAGTAACCCAAAATCCACATTTTTCCATAATTAAAATTAAATACCATATATAGAGCTCATTTGGATCATGAACAAATGTGGATTTTTGGGTTACTTTTTTAATCTGAAAATTGGGAAATTTTTTTATTTTTTTTTTTTAATCAGAGAAACCCAGGATCCCTGCTAATGACCAGATCTGCCTATTTGGAAGGAGGAAGTGTGATTTTTTTTTCTTAACTAAAAATGTACCACTTTCCTACAAAGATTCCTGCACATAAGTAATGAAGTTTAGAGAACTGTCCTATTTTTCATTATGGCTGTCACTATTATTCAAAATGCTGGCATCTAAGAATCTGCTGCAGTGGCCACAACCAGAAGGTGGTCAAGCACTGGAACAGGCTGCCAGTAGAAGCTGCAGAATGTCCATCCCTGGAAATTTTCAAGAAAAGGATGGACAGACACTTGACTAGAATGGTTTAGTCAGGGATGATCCTATCTTAAGCAGAAGGCTGGACTAGATGATCTTGCTAGCTCTGTTCCAGCCTTACTTTCCTATGGCCCTGTAATCTAATATTACCAAAAATATGTCTTAGATGTAATGTTAAAGCAATTTAACCTGCTTGTCTTCCCACTGAAAATTTTGCAAGGAGGCTTGGTTATGAACTCTGAGATGACAGTAAAAGTGTTCTAGGAGGGATGTAAACATCTTGAAAGTCTTCTGATAAGTGAACAAGTCTGGCTCCTTATTTTTCTCCGGTCCTCTACCTCACATCCAGCCTTTGCATCAAGAAGCATCCAATTCATTGCAGCAGCAATTTTTTTTTTTTTTTAAATGGAGGAGGATTCAAAAGACTTAATACCAAAATAGGATGGTGGTTATCATCAGAGCAGCTGCAATATTTCCTGATAGCAGCATCTACATGCACAAACGTGAACACAGAAAAGCACACAAAAGTCCAGAGAGACAAAACCCTTTGGGCAGAAATGATATCTTTTATTAGACCAACTAAATAGTTGCAAATATTTTTTTTGCATTTCTGACTGCATTTCGGACCTAGTTTGAAAATATCAATCTTGCTGAAAAGACTATCTATTTATTAATAGTTCAGTACTTCTAGACTATGATTTTGTCTACTTGGGACTCCGTCATTTCAACTCAACTTCTGTCCTGGATTTTGAAATATCTGTGCATTATGGTCTAATGCTGCCCCCTACAGATTTTAGGTCAGAACTAATTGTTCACACTATGGTATTTATTTTAACACAATTCAACAACAGAAATAATTGTGCACTTTCCCTCTGTCAGTCTGAACACATTTTTTTTTTACATTTCTCATCTTCTTCCCTTATAAGCCCAGGAGTCTTCTGACACACAGGCTTTGTCTACACAAGAAACTTGCAGGGATTTACCTTTAATCTGGTTATAAACCAATTTTGGTAAATTGGTGCACTTGGCTTTGTGAGGACCTGGTTATTTCCATTTAGAAGTTGTTTATTTAAGCTTACCTTCACCCTGCTCAGAACTGATTGAACCTAAGTATGGTTAAAACAAAAATAACAGCATTCACATAGTTCTTTTCTATATCTGTTTAATTGAATCATTTAAAAACATGTCATATATTAAACACGGCATCTTTCTTACACAGGGGAGCTCTTATTCTCACTTTTCCTTTTCTCCTCCTACCTTTTAAGACCCCTTTTCCTTTCTTGGAAAGGTGCCTAAGCCACCGAATCTGCTTGCCTGAGCTACATTGTGCTGCAGAGGTGAAGTTGGATCTGAAATGGCTGGCAAGTTTCTTGGGCAGTGCTTATCTCCAGGGCTCTAAGAGGGAAAAAATGATTATTTTGCTCCCCAGGATCAAGCTTGCAAGACAAGCAGGTAGCTGAAGGCAGAGCTATCACAGGAAGGTCTATGTATTAGAAAATTATTTGTTTGACTTATTCATCCAAGTCTCTGGGCTTAATGAAAGGGCCCAAGGAATCAGCATAGCCAGACCTGTAACATTTATCACCCTCTTCATGGCAGTGCCTTCTAAGGAATCCTGTCAGATGTACACTCGGATCCACCATCAGATGGCTCATTGGGATTTGAAACATAAAACTAGGGCCCCTGGCAGGTGTTATTTTCATCATGCAGTGGGTACCGAGGAATTTTGTTGTGTAATGGAATTGTGCCTGGCTTGATGTTTGATCAACAGCTGTGTGGAGGGGGAAAAAACAGGAGCTTCATGGCTACAGCTTACCAGCTAAAAGAGTTCCTGCCAGGCATGGATCCAGGTCACCCCCCATTCCTTATGCTGCAAAGTGAATGTTTCTTGCTCAGCTAATTGCAGACCTGGGAGGATGTGATAGGGTAGCAGACGGGGAAATTTTCCCATGGTTTGACCTGTTTAGATAATTTGAGCTCTGCTGCCTCTGCACCCCACCACTGTCCTTTGCAGTGAGTGGGGGTGACCAAGGGCTGTACATGGGCAGAGGACATTCCCCCCATGATTCAACCATCCCATATGGAATGGGTCAAGTGGCTGGGTAATGTCCCCACGGCCCTTGAACAGAATTCTGGGTCACCCTGTTTCTGTGCAAGGAGCAAGAGAAAGAGCTGGTATGGTTTGGCCTGTTTTGTGTATTCCTGGGATGGGTCAAGACAGCTCCTTCCCCTGCCCTTTGCACAGTATTTTACCCTGGTACTATGTGAGGGTGCATTCCCCTTGCAAGGAACCAATGTGAGGAATCAGTCACAGATCCAGGATAGCAGCTGGGGCTGTTGATCTGCAGAGGTGAGGAAGCAGACAGCATGGCTAGGGACAGACATTAAAAAAGCTAGAGTCTGAATTGGTTCAATCTTTGCAGGTTAGTCTAATATGGCTAGGCTGTACCAGTTTGCAACCATATAGACATTTCCTCTGGACAGAGGAAATGCAGGCACATGCCTGCAGTGGCTCAGGCTAGAAGCCAGGGGACATTAGAGCAGCCCTCCCTTCCCTTCTATAGTACTGAGCTAAGCAGGGGATGTGGCCTGCTCTGATTAAGAAGGGATCCCCTCCCCCCACTGCTTCTGACCAGCAGGAGCCAGCAGGGAGTTGATACAGGGTTTAACTCCCCATCAAGAAAACAAAAGCCTCTCATTAGTTCAAGCTCTTCTTAAACAGCTTTTTCCAAGGAAGGTATGGAGGGACATTACCAGCTGACCTGCTGATTAGCTCCAAAAAGCCCTAAGCGGACACTGTCCTGTCTACCTTACACTGATGCCTCTCAGCATTAGCTAGCATACCATATGCTGGCTATGGTCCATGCTGTGGGACAGGGGAAGGGGGGAAATCCCTGCTTCAGCAGGGAGTGGTGAGAGGGGGTGGGGCAAGGGGAAGCCAGACAGACCCTGCTGTGCTTGCAGACTGCTGGAGGACCAGCTACGGAGCACAGGGGTGGGACCAGCCCTGCTCTGAAGTAGAGGGCCCCATCCAGGGCTGCAAAGCATCTAGGATGCTGGGGGACTCTGGTTTAAGTTACACCAGGGAGGGGTCTGGGACAGACATTGCATAAACCAGTTTGACCCAAATCCGTTAAGTCGGAAACTATATTCAGCCAGGTTTATCTCAAACTGATTTCAGCTATTTTCAAACTAATTTATGTGCACTGAACCTCTGTTCTGTTACAGGTTTAAACCAGTTTCTGATCACTTAAACCGGTTTGTGTGTAATAGCTATCCCTAGGCCAAGACTTGTCCCAGCTCCAGGCTATGTTTGAAAGCAGCAATTGCTGCTCTGGGACCTACCAGGGTCCCAGCACAACAGCTGGAGCTATGATCACAGTCCCTGTTCACCCGCTGGGATGAACCCCAGGGTACCCAGAAAAGCCCTATCACTCATTGCATAACATGCTACGTGTTCAAATTAAACCACAGTACAAACCAGACACAAAGATGTCCCACATTTAACAAGTAACAAGTTTGAGGATCGTTCACTGTTTTGTGGCTGGTTTGCTATTTTTATTGTGCAATAAATCATTTGAATGTGTGTGGCATTTTACAGTTTTTCATACAGTAAGTGTAATGTCTTCCAGAGGCTTCTCTTTCACTTCTCATACTAGTAGCAAATGCTTCTTTTGCTGGTGCAAATCTAGCTTAAAGTGGAGAGGAACTGAAAAAATCATTAAACCACATTGTTTGGTGACCCAAATTGAAAAAGGGAACAATAAAACCACCATGCAACTACAGCTCTAAAAGTCCTTTATTCACATTGTTCTGACACCGAAGCTCTGGCATCATTTGAACAGCAATTTGTCCACTGCTACTTCAGAAGTCCGTGGATTTTTTATTTAATAGAATCCACTTCTCTGAACTTGTACCCCAGTCCTTTAAACCAAGACTCTCTAAATGAGTTATTGATCTCAATTCCAGGTCCTGAGGAATTGTATCCATGTTGCAAAGCCACACACATGTATACAAATTGAAAAAACTAAATTGGACACAATACACACACACACACACACACACACGCACGCACGCTAAACACCAACATGGTCAACACAATGCTGCCAGTCCTAAATATTAAAAAATTGTGAGTGAGAAATTACAGCATTGGCTTAAACATCATAGGATTTAATTTGTGGTTCTTTCTAGTGGCCTTCTTGGTTTTTGAGTCATCATGTTACACACTGTTCAGATTTTCAGCTTTCCTCCACAACCATGAGGAACTGAAACTATTTTTCCTTTTAAACGAAATCTGAGATTCTCCGCTTTAGAAGCAGAAGATTTAAAATCAAAGGAGTAAATACAGCAAGAGTTAGTTTATCATTGCTGGCAGTTCCAACAGAAGCAAAGGTTTCAACTGGCATGGAGACTGAGCTAAGCCATTCAGATGTTTCTGTTTCTCTCTCTGTCTCAAAAACATAGTAATAAAAACTTCTCTCTTAGAGAATAAAATCCAGATTTCATTTTGCCCCAGTTTCTCTTAACATTAAGAATAAATGTCCCTGCCAATAAGATGACTACTTAGCAAAAAAATTCAAACTTGGTCTTGACTGAGGTTTTTTTTTAATATGTATTAATAAAATTATGTATTTATCTTATATGAACAATATTTAATATTTAAGAAGATTGGGGAAGGAATTCAGAATGCAAAATTACAAACAACTTTATATACTCACCATAAAAATGTGCTCTTAAAAATTCTGGGGTGGGACCAACATTGAAATGAGATTCCTACAAAATAGTTTTTTCAGGCACACTAAATATCCTTCAGTTCAGCAAAACATATAATCCTCTTGGATCAGGCAAATGGATTTTCTTAGAACATGCTGAGATAACAGCATTCTGCTACATTCTGGCACTATAAAACCATTGCTTATGAAAATAAAAGAAAAATATGGTCTCTCTGGGAACATACATCTCAGAATTACTTTTTTTCCATAGTTTAAATGTTGAACTCTCAAAATCAATTCTTACACAAATACACCACATACTCTTTATGAGTCATGGCAAAAACTCTCCTGCACCAATGTTTTAAGTCGGCCAAGAGTACATATACCCTTCTAAATGATGATCCATTCACAGGCTTGGCTCTGACTTCAGCTAACCTTGGATAATAGCCAAAGCACAACTGCTGGAGTCAAAATCTACAACAGCACCATCTAGTGAGAACAAAGTGAAAACAGCAGCATGCAAATGTAAATAGTGTTTGATGTCAGGAGACTGGCAAAATGCCACTTCTCTGCTAACTGTATATTACAACTACACTTCAACATGGCTTTCTTCCTCTGTGTCTAACTTTGCATCCATACAGTGACAAGCACAGAAAAAGATTCAGTAGACAATACAGCTTTCTCCTTTAGTGCTGCAAGCTGGGAAATCACTTGAACTATATGTTTATATTTCAAGTGGAGTAGCTTTCCTCTCATTTATTTTTGCAACCTAAAGCTGGGGGGGGGGGGGGGGGGGGGGGTTAATTAGCGTGGCTTCAAGGGTTGAGAAATTTAACTTTTAAAATTTATGTATCAGTTATGATGTAAAATTCTTGATTCTTTACTTTGTAGAGGGGATACAATACTGCTAGAGGGCAAGTCACCTCAGAATATAAATTATCATCACACTCTACTAAGCAAGCCCTGAAGATATTTGAATCTGTTCCTCTTACATGACTGTAATGTTCTGTGGGCCTACTTTTGTTTTTGAAACATAAAATCTTTAAAATGGGCCAAATAACTTTCCTTCAATAGTCTTCTCAAACAAAATAACAACATTCTCACACACTATATCAGCAGTTCCCAACCTTGGGGGTCATGACTCCATCTAGGTCACAACGATAAAAACCGGGGTCGCAAAGACAATCACAGATTTTCTCCGTTAAAGGAGAAAAAAGCAGGAAACTCCCCTTGTAGGCTGGCAGAGTTCCAGGGGTCTGCGGTACCACAAACCACACGTGCGCGCTCGTCTGGATGCACCCTCTAGGTTCACACCAGCACAAAAAAAATGGTGGAGTTGAGAAAGGATTAAATCATGTTGCGTCACAATCTGAACATCTCCTTTTCCCCACTCTTTTAAAGCAGTTACAGCAAGAATTAGAAGAGTCATTGTTTGTTTTATGATACTCATGCTTGATGTTTAAGAAGCATGGCAGCACTGTGGGAAATGAATCTTTCCAGGATTTTCAGTGGACTTCAGATTGGGTTCAAATTGATGCTGAAGACAGAAGAGCCCAAGGAAAACAAATAGCACAATCTTATTTGTAACAGCCTCAAGTGGGCTGCTTATACTATAGACATTATGGAGGTGTTGAGATTTCTGATTTAGCATGTATCACTGTAACAACTCCTGATGTACAGCAGTGTAAGGAAGAAGAGAAACAAGCACCTAGTGAGAGGGCATGTACAAGAATTTACCACTTGAAATTCCAAAGAGAAGTGCAAAGGTTTAATGAGTTGCATAATACAGATTCAAAGAGGAATATGAATATTAGAAGAAATTACAGACACACACACATATATAATAGTGACACAATAGAATACACAAGCACGCATGCACATATATTCATAAATGAATCTAATGAGTATCCTTGTACATACCATCCAAAATAATGTCCCTGTGGCCAGAGCTGCATACTGTTCAATTGTAGAAAGCACGCTGAATATAAGGCAGATCAACACTATAAGGAAACTAGAAAGAAAATAACAACAATGAGATTACTAACATGTCTTATTATAACTCAGTAAAAATAGGGACAGAGGATAGGTAAACTACACAAAATTCTCTATTATTTAATTTCCTTTGCACATGCAAAAATTATTTCTTAAAATCACACCTGCAACACATTTAGCAGTCATTTTTCCTTTGCTAGAACAACACATATTTCTTTTTAAACATGGAGGCATAGGGAAGGGGTTGGGTTTTTGTTTTTTGGTTTTCTGGACAGGAACCACACCCTGGATGGCCTTGGGGTTCATCACCTCTTCAAGGAGAGGTACTTGCAAGCACAAATCTTTATAGTGGGTTCAGGGAAAAACCTGACACTCACTATTGCTAAAAAGCTGAAATTCCCTTTCAGATTAGAATCTGAAAGAATAGGGGTTGCATAGGTAACCTGAAGAAGAAACAGGAAGAGCAGTGGAGACCCTCCCCCGTGATGTGGAGGAAGTGGCAACCCCTGGAGGTGGGAGCCAGAGCAGTGGCCCCTACCACTGTACCCCAGCAGCACTCCCCAGCATCAGAGTGGCAGCAGCTCTGGTGTGGGCCTTTCTACCTAACATCTACTACTTTGGCTGGTGTAAATTGTAGGGTCCCTGGAGCAAAGCGGCAAGCCCTGGCAGTGAGGAGCAACAGGGGCTCCAAACTGGGCTTCCCTACCCAGCACTTGGCTACTTGGCTGGCATAGCTGGTAGAGCCCCAAGATGCCACTCCTGTGTGATATTCCCTTCCCAACTGATTAGGTTAGGTGGTAACTCCCTGAGTTAGTTTGCTGGTGACTGTGACTTGCTTTAAGCTACAGGTAAGGGTTAATAGTTAAGTTTTTCCTTAAGGTGCATGCTTGTTCCTCTTTACCTTGTAACAAACCCTGTTATAGTTTAATGTTTGCTTGTGGGTGGGAAAGTTTATTGAACATCTGGTTAAAATTTACACCTAAAGTTGAACTTGCCCTTGTTGCTTCCATTCAGTAATACCTACCTACCTAACCACCCACATCTCTCTCTACATCTATATACAGTATAACCTCATAAATCTGGCATGTTTAACACCTAGCACCTGCCGGAAATTTGCCTGGCACAGCCTGGCCAGCCAGACACATGAACAGAGGAGTGGGGAAAGATTGCATGCAGTGGCTGCCATCGCCATCCACCACACTGTGCCACCATGCCGCTCTGTATGCGGCCACCACTACTCCCCCACCCTATTGCACGACTGGCCACTGCAGGCAAACTGGTCAAAAAAGGTTGAAAACCCCCGATGTAGTGTATTTCTTAGAAGTGCCAGATTTTTGAGAATTCTGGAATTTTGAATTTCTGGTCACCTGGCTGGGGTCATCTGACCCCAGATGTCTTTCCTGCTCATGCAGGGGGCTGGACCCGATCATCCTTTGGGGTCCCTTCCAGCCCTACGATTGTGATTGAAAACCACATTTATTAGGGGTGTGCAAAACGGGCTGTACTCTATTTGGATTTGGATTCGGCCTAAATCGGAGACAGTGATTAGATTCATTGATCCAGATCACTGTCCCGGATTCGATTCAGCTGAATCCGAATTTGAAGATTCGATGCCAATTCAGAGAATCAGTGATTTGGACAGAGACACAGCTTTAAATGTTTTTTTCTACATATCTTGAGCTACCAGGCATGGCTCATGAATGCTGCGATGCTGGGGCAGACGGAGCATCCCACAGGAGCATGGGGGGGTGGTCCCCTGCGTGCTCGGCAGTGAACCTTGAAGTGGACTGGAAGTAATTCTGGTCTACTTCCAGGTCTGCCAGGGAGCACGTGGGGGGGGGGGGGGGGGTGTCCTCGCACCCTCCTCTGGCTCTGCAATCGGCTGCGGGAAGACTCTGGTACCCCTCAGACCCAAGAGGCACTAGGCACTGAGCTAGCGGGGTCCAGAGGAGCTGCCCAGTGCACTCCCCAGCAGATCCAGAAGTGGACCGGAACTACTTCTGGTCCACTTCTGGGTCTATTGCCAAGCACACTGGGGAGCCCCCCCATGCTCCTGTGGGACACTCCATCTGCCCCAGCATCGCAGCATTCACGAGCCGCCTGCTACCTTAAGGTATGTAGAAAAAACATTTAAAGTTGTGTCTATGTCCGAATCTCCGAATCTTTCTAAATCAATTTGGAGGGTTCCGATTCGATTCGGATTCAGAGATTTGGCCACCAAATCGAGATGAATCTCTGCCAAATTGAATCAGGGACCAAAGCTTCGCATAGCCCTAGTATTTATGAGATTACACTGTATATATTAAACCCAAACTACAGATCAAATTACAAATGTTTACAAATGACTACAATTTCATGCTATCACACCTCATCTGTTTCCTACTGCTGTGCTATTACTTATAAAGAGAAGATCTTGACTATGTGCAAGACACTACAAGTACCAGAAATGTACAGTATTCAGTAATTTTTGGTTGATTTCAATTAGTCCGTGTTATTTTAATGAATGTAAAACATTTGATTGTTTCACATATAATAATGGATGAGGTCATCTTCCACCAAACCAAGCATACAGAATATTGTCATATTCTTTGACATGGAGCTGAGCAGCATGATGTGTGCATGAAAGATGGAACAAATTAGATGGTGCACTGACCCAGCAGGATAACATGCGGAAGGTCCTTGGTGACATCCTCCTCCAGAATCCCTCCTGTGGATGTTTCCACTAGGGAGGGGTGATCTGGATCAACATATTCAAGGAAATGACGATGCTGGGCAAGCAAGTTAATCAAATAATCTCTCTAATCATCACAAGCAAGTAAGGTAACTATTTTATAAACAGATGTGAACTTGCAAAATATATGAGACATTGAAAATTACAGTATACAAATATGTCTAATCTAGCTAGATTTTATTTAAGGCTCCATTTGCATAATCCCTAAGCACTAATAGTCCTTAATGTATTTATCTTTGCACCATCCCTGATTTTCAAGGAGGTCCTATTTTCCCTCCTTTTTGCAGAGGTGATACAAAAGATTACCATATTTTCTTGCATACAACATGCCCCCAAATAAGGTATGACTGTTTTGGCAAGGCAAAATAATTTTAAAAGATTTTTTTGGAGTCATGTCTGAATCCTGACCATTGCTGTGCAGCTAAAGCTACAGTTTTAATGCTCTCACAACCACTACTGAATTGCTGGGCCAAAAGTGACTGCCACTTCAGCAGTGTCTGTGAAAAGGTTAAAACTAACTCTGATGTTAAGATCACACTGTGATCCGTCCTCTCTGCAACCACAGAAAGAAGTAGAGCCCTGGCGGTCGTTACAGTGTCCCTTTGCTTCTATTCCAACAGAGAAGTCAGTTTTTCCACTTAAGACATGCAGCCCAATTTTGGAGGGATTTTTGGGGGCATGTGAGTAAATATAGTATAAGTGATTTGGTCCCAGATAACATGATGTCTGTGGTAGAGCAGGAAACTGGGCCCAGGTTTCATAAGTCTCATTACTGAAATCCTAACAGTCACTCAGTAGAAACTAGGATAAACTGTCAAGGTTTAATCCACCCACCTGTTTGTAGCCGAAGGCTTGAAGAAAATATTTTGTGTTTTCTATTATGGGGAGCCACTACTTATATGGAGTTTTGCATGCAATTGTTCAGGCGTTATTGCTACGAGATTTAATAACTCCTTTGTAAAGTAATGTCACGTGTTTATCTGGACAGTCTTCATGAAAGACCTTTCAACAACATGGTGAAGGATAAAGACACTTGTATTTTTCTTTCCTCCTTCGCTTCAGACTACCTAATAGAGCAGAGAACAAGGCATTACAACTTTCTGTATGTTAAAAAATTACCACACATGCTGCAGAGAGCAGTGATTACAGTTCGTCATGGTTTAAAACAAGTCCAGAATTCATGTTATAAGAATACAAATGAGACACATAGTAAGAGGACACATAAGGTGGCAGATAAAATACAAACACAAATTCACCTACAATCTTTGTGGAAGCTGTATTTCTTAATTCCACACCATCTTGTCCCCCTTACAACATTTTGTTTTTTCACCAGACTGCTTTTATCTACCTTTCAGCTGTCATCACCCCACCCCTCTTTCTAATGGATCATTTATTTACTTCCACTGAGCAAACTAGCACCATGGTTTTCTTTTTGTTTAATTGGTTTTTACTTTGTAAATGAAAGCAGTGGTAATAAAAAGGAAAGATTAATCGCACTGGATCGAGCCAAATGCAATGAGTGGGAATCATACAGATTTTTCCACAGACCTGTGCCAATCAATATTGAGAAATAACAGGCATAATTAAGTGATAAAAGTAGCTTACCAGACAAAGGGGTTAATATTGTGCTGAGTACAGAACAGATTTATTTTTTAAAAATGTAACTGTTTCTGGGGGAAGCAGGAGATTCACAGGTCTTATTTATTTGTTTCCCTGTTTTACTAAAAGTATTCCCTGTTTACCATAACCAAGTGCTTCTAGTCTATGTTAGGTGTTTATCTAGCTCCCATTAACATAATATCAGAACTACTTGCACTGCTAAATTTTTTTATGCCAACAACACCTCTGTGAGATCCTGCAGCTATTATCCTATTCTGTGTAAAGGGAACCGAGGCCCAGAGCAATTAACCAACTTGCCCAAAGCAACACAAGGAATCTGTCGTGACCCAGGGATGAAACTCAGTTCCACTCGTCCTAAGTTAGCACTCAGTCTAATTACCAGACTGCCTTTCTCCAGCTATTTAAATGAAAATGCATTGCTCACAACATATTAATTTTCTTCCTGAGAATAATGAATGTGACGAGTTCAATAATCTACGGGTTGAATTGAGGTTTGAGATTTCAACCTTGCAGGAGTTCAGGAGTATATTATTTCTTGAGACTTTTTAGTTCAATTTGATCTAGCAAATAAACATTTTCATGAGAGAGAGAGCTATTTTTCCTTAAAATAGATGCATTACTACAGTATCACTGAGTTCATAGGCTACTGAATTGTCACATCCAAATTATTTTCTCTAACCAAAAAAAAATTAGCTTCTGGACACAGATTTACTGATATGCCAAGTGTCTATTGGTAGTTCAGTTAGGTATATTAGCCATATTAGGACTTGATGTTCCCACCCTGGGACTGTCCCACCCATAGGCAACTCGTAGGGGGCGCACGGAGGTGCACATGCCCCCCTTGACAGGGCCGGTGCCCCCCCGACGGCCGACACTGATGCTGTCAGTAGGGCTGGTTCCCCCCTGACAGGACCACTGCCAGCGGTGGCTTCTGCGGGTGCCCCCCCAGATTCAGGAGGCACCAGTTACTCATGGTCCTGCCCAATTAGGGATGGTCACCCTATTTGGGCCTCATTTCTTCCTAAATGTTGAGATCCCTGGGGGTTTCTCTCTCCCGTAATACCCTGCAGATTTCCCTTCTCAGCAAGCGTTATGTGATGTATCATAAAAATAACAGAAATCGGGGTACAAAATTGGAGATGTAGTCCAGTCAGGGAGCTTGGTCCATATAAAAGCATGGGGGCAGCAGAGTCCCAAACTGCAACTCAAGTAAATAGGCTACTTGAACAAACCCAAATGAAATATTTTTTTACCTTAGTAATGGTGAGTTATTTTCTTTTGGTTGAAATGTTTTGACATTTCTCAAATCAAATCTGGAATTCAATTAAAAAAATGGATTTCAAATTTGCATCTGAAAATGCAAATGGGATGAAAATAAACTACTAAAATATCAAAACTTCCTGTTTGGCAGAACTCCTATATTTTAGTCAGCTCTGATCAAAATTTAGGTGTACTGGCATTCCAAGTTGTGATTTTTTTTTTAAAGCAGCATCAGTAGGAGCCTTTCTAGTTACCTGAGCAAATAAATTAACTAAAAGTCTCTTCAGTTCATTTAATGTTACAGCTTTCCACACTGCCTCCCCCCTCCACATATTTGGACAGGTCACACACAATAAAACCAAATGTTATCAAACTAACTTCCTCCTACATCTTATTTCTTCCTGAGACTGAGAAGCAGCCTATGAAATTGCAGGTTAAAAGATAATTCATTAGAAAGAAGCAGATTTAAAATAAAACTGAGTTTAAGTCCATAAAAACTGTTTTCTGCTAATTAATGAGTGTATCCTTGAGTATTAAGAAAATGAGGTTCTCTCTACTACTATTTAAAAGAATGATGCCCAATTTTTTCACCCAATAAGCTAGATGAGCAGTGCCAGGTCAGCCCATGATCTGGATCCAGTTCCTGGACCCAATACAGGATGCAGTACTGATCCAGCCAGTGCCAGATCCCTGCATGCAGAAATGGCCTGGCTCGGCCCCAATCCAGCTGTGTGTGACTCGAAAATTTGGTGGCAGGGAAGCAGTGGCAGTATTAATTGCAACTGCTCACCCACTGCCAAATTTCTGGATCCATAAGGAGCCCCAGGAGCTGGATGACATGGGATTTGGCCCACGGGCAGAGGGTTGAGCACCCTTTATTTAATAGGTGTTTTCTACCCAAGTGTTCTGTGTTAGTTAATGGTGTTGGGAAATCTCATTACATGCCTGCATTGTCATTCATCTCTTGTGTAAATTATGTAATCCTCAAATTCCTCAGGGCATACTTGTTGGCATCCTCACACTGATTTGTCTGGTACTTAGAGAATGAAGAGGGAGGCACAGAACTGGCACCAACCAGCCCAAAATCCTGAATGAGAGTTCTAGGGCAGGTCTAAATTGAGCAATAGAAAGCCTGAGTTTTCACTTGTCTTGGCAGCGGCACAAGGCAGTAAAAGATGCACTGTTCTTAAACATGTAATTTTTTGTCAACATCAGGTATATATGGGAGGTTTTTTTTAACTATTATTTAGTGATTACCTTGAGTCTCATCTTAGGGATGATAACAGATCTCCTCACTATTGACATGGGAGAAGGAACTGCATACCACTTAAAAGTTCCTGGCTGATGATGAATTGGAAGGAATACCATACAGTAGCAATTCTGTTGTTAAGAGCTATAAAACTTATGTCTTCATGTAAAGTGTGTCCTTTCATTCAGTCAAGTTTTGTCAGTTGCTAGTATATTACCAACTATTATGAATTTTCTTTTTAATGTGGTTCTATTTCCTGGCAATTATTGCTCCACAAAACCCAAATCGACAAAACCTGCTGTATATTGGATAGTCACATGTATAAAAATATTTGCTCAAGACGACCCATCTTCAGCACAGCTTAGCAAGTATCTGTCAGTCGGCTGCCACTTTCTCACAAACACATTGGTGCAGCCCTTATCTCTTGTGCTAATACTGTTTTAACATTAAATGAAAGGATAGAATGCACAGCCATAAAGAATATTAAGTGATACTAAGTAGCGATACTAAGAAGTTATCCAGAGAGAAGCTTATGCTCCAGGTCCCCCTCTTAATTAAAAAATACAAAACCATTAAGAAAGATAAGGATTCACAACCAGTATTGCAACTCAGTCTGGGCAGCAGGACACTGTATTTACTATGCCTTACTACTTGTCTACTGCAGTGCAAAGCAAATTGGGAATGGAAGAGACCCACAGGGTCATTTTGTTCATTGCCAATCCAAGTCAGAGAGGCTCACTGTGGAGATACTATTTTGTCATCAGATGATTTACTTCCACTATGCTAGCAAATGACTTTTATTTTAACATCTGCTTTGGTCTATACCTTCTGTTGACCATCTTAGAACACTTTCTAACATTTCCTTAACAAATGTTAGAATATACTGTTAGTGCTGCCTTCTGTCTCACTGAATCTTAACTTTTCTGTTAAATCTACAGAGTTACAGCTACAGAAGAATGTAAAAAAACCAGAATATTCCACCATGAATAATGGTCATGATAGTCATCATGATATACCCCAACGTGGTCCCTGCTCTTTGCACCTGTCAAAGAGAGCACAAATGGAATTAAATGCATCTGATTGGATACTTCCATAGTGTGGACTCATCAGGTGTGCAAATGGCTTAGTCAGCTCCTCAACCAAACTAAAAGAGCACCACAGAGCATGCTTTGCTTTGGCAATTCCTATTAGGTGAATATCTTTTGAGGAATAGTACCAGCTGGCAGGGCTTAAAGCAGCTCTAAGAGGCTCAAACCTTGATAAAGTCACAGCACTTATAAAGCTATAGGTTTGAGGCCATTTTTAAAAAATAGATAATTAAACATCAAATATTTATGGAGAATGGAACTATAGCCACACTCTATATTCAGAATCTTGACAAGTAACCACTGTTAAAAGGTACAAACAGTAAACTTAGACACAGTTCATCAATGTTGCAACACAAGATTGAAGTGTATTTAGACCTCACACGCCATGCCTGTTCAAATTAAAGAATTAATTCTAACCTCACGTTCCTGTTCCTAAAATAAAAAGGATTACTAATAACTTTATCCTGTTGCTGGAGTTTATGTGGGAGATGCATGTCTTGGCAGTAGTCTTTGTTGTGTTAGTAGCATAGCTGTGTGGGAAGTCTTTGCTGCCAATGAAAAGCTAAGTGTTTATGACTTCCTTTTGCAATTAAAAAAATCCATTTAAGTTTCTCATTAGAAAGACAGTGCAGACAATGACCGCGTCATATAAACTAGCTTTTGCTTTGAGACTATCACACCTGAATTTCTCCTTTGAAAATGAAACATTTCTTTGCAGAATAGATTTGCAAGCAGAACTTTGCCATACTCACTGCAAAAAGCTGCACTTGCTTATGGACAAAAAACTAATTTTGAAATATTAGTGAAATATGACAAGAATCTATTTATGGGGGATACATATTTGCATTGCTCTCATCTTGACAGCAAAGTATTTGAGTGGCATTTTTTAGAAAAATAAAATATTCACAGCAACATATAATCAGTCAATGAAAGACTGCAACATTTGCACAAAGTGAGGGAAGCCTTAGTTATGAATTTCCTGGTTTTAAGACATTAAAGCAGTGCTTCTCAATATTTTTATTCTCAAGGAATCCCTCCATAATTTTTCTCAATTTGGAGGCACGCTGCAGATGCAGGCAGAGGGAAACTCTCCTTTTCAACATGCAAGGGAGACCCCCTCAACCCTCAGTTGCCTTTATCTGATAAACCTAATGCAGGCCTTAGTGCCCTTTTCGGTGGCAGTTACTTCCCAGGCCAGCCTCCCACGTACCTCAGAACACCTTATGTAGAGCTGAGATTATGGTTTGTATGGAATGGTTTGGATAGGCATGATCCTGCCTCAGGCAGGGGGTTGGATGAAATGACCTCTGGAGGTCCCTTCCAGTCCTATACTGCTTTATGATTCTATGGTTCATACAGGGAGTTTCACCTGGCCAAAGCAGCAGCAGTGGCACCACTGCCACCACAGCACCCTTGAAGGAACTCATGGCACCCACTTTGGGAACCACTGGATTAAAGTGTCAACATGACATTCATATTACAGACCTTCATATAAATTTAAAAGACTCACCGCCAGTCCCAAGTCATTCACAATCTAAAGCCCTGATCCAGGAACAACCTCAGAGCAAGTAGATTCCTGAATAAGCATGAGGGGCCCCTGAAATCAGAGGGCTTCTGGTCTGCTCATATGAACTTCACTGGAAGATAACTGGGCCTAATGGATAAATACAAGTTTTTTTATCCTTTAATATAAAGGAAAATCTCCAGATACAAATGCATACAGAAATTTTCTAACATTGCTTTCCAACTGCATTCTGTCTGAATTTGTAAGTAATGGTTCTGCAATTGTATCAAATATTTCCCCGACCATCACATTAATTATGTCTATTGGTTACATCAAAAATGAGCAACAGAGCAAAGTTTTTGAATGAGCAAAATAAATACATCTTGCCAAATTTCCCTCCTCTCCCCCTCCACACAAATAAATCAATGATCAAATGCCCCTTGAATGGACTTCTAGAAATAATTTTCTTCAATGAGAAAATCTGAATGGCAAGTATTTTGACAGAGGTAGTTAGCTGTGTTAGTCTGAAATTAGCCTGAAGACTATGCAATGTACTGTGATGCAAAGGAAACTACCACCACATCTCCAAGAAGTAGTTTACAGAGGTTTGGTGGGAGAGGGCCTTCCCATAGCCGCTGGTAAGTAGTAAAGACTTCAAAATGGAGCCATTTCATACTTGTTAATCACATCTTTGAGAGAGAAAATTACTTCTTCTTTGGAAGGCAGCAGATGAAAAAGCCAAAGCATTCTCCTGAATTAAGTTTGGTTTTCGTACAATAATGAAGTAGAAGTATGGAAAAGAAAATCAGCTGAGCTATATCTCTATCTGCAAAAAAATAACTCACCTCCAATACTCTATTTCAAATCATTTCAATTCTATAAAAACTTTAACAGTTTTCTAAAGGCAAAATGGGTTGGTATCCTGCTCTATTTATAGGATCTATCCTCAAGCCTTCCCAAACAATTTGACACAGGATTTGAGGGCTGGGGACAAAGATGGCTTTATGCCATAAACTGAAAGAGGTGTAAGAAAGTCTCCTGCCAGACATTAGAGCTGCCTATGGACCACACACCAGTTCTGGATTCCTAGTCAGTGAGATTACCATGTCTTTAAAATAAAGCACATCCTTAAGTGTGTTGCTGGACTAATGCCAGACTACTCAATACCTTGCAGGATTGAGCACTATGATTGTCAAGGCATAAAGCAATAGTTAGCATTTATATAGAACTTCACATGTTCCAAACTGCTGTAAAAACATTACTGAATTAAGTCCTGTAAATCCTATGCATTATCACATGTGAAAGGAGGACTTATAAAGGACAAAAAAGCAATGGGGAAAATAATATCTGGCTCTCACCAGCTTAATACTACTGTTGTACAATCATAAGAATTGAAACATTCTGGAACATAGCACATCTCTTCACAAAGGCCAGCTGAAGGAAATGGAAATCTGCTATGCTTTCTTCAGCTTTGACTCAGACCTGGAAAGATGTTAGTCATACCAGTGGTAAAATCCACACCTACCTACACATATTGAATGGTTTGCCCTCAATTGGAAGACACAGAAAGCTATGAAGAGGAGCTTTTTTGCAATAATTTAAGTTATAATTTAAACAAAAGCTCTTGGAATAGCTTTTACACTTAAAAAAAAAAAAAACTTAAAATGTAGAAAAGGCTGAATTACTAGTTCCAAGTAAGGAAACAGGAATAGACCAGACACCATCACTTCTAATTTCTACTCAATTTCCCATCTTGTTATTCTTCAATAATTCCTTTTCCTCTCCTTGTGTGACCCAAATTCTCATACAAGGAAAAAGTTTAGTGTGGATTAAGTACATTAATTCTTCATGCATACAGCCCACAGCATATGGTTGGACAAATCAAGTACATATCTCACACATAGGAACATTAGACCATTGTTATGGTTGGACAAATCAAGTACTTCAAAGCTAGAAAGTACCACAGCTTGGGTACTTGCTCTACTAATTTAACTACATACGATTACTTTTCTACAAATTATGGAAGTGGCCTCAATCCTAGTCGGTTCCCCCCTCTAATCCTAGACAATCCCTCTTCAACTCTATTTCTCTTCTCCAACCTTATACCATCTTCCTCCTTCAGTCCAGCTCTTCCTCCTTTTCTAGCTGAAGCAGCAGTTTCCTCTTCTCCTCTGGCAGGACCCAGCAGGGAGGACACTGGGGGCACACATGAACATCTCCCTGTTTAATTTCCAGTGCCCAGCACCAGACCAGCCCAAAGCTGCATTTGCAAGGAAAGACTTACTAAGCCCCAAACTGAGCATGTCCAGAGGAAACAAATCTTTGGAAAAACTTATCTGTGAAGCTCTAGTAAGTTTACCTTAGTAAACTGTGGGGTTTTTTTCATAAATTCATAACTTGAGCAAATTTGGGTGGATTTTTATGTGGATGGCAGAAGACACAATCCTAATATAACAGCCACTGCACTGAGAGTACATGGAATGAAGGAACACATCCTTAAAGTGAAATAATGCCACTACTAGTGAAGTACACTCATCCCTTGTCTGTGTAAAGGGCAATTTCCTTGAAACATCAGGTATCATGGTGTAGCTTTAGTGTACACACAGGTCTTCCCTAGTTTAGTCACTTAGTCACCAGCCACCTCCCAATATTGTTTTACCCCGTCTCAGATCTCACTATGCCATTTCACTTTTCTGAACTTTACAGCTCTGGCATCACAGTGAAAATGTATCCTCTCCTATTTCAAATTCTGCTAGCAGGCAGATTCTGTCCTCTGTTTAAATGCACCAAAAACTGAGAACCTGGAAGCCCACCCATAACTTCTTATTTTCTTCAGTAAGAAAAGTGGGTGTGTTTGTCAGGTTACCACAACCTCGGAGGTAACTGCTGTATGGAAATTGAACCCAATGATGACTTGACAGGCAAACACAGGAACATGGAGCTCCTGAGCAGTTGTTTGTGTGTAAAAGCAGCTTATACTTCTTTGTTCCACTAGTTAAACGATTGTTTTACAAATGAGGTATATGGATGTGGGTGGACAGTTATAAAATAGGTGATGTGCCAGTAGATGGCACTCAAATACAGTATTGGTCATTGTCCACTATCCTGCTTATATATCAGAAATGTATTTCTTTCTATCAAGCCCAAATTTGGCAGAATTTGATGTGCTCCTTGATGCATCAATGAAATGGTTATTAATAAGGATGGGACACTAGCAGTTAGAAAGCAGAAAGATATTTTATTCAATCATGGGCTCAGTGGGTGCATCTACATGTGCACTTTACTGCAGTTGAATAATTAGCTCCGCAGTAAAGTGTCAGCATCTACATTGCAACCCATACTAGACAGAGACCCTATTCTTAAAAAGATCTTCCCAGAGCCACCCATCCTAGCCTTCAAACAAGCACCGAACCTCGCTAACCTCATCACCAGAAGCAAACTTCCTCAAGCCCAGAACACACCAAAAGGATCCAGACCGTGCCATGACAAGAAATGCAAACCCTGCCAACACATCTCCACCACCCCCACTATTACTACACCCCACAACAGAGCCATCAGCATCCCAGGATCTTACAGCTGCACCTCCAGAAATGTAATATACCTCATCCAATGCACCAAATGCCCTGATGGAAAATACGTAGGAGAGACCAAACAACAACTGCGCACCGGAATGAATGCACACCGGAAATCTATCAAAGACAGGAATACCCAATTACCGGTGGGGGCACATTTCTCACAAGAAAAACACTCTCTCTCCAATCTCTCAGTCCTGATCCTCAAAGGAAACCTACAAAACACTTCCCAGAGACGAGCCTATGAACTGCACTTCATCAACCTCCTGGATACTAAAAATCATGGACTAAATATAGACATTGGATTTATGACACATTATAACCTTCCTGACATCTGACTCCCCAGGTCTCTCTCCACTTTCATCCCCCTTATCTCTCCCCCCGCTCCCGCAGCCTGTCTCTCACCCATTGACTCCTCAATCTACATTTTCACTGACTGCCTGTCTTGTATGCATACCAGCCCAGCTGCTGGCTTCTTTACTTTTCATTCCATCCAGGAAGAGCACATACCAACTGCTGAAACTTCCTTAGCCTGACGAAGGGTTTTTGAACCCAAAAGCTTGCTTAATAATTATTTTCCAACTATTTGGGTTGGTCTAATAAAAGATATCAGATTCACCCAAGGAACCTTGTCTGAGCATCTACACATGTACCCATATTAGGGTGCAGTAAGTTAATTAACTCAGCTGTAGGATAGTACTGTCCAGGACAAATACTATCCTATGATGGAATAATTTACACTGCCACAATGCATGAGTAGATGGTGACTGAAGCTGGCTGGGGCATGAGGGTGCTATAGTGTACGGGCTGCCTCCTGGCTAACTCCGCACTGTAGCACCCACATGCCCCAGCCAGCCCTTCTACCACCTGATGCCACCACCCAAAGCCCAGGACTGAGACCCTGGGACCTCTGTCAGCCTGGGGCTGCTCCGCCCTAGCTTAATATCCTGCGGTCACGGGCACACATGTAAATGCTATGCCTAGAGGAAATAAACTGTGGTGCAAACTTCACCAGAGTTTATTTCTTCACCCTAACTGCACATGTAGATGCACCTAGTGTCAATTAAACCCTTACCAGAAAATAAGGAGTTCTTTCCTTACACTTAAGGTAGAATTATAATACTAGAACAGAGGAGTTCAGCATATTATCTGTTTTTCTTTTTTATCTGTGTTTTCACATTGCTATGTTTTACACAGCTGCCTCCTAGTTGTCATACACTCATCACCACAGGTAGAGGAATTTCAGTGTATGTGAAGTAATTTTAGGGTGTGACACCACTGTAAAAAGCTTTGAGACCTTCTGAATATAAGATACTATATACTACTGCAGGACAATCCTTCTGTACTTATACCAGTCACAGAACAGAATATAGCAAACCAATTTCTGCATCAAGTTTCACTTTGACAGGAGTAAAACGTAACTGCTCTCTCAGCTGCAGTGACAGTGTAAACTGATCTATACATCAGATTACCTAAAACTGGTTAAGAGCACACAGTAAAGGACCGTATTACCTGACTGTCAAGTACTCGCAGCTAATATACACATAAGTGGTGTGCGAAACAGGCTGTATTCAATTCAGATTCATCCCAAATCAGGGACAGTGATTCAATTCATTGATTTGGATCAGTCCCCCAATTGGATTTGGCTGAATCTGAAGATTTGATGCTGATTCGGAGAATCAGAGATTCAGCCATAGACACAACTTTAAAAGTTGCTTCTATGTGCCTCAAGGTACCAGGCGTGGCTCATGAACACTGAGATGGTGGGGTAGATGAAGTATCCCACAGGAGTGCAGGGGGGTCCCCTGCATGCTCGATGGTGAACTCGGAAGTGGATTGGAAGTACTTGCAGTCCTCTTCTGGGTCCACTGCTGAATACGCTGGGGGGCCCCCTGCACCTGGCCCAGCTCAGCAACTGGCCACGGGGGGACCCCGGGTCCACCCCCAGACCCAGGAGGCACCACTTCCTGAGCTGGGAAGGCACATGGGGGCTCCCCGATGTGCTCCCTGGCAGACCTAGAAGTGGACCGGAAGCGCTTCTGGTCCACTTCTGGGTCTGCTGCCAAGCGTGCTGGGGACCCCCCGTGCTCCTGTGGGATGCTCCATCTGCCCCATCATCTCAGCATTCATGAGCCACCTGGTACCTTGTCCGAATCGCTGAATCTTTCTGAATCTATTTGGAGGTTCCCGATTTGATTCGGAGGGATTAAAGAGTCTCCTGATTCAATTCAGATTCAGAGATTTGGCCACCAAATTAGGCCAAACCTCCGCCAAATTGAATCAGCGACTGAAGCTTTGTACAGCCCTAATATACACTATGTTGTGCATCATACAGCCACCAAAAAGTGTAACCTTGATGCATTCACACCTATGCAGAATATGGGTAGAAGGCTGCACAGGTTGAATTAGTTAACCTTATAGATTAACTAATTCATTTACAGGATCTGATTAAGTGGACTTGCAGAGAGCAGGGGCACTAAACTGAAAAAAAAATAAAGTCATTTAAATACAAAGGATAGGGAAATGGGGAGGAAAGGATTAGGTATTTTTCATAGTTTCATAGTTGGTAGGTCAGAAGGGACCTGAGCAGATCATCAAGTCCAACCCCCTGCCATGGCAGGAAAAAGTACTGGGGTCAAACGACCCCAGCAAGGTGTTCATCTAACCTCCTCTTAAAGACCCCCAGTGTAGGAGCCAGTACCATTTCACTTGGAAGTTGATTCCAGATCCTAGCCACCCTGACTGTGAAGTAGTGCCTCTTGATGTCTAGTCTGAATCTGCCCTCTGCCAGCTTATGACCGTTATTTCTAGTCACTCCTGGTAGTGATCGGGGGAACAGGGACTCCCCCATTGCCTGCTGGTCCCCTCTGACTAGTTTGTAACAGGCCACTAGATCCCCCCACTCAGCCTGCTCTTGTGGAGGCTGAACAGTTCAGGTCGCTTAGCCTCTCCTCGTAGGGTCTGCCCTGCTGTCCCCTGATCATGCGGGTGGCCCTCCTCTGGACCCTCTCAATGCTATCCACATCCCTCCTGAAGTGCAGCCCCCAGAACTGGACACAGTACTCCAACTGCGACCTGACCAGAGGCCTCTTTGAGAGTGGCAAAGGTGGGTTGATGAAATCAAAAGAGATTAAACAAAGCAGTAAACCCACTGAGAGACGGGGGCTATAAAAACTATTCCAAGTAATGGGAAAGAATCCAGAGTCTCTACGCTTAACACAATTCAGCCTGCAGATGATTTCTTGTTCTGCAATTTTATTTTCAAGGGGTTTTTTTAAAGTTCTGTTGTTTAGAACAATTATGCACATTACAGTTCACTGTAATAGGAATTAAAGGCCAGTTCTATTATCCCTAATCATTGATGATACACTTCTATCTTAAGAGCTGATCCTCACCAGCTCTCATGAGATACTTGGGCTAGGGACAGACATTATACACAAACTAGTTTAAGTGACCAGAAACTGGTTTAAACCTGTAACAGAACAGACATGCACATAAATCAGGCTGAAAATGGCTGAAACCGGTTTAAGATAAATCTGGTTGAATGCAGTATCAGCCTTAAGTGATTTGTGTCAAACCAGTTTATGCAATGTCTGCTCTAGACCCCTTGCTGGGCTGGGCAGGACTCTCTGCTCCACAGCAGAGCTGGACCCTCCTCTCTGCTCCCTGGCTGGATCTTAGCACAGACTTGCAGGCACAGTAGGGTCTGCTGGCTTCCCTGTGCACCCCTCACTCTCAATGGCTGGTTAAGCAGAGATCCCTTCCTCCCCTCTGCCACAGCAGGGACCATAGCCAGCATGTGGTATGCTAGCTAATGCCAAGATGTGTCTTGCTCGCCTGTCAAGTGATTTAGCTATTTAAAAAAAAATCTGACACACTTGGTCTTCAGTAAAAAAATAAAAGAATACCAGGACAAAAGAAATGTTAGTACAAACGAGGGAAAAATACGCATGTAAATATGTCTACAATGCGTGTAAATATGTCTACAAGACATATAAATATGTAAATATGCGTGTAAATATGTCTACGAGACACTACGATGAAGCAGGGAGGGAGATTGAAAAGCTCTGTATCATCAACAGATGCATACACTGTACACCCCCCGCCTTGCCTCAGCATGCTGGCCCGGGGCTGGTTTTCCCTTGAGCAGCCAGCAGGGAAAAGTTTAGGACCATGCAGGCAGACAACCTGAATGAGAGTCTTGCTGGGGCCTGTCCATACCCCGCTCAGCTCAGCTCCCTGCAGAAGGGAAGGGAGGACTGCACTAGTCTGCAGCCACTGCAGGCATTTGCCTGAATTTCCTTAGTCCAGAGAGAATGTCTGCCCAGTTTAAAACCAGTTCAGCCTAGTCAGGTTAGACTAACCTGCAAAGACTGAATCAATTCAGGCTCAGGCTTTTTGAATGTCTGTCCCTAGCCCTGGTGTCCTCAATTCCCACTAACTTCAGAGAGTTAGGAAAACTTTGCCTTTTATGGGTGGCCCCTCAATGCCTTGTAGCCTCAGGCCCTAGTGGAGTTTCTTTGCTTTGCTTTTGTGAGTTTGTCACGTGCATAATAGCATGTCTGTTTTGTGGTTTACTACAAAATCTAGACAAATAAATGGAATAGTTAACCATTTGCTGAGAAATAATTCACATTCAGATCAAGGTTCAGAACTGATAAAATATTAATAAATGTATTTGATAGTGATAATACCTACAGTACTTAGAAACAAGGATCACTACAGACAAGCTGCAAATACATGCATCAATAAAAGTAGCTCATGAAAATGCAGATAATAAATACACACTAACATCAAAAGAAATATTTGTGGGGTAGAGGTGGAAAGTTCATCTGTTTGTTTTCAACTGAACATTTATATTCTTGAACTAGGAATCTTTCAAATGACACAAGTAAGCTTGTGGTGAGACCCAAAATTAAACAAAAATCACAATGAACATGATAACAGATGATGGAGGACAATGAAAATACAAAGGTCAGAACACTATAAAATGAATAGTTTTAGTTCTCAAAATTTTTCTGCATGCAGATGGAGCATAAATGCTAACATAC
Source organism: Alligator sinensis (assembly GCF_000455745.1). Lineage (NCBI taxonomy): Eukaryota > Metazoa > Chordata > Crocodylia > Alligatoridae > Alligator > Alligator sinensis. The sequence goes on from NW_005842015.1 coordinate 2,368,785, forward strand.
TACTGACATTATTTTTAAGACTGCACTGCATCTCCCAACAGCTTCTGACCAGTAGGGTTACCATGTCTTAAAGATATCTTATTTTCAGGAACTGCGGCTCATACGCAAGCAACTTTTTTCCATTTTAAATCAGAACAACATTTGGCTTGAATTTTCTTGTAGAAGCAAGTGGATATCCTGACTGTTAATGACAAAAAGAACCCCAAAAAACCAACAATATAATGACTGCACCCAAAAAGCATTTTCAAATGGGCGTGTTAAATAAAAACACATCTCTGTTGGGCTTCAGATCTCCTCTTGTATGTGGCACTCTCCTCTAGCCGTGGATACAGACTATCTGCTTCTCATTGGTGGACAAGTAACCAGTATTTCTGGGTACAGATTTCTAGCCAATCAGGTCAACGTGCAGTTACACCAGTAGTTTGTAGACTCAAGACGCCCATTGGAAAATGCCAGTTCTTAGTTTTCACTCAACATTTTTACTACACAAAAGTAAGAGAGCAAGTCTTCTGTTGAAAAGACTTCAAAAAGACCACAACAGATCAGAATGCTTTTAACACTATGGATTCCTATTTGAAATCTCTGGATTTATCTTGTGAATCATGTTTGTACACCTATCAGTGCTAGCTTTGCCTGGCACCTTGTGGCACCCTTGAAAGGATCTCAAGGCCCCAGGGTGCTGTGGCACTCTGGTTGAGAATCACAGGGCACATCTACATATTCATTAATGTGTCTTAGATACTGCGCATTTAGTTTAGTACTTGCTTAATAAAATACTAACAAAGTGCACAGTGAGTAGATTTGCTGCACAATAGTGTCAGCAAACAGTTATTTTATGATGCTTACTGTACATTAGCCTAATAACACTGTGCAGTAGCGTGGCAGTTAAAACCGTGCTAATAGCCTACTACACAGTGTTATTAGGTGAATGCGCAGCATCTCAGGCAGACGTGCCCAGTTACACTACCTCTGTATTCTCAGACTTTTAGTAAATCATGTTTTGCTTAACAGTTTTTATTTAAAATGGCTGTTACTTGTAAATCTTATACCCCGGCCACACAGTACATATGTTATACAATTCACTGGTAAGTCACGATATAAATGTAGACCATGCAAGGTAACTATCACTGGATAAAAATGATTCTCTAGCTATAAAAGGAGCCAACCAGTTATAAAGTTAGCACTTAAAAATGTGTAACAGCCCTACGGCTGGCTTCTATCCATCTTTATTTTATATGTGTAGCAGGGCCATTATTATAGCAAAATGTAACCTCTACTAAGGATACAGCACTGGTAACTGTGACACAGTGTCATTGAAAACAGAAGGACATTGTACTGCTCAGATTAAACGCTGGCAGATACCAATCTCATTCATCAACATCCGCAAATCATAAAGCTTTTTACCTATAAAGGGCATGTTAGTTTCTTAATGACACATGACGCAGCATCATTAGTTAAATCACATATCTCTGTGGTTCAAACATCCTGAAATTTCCCACACACACTGACATTTAGCTTTCAGACTCTAGCACAGACATATAAAAATGTATTTTCACAAAACTTTATAGCAGAGAAGATGACACAAACTGTTACAAGCTAGGATAAAAAATAGATCTCTAAGTAAAAGACTACATACACTTTGTGATGCAGTAGACAGATGGAATGCTGTTTTCTTCACAGGTAATTTTATTTTCTATCCCTACATTCCTAGGTTTCCCCATTGGTTTTGTTTTTAGAGTAGGAAAGCACTGGCTTTGTCATCTGGGATTTCAAAACATTCCCATTCTGTATGGTGGCAACTGTTGATCCTCCCAGATCATGGTGTATGCATGAGGGCCACCCAGACCTTCAGTGCAGATGCCTGGGCAGGAATTTTTGGAGGAGTGGAGGCTGCCCCGTCCTTCCATCCTCCCTTTAGGCCATTGAGACAGAATCCAAAGACCAGACTGAGTCCAGATGTTTGGTGCCTCCATGGCTGTAGTTGTATACGTGTCTGGGAATTGGACCCATGTCTTGTGTGTGGTAGACAAGGATTCTACCACTGAAACACAGGGGACTCCCAATCTGTAGGAAGTCAAACAGAAAGAGAGGCTGGTAATTAAGACACTTACCAGGGATGTGGGAAATCTACTTTTACGGTCTTCCTCTTATTTTTCCATATCATAGGTGAGCAACCTGATCACTAGGTACTACCTATTCTGTAATGGGTCAATATTAATCTTCCTTGCTGCAGCTGGGCCTGTTCAGTCTGAGTAAGAGAGGCAACTTGATAGCCACCTACAAGTATGTCAGGGGCAAACACCAAGATCTAGGGGAGCAGGTCTTCAGAAAGGCACCCCTTGGGAGGATGAGGTCCAATGGGCACAAGCTAGTTGAGGAAAAATTTAGGCTAGACATAAGAAAAAACACTTCTTTTGCATACAGGTAACTAAAATCTGGAACACACTCCCAGCATAGGTGGTGCAGTTGCCATCCCTGGAGACGTTCAAGAAAAGGCTGGACAAGCACTTCGTGGGGTTTGTTTGAACCTAATTACCTCCTGCCTCCACAAGTGTAGAGGAGTAGAGCCTATCTTCTGTATTCTAACAAATGAATGCAGTCCAGCAACGAAGACAAATGGCTGGGATAAAGGACAGGACCTTCATGAATTTATTTATTTTTGTTCTACTGTATATCCAGGATGAAATCTTTGAAAGAAAAGTGCAAGGTAACTGCAGTGGCCACTGTATACTGCTTAACTAAATCAAATTAGTTCATCTGAGAACTTTTAAATTTAAGGGCACTGAAATAATACAGGGGGACCAAATTAAGAGAAGAACAAAAAAAGCTTAACTTTTGAATTTACATCTAGGTGCTGGGACTGTGGCAAATCACCAAGAATTACTCTAGCAAGGACTTAGAGGAAAGCAGCCACTGGAGAAAACCTGCTGCCAAGGCAACTTCAGTGGAAAATCTCTCAATATAATCTCTGTTAAATAGGTTAGTCTTTATAAGAAAGGAAAGCAGGCAATTTAAAATGTAAAGCCTAACTCTTCACTGGTTTTCCCTCTGGATCTGACAAGGTTTTTGAAGGAACACATATGTCTTAGCAGGAAAAGGAGAGCAAGGTATGAAGCACATTGCTTAGTGCCACACTTCTCCCTTTACCAGCCACTCACTTGGGGTCAGAAAGATATTTGGTAGAGAGGAAAAATGTCCTGTGGATAAGCAGAGTAGCATCCTGCATAGCCACCACACCCTCAGTGAGGACATCCTAGGATTTACTTCATGGATTTTTTTCTACTTCTCTATTATGCAATAAAGGACTTATTTAGAGAAGAAATATAGAGAAATATAGAATGCTTAACCTCCAACACAGGTCAGTTTGTCACTTCTCATCAAGAAGTCTTACCCAGATGAATAACGTGGGAATAGTCTTTGTTTGCATTAGATTAGGATGATCTAATGGTGTTTCCTGTTAATGCATATGGCCCGAACTGTGAAGTAAAATACAGTTTCTGTTTCCTGAAGGAAACAATGGCACATTTTTAAACTATCTGCTGGATTATTTGGCAAAGGAATGCTTTCTTCAAGAAAGCAGTATGGTTTTATCATGTGCAAGAGAGAGACTTAGGGCTATTTGGTTCTTCTGGAAGATTAGGATAGTGAGTGTAAAAATAATTAAGCCTGTTGGCAACACCCCAACACAAAGAACACACAATGAATCAAAGAGTCGTCTAGTATACAGCACTGAAATTATTACAAGAAAGGTCTTTAAGGTCTTGCCTGTGGGTGCAAAAACCAGTAGAAATACTAAGTTAATGACAAGATGCTTCAAAAGAAAAGGTTAGCTGACCATTAAAAAAAAGTTACTGCACATTATGACGACTATATCAATGACTTGGGGAGACGACAACCTATGGTAGTAGGATGATAACAAAAGAGTGTTGTATAGTGAAGCTGGAAAAGGTGAATGGAATATTAAAGGAGGCCTAGGAAAAGTAAAAGTACCAAACCCAAGAAATTTCACTAGTCAGCACTCTGGGCCCTCATATGCCAGGCCAGCGGGGAAAGTCTGATTCAGCCAAGCACTTGGAGGCTGCTTTCCTTCTTATGGGTCTTAATATGTCCATCCCTACTATAGCCAGAGTGCTACAGCACTCTGATGAGGTGCCCTCAGATGTACAGTGCTATATGTAATACCACACTTAACAGGGAACTCCAGCAGAGCAAGAGTTATGAAGCATGGGGTAGAAGGGAAAAGATGTCATTCAAAACACCAGAAAAATGCATGCTTTTCAGTGTTTCTTTTTTAAAAAAATCTTACAGGATGAACAAGGTGAAAACATACCACAAACATCCTAACTTAATTACTAATGAAGCACAACAGAAAGAGTGGAAGGAAGAATACAATGATTCATATTGTTCTCAGAGTCCATAATGAAGCATAAGAGCACGAGAGAGAAATGCAGATACTGGTTTCATTTTTCTTTTAACCATTTATTTATTGTACATGTAACAGCTCTCCAATGGTCTGTTGGAATAACCAAGCACAGCACTTTAGCAGTATGATCACTTTGCCCTCTCCTGAATTTCAAACATATCTTTGATTAGGTGCTTACTGAACAGCACAAAGCAAAACCCATCATATTCATAACTGCAGCAGGTCAAGCCATGGCCAAGAGGCATGCCCAAATTTCATGCAGGTCTCATACAGGCTTCAGTTCTGCAAAGCACTTGAGTATATTAACTTAAAATGAGACTTGAGCCTGATTTTAAACACGTATGTAAGGGTGCTGCTGAAGTTGGAGCATGAGGAAAGAACACAAATGGCTAATCAATTATGCATAATCTCTTTTTTAGCATGGGGCACAACTAGTATTCAATGATTCAGTGATAAGGGATACAAGACAGGATGATAATGCTGCCAGGCTCCTGGCTTTTCTTGGACAAAAACACTAGTCTTAAAAAAATAAAAAATAAAATAAAAAGGTTTCCTAGTCTGAGTCAGCAGCCCATTTACAAAATGTTGCTGTCAAAGTTTAGGTAGGCATCTGCCCTGTTTGACAGAACATACAGACCTGGGTTTGAACAAACAGGCTAGATGGAAACAGAGACTTAAACAATGGATGGTAAGTTGCACAACAGAGCTGAAAGCCAACACTTTGTTCTTGCTGTAAGACACAAAAGAGAACTCACCTTTTATCAGCTGATTCTAGATAAGTTTTCTTTTAAAAAACAAGAAAGAAAGGGAAGGAAATACAGAAAGGTGTGTTCTTGGTGTGCTGCAATACCAGTAAAACTTGTTTTCCAGCATGGGCTTATTGCTGTTGATTTCTGGGTTCTCTGGGTCACTTTCCCTTTTTTCTTTTACTAGTAAATTCAAGGCAAAGCAAGTTCAAAAACATGTTGTAGACTCCAAAAACATTAAACAGAAATACTGAATCCTCTTTATGTCTGCTTGAAACCAACTTCTGAAATAGAGCCAGCCTCAGTCAGTTGCAGTGATGTGTTTTAAACTAACAGAAATTAAATACAGAACCTTAACTTAAAAAAAAAAAAAAAAAGGACTGGACAACACTGTTTTCAAGCTGAAAATTATGGGTTTCCTGACACACTACATATCCCTTTTTTGACACATCAGGCACTAGTCTGACAACTCAATTTTGGGGAGCTGTTTTAATAGCAGAGTATTGCTGTTATGATATATACATATATTTTTAATCTTGCATGAGGAAGACCATTACAAATAATTTTATTTTCTCAATTACAAATGCAAGCACACTACATAATGCCTAAGAGGTGCACTCTGGCCCCGCAGGCCCATGTCAAGCTATGCTTGGTCTCCGGCTTCTGCTGTTTGTCAGCGCCCAGGGCCTGTGGGGCCGGACTGCATCTCCCAAGTGCCACATGAGACACTGGGCAGAAGCAGCCCCACTTACCTGGCACCATGTGGCAGGCCCTGGGCAAGCCTCACTTAGGCCCTGGTGGCTACAGCTCCAACTGCCCCTCAGTATCAGGCGGGCAAGCAGGGCTGCTTCCACACAGCACCCCCCACAGTGCCAGCAGAGATCAGCTTCTGCATGAGGGGAACGGAGCACAGCAATGGGCCTCCACACTGCCCTGTCTTACCCTGCCATCAGGGCTCCTGAGAGTTGTGGGGTCAGGGAGAAGAGGTGTGCACACGCACACACCGGGAGCCCTGATGGCAGGATGGAATAGTGCAGAGGCCCATATGTAGGCGCCATCCCCCAGCCACAGAAAGTGGTTGGCAAGTGCCGGCTCTAGGCTCCGGGTGGGGGGGCAGGGAAGCAGGTAGGACAGGGCTGTGTGCACACATGTATATATACACAGCCCCCCAAAGCTCACCAAAACTTGTGGCCCTCCAGCCCAAATAACTGCCTAGCCCTGTTCTAAACTCTTCATTCCACAGGTGTGAACAACTTTTATTTGTAAATGGTCTATAATGGTTTCACTACTCCAGCTATCCTTACTTCTGCAATGCTGCTGTCTGTTAGCTGCTTGTAGTAACATAGCTCCCATGCCACAGCCCTGCAGACTGTTTTTTAACTCTAGATACAAAAATTAACTCAGTTGTAGAAAAGTGAACATTAGCTCTGGTGTGGAAATCTTCAATGAAACATTAGAGGTAATGTCCAGATGCTCAACAAGACTTGGTTTTGTTTTATGAATCTGAAAGAGACATACATTTATACATTTAACTATAATAACTCCAGGACTAATGAAACTACATTTTAAAATTATTTTTACCTAGTTTGTTTTGTTTTCATATAGAATATACGGTATAGCAAATTAATGCGTATTCCAATAAAGGGTTTTTTTTTGCTTCAATCTTAAATCAAATAATATAGCTCTAAGCCCCTACTTATTAGTGAAGCTTCTAGGTTTTTTTTAACTGGAGAAAAATGTGTGTTGTGTTGTATGTGATGATGCACCACACCATCTGCAACCCCTTTTCAAATCCTAAATCCACCCATGCACCGGTGCAGCACTGGAGGTGGGAGGACACACAGCAGTGAGCAGGGAGGGCATGCCCAGTGCAGCATTAGGGGGTGTGCCTGCATGGGAGCACAGTACAGTAGAGGCTGGGGGAGTGTCCACACAGGGAACAGACCAGTGGCTCATGCCTAGCCTGGTACGAACCACACAGTGTGCAGACAGGGCTCATATGACCCCTGAGGATCTTAGAGGTTAGACAGACCTACTTATACAACACTTAGCATCTATACATGATAACAATCAGGTCTGCCCAAAAGACCACCAACATGGCAGGAAGAACAGAGGAAATATGCCCATATTATAGGTGAAAACTGAGATGTGAAGGATTTTCTAGAGCAGTGGTTCCCAATCTTTTTTTGCCATGACCTGCTACTGGGAGCAGAGTGCAGCGACAACTCGTCTTTTGTGTGTGGCACTATCGGCATTGCCCCCATGAACCTCATTTGGGTCACAACCTAAGGTTGGGAACCGCTGTTCTAGAGATATTTCAGTACCTAACAATAAAGTGGGATTTAAAAAAACTCTTAGTTCATTTATATATCTAGTTTCCATTAAAATAAATTGGATCAGGTACCTAACCTGATTGGACACTTCTAAAAATCCAGCTAGGCAAAACTGTGACACTTCAGGTAGTCAAGGGCCTTTGATAATCTGACCCATAAAGGCACAGCTGCCTGTCTCAAACACCTTCAAGATCATGGAGTAGACTCAGATTTGCAACAAAATTTTGCACAAATCATCTGCTTCATCCACACCCACAACAACTTCACTTTCAACAATTATTGCTTCCTTTAAACCATGGGCGCAGCTATGGGCACAACGTCTCCTCAATATGCCAACCTCTTTATGAGCCAGCTGAAGGAAAACTTTCTAGAAAACTGCACCAAACCAGTATTATACCTACATTACTTGTAGGTATACAAGTTGACCCCAGCTGACTTCCTGCCCTTTGGGCGGGGGGCTGGACTCGATGATCTTCCGAAGTCCCTTCCAGCCCTGATGTCTATGAAATCTATGAAATCTATTACATAGATGATATTGTCATTATCTGGACTGAATACTTGGACTCACTTATTGACTTCCACCACAGGTTTAACAATCATCATCCCACGATCAAACTTTCTCTAGAATACTCCTACGCTAACATTAACTTTCTAGAAACCACAGTGCATATCCAGGATGGCACCCTACACATGACTAGATATAGAAAACCCACAGATCACCACAAGATCAGCAACCATCACAAGCACACCAAAAAAAGCTGTTGATATCACCACATCTGGTCAGAACAGAATACTCATAAGGCCCGCTTCACCAGCCTAATCTTCCTTTGTACAACAAGGACACAGCAGAAGAGAAATAGGCCATACATTTGAAAGACCTATCCAAGTACCCCAAAGTATCCTGCTACAATACAGAAAGAAACCCCCCTGCGACCTCACACCCCCAGCAGTCACCTGCCACCCAACACTGGAATTAAACAGAAGAGTCACAGAACAACTACAGCCTCTACTTCACAAAGATCAGACTTTGAGAGAGCTACTCTCAGCCATTCTGCTCCTGGCTTTCACACATCCCTTTAACCTTGCTCAGTTCATCTTCAGAAGCAAAATCTCCACTGCTCAACAGACATCAAGTGAAACACAGCCTTGCCTTGGCAAGAAATGTTTAATCTGTTAGGATATCTCCGCTGCCACTTCTATCAACACCCCCCATAAAGAAATCATCAAAATCCATGGTTCCTACAAATGCATTTCCTAAAATGTGATATACCCAATCCAATGTTTTTAACTGTGTAAAGCACAGAGAATATTTTCAATTACTAAGTATGGAAATTGTAAATGATAAGCAGGTAATTTAAGTAAACCACTTGAGAACTTGCTAACAAAACATCTTCCTTATTTAGACATTTTGCTAAAATATTCTGAACATATCTCAGTCAATATTGCATGTCAATAACCTTTAAACTCTTTAAAGGTTTTATACATGTGCTTGACTGCAAATAATCCCATGACTTCAGTCGAAGTTCTCTCTATGCACAAAATTATGCATAAACTTTGCAGGATTGAGACCTCCCAGATCTGTTCTTTGCAGCTTGTGCTGTCATGAGACATATTATCAGGAAATATTAAATGTTAAACTTCTGTTGCAGTTTGAAGCCCCTGACATTAAGCAGCCACTTCAGTGTATATTTTTAGCAAGTGTCAGTAGAATGTAAGAATATGATCTGCCACCATATCAAGAACATCTGTTTGAGTAACACATGTCCTCAATGTAAACTAATTATGCTTTAAGATATAAACTTTCCAAAACTATTCTTGAATGGTTCTGAAATATTAGAACTACTAATCAGTATGAGCTAGTCCAAGAAAGAGTAGAATGATTTGTACATGCTTTTTTACAAGGAAGCCCATCAACACTCCAGATTTAGTATCAGTGTTTAGTATTTGGCGTTTTGATGTATTCAATAACCTCTCACAAATAAAGGAAAGTTTCCAGCCTTTGCAAACAGGATTCTCAGAACAGCTCAAACACTGGAGCTGGGTGTAATTATTTAGGAAAATAACTTATTTACCATAAATCATGTTGACTTTGGCCAATAATTTTAGCTGAAGAAAACCAACAAAAATCTGAAAAGGCAAACTTTTCCCTTCTGTTTTTTAAACAAGGACATTTAAAAAACAACTTTAGGAACTAAATAGATATAACTTTTTTAAATGACATTATAAAACCCATTCCAAAATACTTTGGGTCAAACAAATGTTTTATTTGACCCAAAATTAAATATTTGGGGGTAGGCAGGGGGATTCCATTCAGGCAATAACAGCAAAAACAATACTGGTTCATTACAACAAGAATTCTTGATGAGCCATCAGATAAGAAAATCAAATGTTTGCACGTGTTTCTGGGAAGGCTGCTTGTGCCATCCCGCAGTTCTCTCACTACTATTTATTCCTTCCTGTTCTGCATCACTAAGAGAAAAAAATCACAAGTAGAATAAAGCTGTACAACTGAGCACTGCAATATTTGTCCAGAATATTGAACACTTAATTTAAACATGTACAGAGCTGTACTAACACAACAGACAATGAGAAGACCCTTAAATCAGCAGTGTCAAACTTGTTTGGCCCTGTGGGCTGAATCTAAACGATGGGGCTTCCCATGGACCACATGACCCACTACTTCTGGCATTAATCCCCATGGCTGCCTGAGCTGATGTTTCAGCATGGCTCTAAAACTCAGGAAGTTACCACCATAACTGCTTGCACTCTCTTTTCCCCTGCTGCCAATTTTTGTCACCAAATTTAAAGACCCCAGTTTCAGCAGCAACTTAGAGGGAGGGCAGACAGGAGAAAAGGGAAGGAGAAGAGGCAACCATTGTTAACTCCCATGGTGAAACAGCAGCTGCCTACACACATGCAGCGAGACTACTCCAATGAGCTGTAATTATAGCATGTCAGAGCAGATTCAATTAATCAAGTCTGCAGGAGCATGGTAATTACTGAGCTCCAGAAGACTCCATTCAGCATCACATGTATCAGTGTCCCCGTGCTCAAACATGTTGGTGGGGGTGTTTTAACTAAAGCTCATTCAACGAGCTTTAAAGAGCCCCCACCGCCATTTTTCAGCACAGAGACACTGATACGTGTGATGCTACAGGTACTTTAAGTAGAGCAGCTCTTGGAGCCACTCTAATTAACACCCTCCCCCCCCCCCCCCCCCCC
>NW_005842015.1:2379535-2381521 GCF_000455745.1 Alligator sinensis
ACACACACACACACACACACACACACACACACACACACACACACACACACACACACACGTTCCAGGAACACATGTATAAACACCCAACAATTCTGGCAGACACAGAGATCAACATCACCACTGCAGGGGCTCCAGCAGCTATAGCAATGAGCCCATGGGTGGAATACAAAGTGCAGAGGATGGTCCAGTCTGAAATGCTCTGCATGCTGCATGACCACCTCTGTGGAGCAGGTCTAGACCAGGGGCCATACGGTGATACCCTTGCCCTAGGCCAACATAATCTACAGTTCAGTTTTCTGAAAATTGCAGCACTTTTGATGCACAAAGTTAACCAAAGTAACATCCCTATATAGACAAACAGGGCCTAAATCAGAGTCTGGCCTTTAGTCAAGCTCAGTAATAAGTAGCTCTAGTGTGTAACTCTTAGGAGTAAGGCTGGTCCAAATTTGGAATAATGAGCATTTTGGAAAGTCTAGGCTTTCATAACTTGTCCCAGGTCATATAACTAGTCAGCCGTAATCAACTAATTAATTCTGCATTAACTAAAAAGAGTTAAGATTAGTGTGATATTTAGGCTGTCTGTCACTGTACAAGCTTCAAAGCAGAAAACAGTCTGGATATCAGGACAGTAAAATCCCTGTTCTCTGGCACAAGTGGGGAATGGGGGTTGCTGGGTATCTAAAAATGCCAGTTACCTGAGGCCGGCGATTTTTTCATAGATTCATAGATGTTAGGGTCGGAAGGGACCTCAATAGATCATCGAGTCCGACCCACTGCATAAGCATGAAAGAGTGCTGGGTCTAGATGACCCCAGCTAGATACTCATCTAACCTCCTCTTGAAGACCCCCAGGGTAGGAGAGAGCACCACCTCCCTTGGGAGCCCGTTCCAGACCTTGGCCACTCGAACTGTCAAGAAGTTCTTCCTAATGTCCAGTCTAAACCTGCTCTCTGCTAGCTTGTGGCCATTATTTCTTGTAACCCCGGGGGGGCGCCTTGGTGAATAAATACTCACCAATTCCCTTCTGTGCCCCCGTGATGAACTTATAGGCAGCCACAAGGTCGCCTCTCAACCTTCTCTTGCGGAGGCTGAAAAGGTCCAGTTTCTCTAGTCTCTCCTCATACAGCTTGGTCTGCAGGCCCTTAACCATACAAGTGGCCCTTCTCTGGACCCTCTCCAGGTTATCCGCATCCTTCTTGAAGTGTGGTGCCCAGAATTGCACGCAGTATTCCAACTGAGGTCTGACCAGTGCCCGATAGAGGGGAAGTATCACCTCCTTGGACCTGTTCGTCATGCATCTGCTGACGCACGATAAAGTGCCATTGGCTTTTTTGATGGCTTCGTCACAGTGCCGACTCATGTTCATCTTGGAGTCCACTAGGACTCCAAGATCCCTTTCCAATTCTGTGCCACCCAGCAGGTCATTCCCTAGGCTGTAGGTGTGCTGGACATTTTTCCTCCCTAGGTGCAGCACTTTGCATTTCTCCTTGTTGAACTGCATTCTGTTGTTTTCTGCCCACTTGTCCAACCTGTCCAGATCTGCTTGCAGCTGTTCCCTGCCCTCCGGCATGTCCACTTCTCCCCATAGCTTTGTGTCATCTGCAAACTTGGACAGAGTACATTTCACTCCCTCGTCCAAGTCACTGATGAAGACATTAAAGAGTATCGGTCCAAGGACCCCGCCCTGCGGGACCCCACTGCCCACACCCTTCCAGGTCGAAACCAACCCATCCACCATTACTCTCTGGGTGCTACTATGCCCTCTTGCTGCCTTTCCTCTGAGAAGGAATAGAATTAGCTTGTGCACTGAGGATCACTCCCTTGAGGAGCAACCACTCTTCCTGAACTCCCCTCCCCTTGGGGTCATGGTCCCGTAGGGCCTCACCAGCAAGCCTTCTGAGCTTGTCAAAGTCAGCTTTCCTGAAGTCAAGGACTTCTGCTTTGCTGACTGACTTGCCAGCTTTACAGCAGATGGTGAAGGTGATCA
>NW_005842015.1:2381551-2403798 GCF_000455745.1 Alligator sinensis
ACTTGGCCTGTGTGCCACGAGCTTTCAAATATTCCCGCCAGTGGCTCTGCAATGATGTCGGCCAGTGCCTTTAGCACCCTCGGATGGAGCTCATCCGGGCCTGCCGACTTAAAGGCATCCAGTTCTTCCAAGTGACTCTGCACCTTCTCAGGGTCTACGCATGGAAGTCTGGCGCCTTGCTGTTGCCTCTCTACAACCCCAGTGAGAGACTTGTCGTGCCCTTCTCTTAGGAACACTGAGGCAAAGAACTCGTTGAGGAGTTCAGCCTTGTCCCCTCTGTCCGTCACCAATTGTTTCTGCCCATTTAGCAGGGGTCCTATTCCTCCCTGGGCCTTCCTTTTACTCCCTATATATCTAAAAAACAATTTCTTGTTGTCTTTTACTTGGGTTGCCATCCTCAGCTCCATGGTAGCTTTGGCCCGTCTAACTGCCTCCCTACAAGAACGAGCAGAGGAGGTATATTCGTCTTTGGTGATCTCTCCCTGTTTCCACTTTTTATGTGCTCCCCTTTTGGCCCTTAGGCTGCCCTGGATTTCTGTGGTCAGCCAGGGAAGCCTCCTGGCCCCTTTCCCTCTTTTACCTCGCACGGGGATCGTCTTGCTTTGTGCCCGAAGGATCGTTTCCTTAAGGCACAGCCACCCTTCTTGGGCTCCCATCACTTCAAAACTCCTACTCTGCAGTGCGTCCTTGACTAATCGCCTGAGTTCATTGAGAACAGCTTTCCTAAAGTCTAGCACTTTCATCCTACTAGTTACCTTACCCACTCGACGCCTTATGGTGAATTCTATTATTAGGTGATCACTGTCCCCCAGATGGCTACCGATCTGTAGGTCCCCTACCACGTAGGGCCATTTTGGCCAGGCGCAGAGGGGGTGGCAACGGCTGCACACATGGAGGGGAACGGGGTAGGGGTATAGAGGCTGCACACGGAGCGGTTGCAGTGGGGGGGGGTGGTGGCAGTGGCTGCCTTGTGCGATCTTTCTCCCCCGCTGCCCCACCTGCATCCAGCTGGATAACAGGGATTTTACTGTATTTGAATCCTGCATCTATATGAGGTAAGGAGAAGAAGAGGAGGAGCCATTTGGAATAGATAACCCTCGAGATCCCCTTCCATGTCATATTTGTATGATTTGAGGTATAATTTTCAAAGTTATACTTTTAAAGAAGCCTTGAATTACATTTCCAAGTGCTAGTCATTATAAGCTTATTGAAACTAGAGAGCTTTTTTGTTTCTTCAACCAGAGGCATACATGAGCACTTTTGCATCCTGGGTGGCAGTGGCTGATATCTTTGTGCCCTGCCCTTCCCCAACTCAGCACCCAGGACTGGTGCGTCAGTCACCCCCTGCTTAGCTGTACTGCCTTTTCCATGTTTCTACAATACATCTGAAAGAGGCACAGATTCTACAACATTCCTGAGGGAGTTGTGAATATAGGGCCAGACTGGGATGCCTCTTCTTCTCTTGATTTACACCTTAATCTATAACAGGGGTGGGCAATTATTTGAACCGGAGGGCCACTCAAACAGTTTTGGTGAGCTGTCAAGGACTAGATCAGCAACCATGGTCCCACCAGGTCAGCACTCCTCCTTCCCCCACCAACAGCGCACCAAAACTCCCTATGTGGCTCTGCTCCCCACTGGGCCAGGCAGCTGAGATGGGGCTGCAGGCGGGTGGAGAATGGCATTCAGAAGTGGGATGGGCAAGCAGGGCTGATGCTGGGATCATGGGGCGGTAACAGCATGGTAACAGGGCCCAGGGCAGAGTCACAATCTGCTCCCCACATGCCCCTGCGACAGAAGCTGGTTCTGCAGGAAGGGTCGTGTGGGGAGCAGATCAAGGCTCTGCCCTGTGCCCCAGCCCTGCACTGTCACAGCCCTGCAATCCCAGAGTCTCCAAGGAGACTGGCTGGGACCTACACACACAGGGCATGTAGCCAGGCAGACGGAATGGGGCCACAGGTGGGTGAGATGCAATGTGTAGGAGTGGGAGGGGTGGGGGGGTGGGGCAGTGACAGCATGAGGCCAGGGCCTGAGGTAGAGCTGTAATCTGCTTCCCGTACACCCCTGCCCACAGAACTGGGCCCGGGCCCCAGCCCTACAATATCACCGCCCCATGATCCTGGCCCATGAACCCAGCCCCTCCCATCCTGCTCCTGGACACTGCTCCCTGCTTGCCCAAGGCCCCGTCCCATTCACCCAGCCATGCACCCTGCCCACATGAGTCCTGCCCCCCGTGGTTGGTGCAGGGTGGATGGGCCAGGGTGCCTGGGCAGCAGGGCTGGGTCCAGCAACAGTAGCTGGAGGGAGCCACTGCCACTGGGGCTGTCAGGAAGTGAGTCCGGCCACTATGCCACCCCAGCCCTGCAGTGTGCATGGAGTTGTCAGGACCAGCTGCACACTCTGTGACCTGGTCTGCCCCCCACACTTCAGCCAGGTGGGACCATGGGATATGCCACGAGACATAAAAAATTCCTTTGTGGGCTGTATTTTGCCCACTCCTTATCTATAACTTTTAAGTCAATGGGTCTACCTGGGGCGGAAGGAGCTACTTGTTCTAAGAGTTTCACAACCTGAGGACAGTCATGAGTATTACTCTCAGATTGGCATACCTGATCTTGTGGATACATAGTGATAAAACGTTGGAGAAATCAATGATGTCCAAACACAGCAATAGAAGAATCAGCATGTTGCTTAGGAAACTGTCTTTGAGTGACATTACTTAACCAGTAGGAATCACTGAAATGGCACCCATACTAGTAGGTAGTAATATTTCCCTATGCAATGTCACCTTTTTCTTTGTAAGTAAAGGCTTTGTTCTATCCTGGAAACCCTTGGCAACAGGCTTGGAAAAAATCACAAAGTCAATAACGTTCACATGTTCAGGACACAAATGACAAAATTCTATTCATAATCTCATTTAGTTCTGTTCTACTATATGCTGTAAGAAATGTCTTTGAACCTTTGTCTTAGTGAGTTCCCGCTCTCTGTGATCTCTATACCTTTGCCACAAACGCAGACGTTTTGAACAACAGTAACTGAGAAAACAGTTTTAGACTATGATTGTTTATGTATTTCAGGTCACCGTGAGGCATGGTGCCATCCATAGGGAGTGCTCCCAGCTTTAAAAAGCCAACATTATTAAAAAATTCCAAGAACATGCACCTATGATGCATACAATCAGCTTAACCTTGACTATGCTAGAACCTTCACTATCACAAACAGTTAAAAATGAGTGGTGGATGGAGTTCACAGAAATTTCAATGAGGGAAACAGAAGTGCAGTGGTGATAAGAGGACAGACAAACCCAACGCAAAATAATTATCTTGCAAACGTGAGTCATGTGTCTTAATGTCTTGCTCTCTCAGTGAATAATTCTTTCTACACTGTGAAAGAAAATCAGATCATTGTGCAATTTCTTAATAAGTCTTATGCCCTGGCTATTTATGCTGTGAGTTATAACTATAGTTCCAGAGATGGTGGTAAAAAAATAAGTAACACCATTTTCTTTGACAGATTGTATAGCATAGATTTATACAACACTGGCATTCTTCAGTTGAAATAGAAGAGTAATTGTTTTCATTTTATTTTATGCCTCCCTAACTTTGAGCCTAGAGAACTCCTGGAATTAATACTAATGGAAGTTGCAACAGGGCAAAAAATAATATTTGATGCTGCTTGCAGATGTTAAAAAAACAAAACTAAACACACTTCACTGGAAGGAGTAGCGTGTTACTTCAACCTGGCTCTGCAGCATCTGTAAAGGATGGGCACTTCAGCGGAGCTTTTTGGCACTTCTAGCTAAAGCTGATTCAATCAGCTATTAGATATAAGTGCCAAAAAAGCCCCACTAAAGCACCCAATTTATACAGACATTGGGTGAGCCAGGCTGAAGTAACATACCGCCTCTTCTGGGCATGTGTGGGGCTTGGCATGGGATCTCACCAAGTTTAAAGTAAAGCATTGGGGTTTTTTTAGAGGTTTTTTTTTTTATGACTGCAAACATCCTGAGTGGCAACATCAGGGAAAATATCAATAATGTAGTGTCCCTAAAATGGATTTGTAAAAGACTTAAATATTTCCTTTTTCCAATAGAAAGCCTCTTTACATGAAGCAACAGCCCCTAAGCATTCAAAGTGTTACATGGAGGTTGTGGCCCCAGTCCAGGAAATACATAATTTGTGCTTAAGTCCCATTTATGTCACCTAGATTTAAGCACAAGCTTAATAATGATTTCTAGATTAGGGATGATTTCTGAAACATGCCCTGAGTTATGTGGGTCTTCCATTCAGCTGTTGGAAATCACACATCTAAAAACTTTTCAGTATCTTGTGAGCCTGAATTCTGTCACGCTTATCTGAGAATATATCGCTGTTTAAAAGGAAGTAGTATATATAACTCACTTAGCAACAATTAAAGAGGTAGGTGTTGTACACAAAGGTGCATCTACATGTGTGTTTTACTGCAGAAGTTGACTAATTCACTCTGCAGTAAAATGTCACCATCCACACGTGAGCCAGTATTACAGTACTGTAAATTAACTCCACTGTAAGATAGTATTGTCAGGGACAGTACTATCTTATGGTGAGTAATTAACCGCAATCAAATGCTCATGTGGACAGTGACAGCCAGGCAAATAGCATCCGGCCAGCCCAGCCAGCCCCTCTGCCACCAGAGCCCAGAACCCAGAGCTGATCACCACCCCACTGCCAGCCTAGGGCTGCTCTATCCTGACTCTGATTGTTGTGGTCCAAGATGCATGGGTAGACACTGTGCCCAGGAGCTGTTAATTCCATTGTGAACTGCTCCAGAGTTTATTGCATTGCTTTAACAGCATATGTAGATGCACACAAAGAGAAGAAGTGGGAATGGTTAGCTTCAACTAGTTCATCACTGAACTATACCCATCATTTGGGAACACACAAAAAACTACATCAGAGTTAATTTATGTTCATTCCAAACCCATGTGTCACTGGCAGCTTTCAAATGAACAAAATGCAGTAGCTTTTTCCAAGTGATTCAGATGAGTGAGATCTGCTATAGTCGACATATTCCAGCAGAGGGCTCCAAAGCAGCAGTAGGAATAGTGACTCGCTCAACCACCAGTAAAACGAGTGTCACTAACTTAATGAACTTTAATATAGCTAGAATAAATTAGGAGTCCCTTGCTAAATCATCCAAGTATCAAGTCTGACCATTGCATGCTAGTAGGTATCCTAGCTTTCAGGAAGGGAATGAAAGGTTTTGGTATACTACTGACCAGGAGGAAATATTTAAAACTAGAACGGGTTAATAATACACATGGACATGTTATAAAAGCAACGGTCTTTTAAATTTAGACATTTCATGTTTAAATTTTCTGGGATTTTTTCATCTTCTCTGATCGTCTTTTGTTACAGGATAGAAAAAAAAAAAGATAGGAAAAAAAGAAGAAAGGGGAACAGGGGAGCTTTTTCTTTTCCTTCAGAAAAGTGAAAGTTTAAAAACAAAGACTAAATTTACAACAAACCAAAAACAAATACCTAATTTAAAAACAATATAAGGGGGGGGGGGGCTATTTCTACACTGAAAAATATTTTAAATGAAAAATTTCAACCAACTTGTACCATTAAATTGTCTATATATACAGTGGAAATCACAGTGCTTCAGTGCTATACAACTTCTTGTATGCTTATCCTATAGTAACTGACAACAAACACCAGTCTTTGTAGATAGTGTTTTCGGCAGACATTCTCCAGCAATAGTGGGTCAGAGACTGCCCAGCATGCATTTCACTAGACAACATCACTCGCACTTTTCTAAGATTAGTCGCATCAAAGTGCATATTAGGGAACTAACAAATACAGCTTATAGCCCTATAAACAATCCAAATGTTAAAGATAACATAATTTGTTCTGCTTAGTAGCTGCTGTGCTCCGCTTCAGCTCGAGTTTGCAACTCTGTTGCGTCAAGGCTTTCCCTATGCTTGATTATTTTAGGGACACCACTACATTAATTACCACAGATGACTACTGGCCCAAGCCAGCCCTTCTAAGTGTTCAAGGAGGACTTTTTGGCCAAACATTTGCTCTGCTGATTAATGAAGCAGCTGTCTAAGGAAATAAATAGATGAAAGACTTTTTATAACAACATTTTGAATTTTTCAGTTTCTTAAAAAATGAACACAGGGCAGACAACAGCAGATAATAAACAGAATTGTTTATTTCATTACCCATATATCTCTTATGCAGACAAGTCTGTCATACAGGTTAATAAGAACATTAGACAGTAGCCAATGCAGCACTGAACCAGGTAAAAATGTTGTTTATACAAAACTTTTGGAGAGTATTGGAAAACTTTTTTAAAAGTTTACTCAATATGGAGTAGTCCATCTCTGTTTATATTACAGCTACCAGAAGTAGGATTAGTTGTTACAACAGCATGACAGGGCTACATTAGAGGATTTTGTTCCCACAATTCCCAACCAAATTGATGGTCAACAAAAGTGGAATCCTATTCAAAAAGCACCCTTACATCTCTGAACTGTACAACAGAATTGATCTGGAATGTAGATGTGTTTAATGATTGTGGAACCCTTCAAGCCAATGTAAATTGGGGAATGTTCATCCTTTCCATGGTCCACATTCCTTGCAGAAGAGATTAGGTTTTCTTTAGGATGACTGTATTCATGGACTAGTCTTAAAATCTATGCATCCACCTTGCTTCTCCCCCTAAGTCACCATGCCTAACCTTATTTTTCTTTATCTGAAATGAAAACATCCTGTCATTTACCAGCTGATATCTAACAAATTAACATCTAAACAGTCTCTTAGGGCATCTATACATGTGCTCTGGGTTTGGGGGTGGAGGGGCAGTTTAATTAAAGTGGCTCTGGGAGCCACTCTAATTAAAGTGCCCACAGCGTCACTTGTATTCAGCATCCCGCACTTCAAAATGGCAGTTGGAGCACTTTAACTAAAGCTTGTTTGATAAGCTTTAGTTGAAGTGCCCCCATTGTCATTTTGAAATGTGGGGATGCTGAATGCATGCAACGCAGAGACTGCTGAAGTGCACTAATTAGCACGCTCCAGCAGACTCAATTAATTGAGTCTGCTCTGATGCATGATAATTAGCACGCATCAGAGAAGAGGTTTATCATGTGTATACGTGCCCTCAGTGTAAGAAGACTGTTCATCTAGGCTACTATGCTAAGGCTGTCAGTCAAAAAATACTTGAGAAAACTAACTGTGAAAAATCTATTTATAACTTATACCTTTCTCTTTAGGTCACGGGCTTCAAAGAGTTTAGGTTTATCAAAAAGGTTTTGTTGTTGTAACTTATGATCAACCAAAGCAAAAGCATGTAAGGGGGGTTAAAAGCCAACTTTATAAGTTCAGTCTCTTTCCAGGAGCTCAGGGTAATTTTTTGCCAGAATTTTCAGTCATTGTGAACCAATCCAAAATTAATTAAATTATTCCATAGGTAAAATAAAGACTTGCTGCTGTTCCAAAGCATCTTCTACACACGAGTCATTTGAACAAACATTGTTTCACAATACCCCAGTGACGTAGGTAACAATCATAATTTGCACTTTATAGGTTAAGTGACCTGCCCAAAGTTGCACAGGAAATATGATGCCTATTTGGGAGTAGGACCTTGATTCCCCACCCGAGGTTCACATAAGACAACCTTTCCTCCCATATAGCCCAGGAATGTAACAACTTCTGGTGCCAGGAAACTTCCTCAAGCACATTTCTCAAGGGTACATCATGCTTCCTCTAAGGAATCTGAATAGAATGTACCTCATTATCCAAGGCTAGATCTACCTTGGCTTGGGAGAGGTTGTCCAGCATTCCCAATTCCTCCTTTGGCCACAGTATTGAGGACACCTGAAGTCCATAGTCATGACCCTTCCAACTGGGTAAACAGGCAAGACTGGTGTAGCACCTGCCACACAGACAACAAGGCCAGAATTTCTATTTTCACCAAGTGGAGAGACAAATTATAAATAAATAGTAGGCACTTTCAGGGATGTGCCTACACAACAGTTTAACTGAACATAATTGTGATGAGTAATATAATGATAATGTCCATATTTCTCAATTAAGCTCCATGGAAACTTGGATCAGAAGAGCTAGAATCAGAAAAAGATAGCTGCAAAGCAAAGGTTTCTGGTAACCATGCACAAGAGATGCTTCCAGCAGAACACCGAAAATCCTTGTGGAGGACAGCAGTCCCAGTCTTAATGTGAAGAGTATATGTCGTAACCCAGAAGGCTTGATTAAATGAGGCTGCCAGAGAAGGGGTACCATGGGCTATCTTGCTTCTACAATTCCCCGATGAACAGAGCTCTAACCTGCACCATCATCAGCCAACTTCTCTACAGTCATTTCTAATAATTTATGTGCAATTCAAGATGATAATCTTGGACCAAAAATCATTAAAGGAACATGGCTGGTATCCCAGAAACTTGAGCAACTATATCTCCCTAGTGCTTTGCTGTAGCTGTTGTTTATTATCTGCAATATCACAGCACTTAAGGGACCCACTGATGGACCAGGACCCAATGGTGTACAACCACAAGGGGAGACTCTGCCCCCAAAAGCTTAGAGAAGTGATTCTCAAATAAGATGCCATGACATCCTTATAAGAGTGCTGTGGGATGCCACATAGTATTAGCAGCTAGGTATGCAAATACCTACATATGATTCATAAGCTAAATCTGGAGATTTCAATCACCTACCCCTAATGATTGCCAAGAGTTTTTTTCTGGCTCATGGAAAAGGTAGGGCTGAGGAATGTTCTGAAGAAGGATACTAAGTATTTTGTGGATCTCTCTGGTGAACTAGTCCCAAGAGTGAAAGGCAGTGTGAGGTAAAGCATGAAGGAACTGTTTTTAAAATGTAACCAGGGGGCAGTGGAGACTGGTATCATGTGCTATTTGGAGGAGGCAAGAGCTGACTTGCTGATATTGAAGGAAAGATCACAGATAGAAAAAGGGATAAGCCATGAAGGATCTTGAAAATGGGAACAATTAATTCATGATTAATACAGTAGGGAGACGTGGTTAAGGCAACTAGCTAACAAAATTATTCTTACCACTATGCTTGGAATAGATGAGAGAGGAGAAACACTACATCTGTCAAAGCCAGAAAAAAAATTCTATGCAGAAAAAAAATATGCAATACTTAAACATAGGCTAGATGTGATGACCTAGATAGGATGGTTGAAGGTAAAGATGGGAGTTTCTGGCTTGAAGAATAGGCAGGATGGTGTTGCCCACAGTGATACGGAGAGAGAGGTAGAAGGGAGATCAGTTCATTCTCTCACTAGCAGTCCCTTCAATTAAACTAGATAAGTACTGGTCTCTGGTTGTTCTTAGCAAGACCTTTCAGTTATCTTGTAAATCATACAGATGTTCATGACTTTTGTTGCACTTGGGGTTTGTTGTTTTGTTTTAACTTGCAGCCTCTGCAAAAAAGCCCATCATTTTGTTGCTGATGGTGGAGGGGTGGTATATACTTATTTATATACAGAGTGAAGAAACCACTCCATTGAAGAAAGCATACAGGTGACCATGGGCAGATCCATCCATGACTGCAGCAAGGAGGGGTATGGCTGGAGTATCTTTGCCATGACCCTGGATGATAACCAGCTCTCCGAGTTCACCAGTACAACAGTTGAACAATTGCTGGAGCTCCACATGTGAGCTCTGAGCTCACCAGCCGGTTGACACAAGGTCTGGCCGGAGCCCCTGGTTTTGCACGACTCCAGAGTCCAGTAGGTGAATGTCACTACTGTTTGTCTCCCCTTCCCACCCCACCCCTTGAATTCAGCAGCAAGGGAAAAGAGATGAATGATGCTGGTGCTCAGCCTTTATTTCATGCAGCTCTAGAGGCCAGGGGGCGAGTACTACTGCCACTCATCCCCTTTTCCCCGCTACTGAATTCAGTGGGAGCAGGGGAGGAGGCTGGGGAAGTACAAACAGGGGTGGTGTTCATTTGCTGGCCTCCAGAGCTGTGTGAAAGCAGCGGTTCCAGCCAGGGTCTGTGACAATCAGCTGATGAAGTCAGAGCTCATGGTTCATAAGGAGATCCAGTAGGAGCTGAGCTGACATGCCAGTGAGCTCAGAGAGTTTGCTGCACAAGTGTCACACAGCCATAGGGGAGTGTGATTGCATTTCTGTGGCTCTCACCCCCAGATCCAGCCCTGCAAAGAACCCACCCCTGCAGATCACCCTCACCCCCTCACCTATTAAACTCCAGAGTAGAATAGATTCTTATGCAAGCTTTCTGCCCTGGGTGAATTTCAAATATATTTATTAAGAGTGATCTGTACATAGTTTAAAAAAATATGAAGTCAATCATCTCAAGGAGTCCCTGATAGATATATTTTTTTTGGTCCTTGTGACAAAATGGTAAATAGCAGAACACTACAGCTAGGGACAGACATTCAAAAAGCCTGATCCTGAATTGATTCAATCTTTGCAGGTTAGTATAACCTGGCTAGGCTAAATCACTTTGTAACTGCTAAGACATCCCTTCTGGACTGAAAAATTTCAGGCACATGCCTATAGTGGCTCAGACTAGAACCCAGGGACACTAAAGCAGCCCTCTCTTACTTCCACAGTGCTGAGCTGAGGGGAGCATGGCCAGGCCCCGGCAGGATGCTCTGATTATTCCCCACCCCACCCCCAAAGCAGCCCAGCAGGAAATGTTTATCACCCCTAACTCAGTGTTTATCAATCCATTAAGAAAACAATGCCTCTCTCTATTAACTAATGGAGCTCTTTTTAAACAGCTCTTCCAAGGAAGGAGATTAAGCTACCTGTTGATTAGCTCCAAAAAGCCTGTCTGCCTTTGTCTCTCCCACAGCACAGACTGTAGCCAGAATGTGGTCTGCTAGTTAATGCTGAGGTGTCTGTGTAAGGCAGAGGGGTGTGGGGGAATAATCCCTTTTTAGCAGGGAGAAGCTGTGCAGATGCTCTGTGCTTGCAAGTTTCTGCCAGAGATGCAGCGAGGGAGCAGAGGGGAAGGGCCAGCCCTGCTGTGGAGCAGAGTCACGTGCAGCCCAGAGAGCATGCCGGGATGCTGGGAAACTCTGGTTTATCTTAAATCAGCAAGGACTCTGGGGCAGACATTGCATAAACTGGTTTGACCCATATCAGTTAAGTCTGATAGTACATTCAACCAGATTTATCTTAAACCAGTTTCAGCCATTTTCAAACTGGTTTATGTGCACTGAATATCTGTTCTGTTACACGTTTAAACCAGTTTCTGATCACTTAAACAGTTTATGTGCAATACCTGTCCCTAGCCCAGATGTGGGTGAGGTTTGTCTACTAAGTCATTCAGATATCCAATGCTTGAAACCACTGCAGACATGCAGAGTGCTGCATGTTCTGAAGCTAAGTCCGGTACAATGCACTTGGAGGTAATCTAAGAGGCTAGGGGTAAATATAAAAAATATAGGCAGAAGGAGGGCCACTAACATGCTACAGGAAAACTGCAAGAACAAAGTTTACATTCATGTACTGCTATAGGAATTGGTAATAAAATCAAACCCTAGGTACAGGTAAATTTGGGCTTTATCACTATGTTCAGACCAAAGTAGGTGTGCCACCTTTCATGGGCTTTTATATATCATTCCACATCTATAAAACACCATTCAATACAAACACCAACTAATTCACCGCAAATCTTGTCTTAACTCTGGATTGGGTCATAGAGGTTAGATGAGGCATGTGTTAGAGCAGGTGCTGGCAACATTTTTGGGCAGAGTGCCAAAAACACCCACAACCTCGATTTGTAAGATGTTGGTGTGCCAGAGGCAGATGGCAGGGCACCCACCAGGGTCCCAACCCTTGGTGTAGCAGTGCAGCCCCAGCACTTTCCCCAAGGTGTGCATGCCAAGCAAAATGTCTACCCCTGTTAGAGGATGGAAAGAGAAGGCAACTGTAAAGATGTTAATAAAACCTGTTCCCTCCCCTATCAATTATCTACTACCTTTTTTCTTTTCTTACCTCTTTATCAATATTCATTCATGCAATGCTAAGCACCGTCTTGCCACACTTTTTAGGGTGCCTGTAGAAATATCAGAGCAGCAGAAGTATCAGAGCAGCGTGTCAGAGCAGACAAGTCTGTTAGAGAGTGCTAATTAGCACACTCCAGAAGCCTCCCCGTCTCATGTATCAGAGCCCCCATGCTTCAAAATGGCTGTGGGGGCACTCTAAAGCTTGTTCAGCAAGCTTTAGTTAAAACACCACCACCGCCATTTTGAAGTGTGGGGCTGCTGATACATAAGACTCTGCGGGCGCTTTAATTAGAGTGGGTCTTGGAGTATCCCCACCCCCAGAGCACATGTAAAAGACACCCTTAGAGCCCAGCTCCATGAGCAGAGATCCCAAACCTGTTTTAAGTGCTTAGTAGGACACTGCTCTCCTCTCTTGTGCTTTCATTTCTTATCCCCATGAATTTTGCATTCCCTTCTATGCTTTGGCCCGTCTTCACCAGAAGAGTAAAGGATGCCTCATTCTAATCTTCTCCATAGCCTTGCACTTGAGGCAGGTCTCCTATTTCTGAGCATTTTAACCACTTGGCTATTATATAAGAAATAGGGAACTTTAGGCACTTGAATAAACTTTCTGGTACAAATGTAGACACTGAGGCTGGATCCAGATGTGCAAGCACGTGCAGTTTGTGGCACCGCAAACCTCTGTGTGGCACCACGAACCCCACACATTGCACATTAAACCATGCACAGTGCTGCTAATTTTCAATGCCAGGACAAAAATTGCTACTGGGATTTCCCAGTAACAAAAAAAAAACCCTGAAGAAAAAAGCGGTATGAAGCACACCAAGGCAGTGTGCACTGGGAGATATGTGGAGATGGGGGAGCAGGCAGCCCAGGCTCTACAGAGCCCTAAAACTGAGGCACCCTGCAGCCAGCCGCTCCCCAACTGACTAGGGTACAGTGTGTCTCAGGACGGGGAGTAGGTAGACTTGGGCTGGCTGCTCCCCTGCCTTCACGTGCCTCAGCATGGGGGATCCACTGCAGAGCCCCCACACTGAGGCACGTGAAGCCCCTGTGCTGAGGAACACTGTTCCCCCAGCCAGCTGCAGACCAGCTGGCTGAGGTGCAGTGCACCTCAGTGTGGGGGCTCCACACTGCATGAAGAAGGAGGACCCTGGGCTGCCTGCTCCCCCATCTCTACGTGCCACTCCCCAGCTTGCCAGGGCACAGGTTGCCTCAGTGCAAGGGCTGCCTGAAACAGCCTGGGCCCCAACACATGGAGCAGCAGGATCATGTCCCACTGCAAAGCACGCAAGCAGGGGTGTGCACTTCAGTACAAAGTAACAGCACAAATCTGTGCCACTACTATTTGTGCTGCTACAAATGCACACCCCTGCTCATGCGGATGCGGCCTGAGAAGCTATAGTTGTCAAAGGGCCCTTCTATACATTCACATTGAAGTCACATTAACCAGCAATAGACTTGTTACACATTTTAATGCACTACATTTTCAGCTGGTTGGCTCTCTTTATAGCTGTATAGTTATTTGTATAGTGTAATTATTATTCTGCAGGTGTGGCTAGTCTAAATTTATTGCAAGATTAACCAGTTAATTGTGTGATAATTACTTTGCACTTGTGGCCAGTCTAAATTTATTCCATGATTAACTAGTTAATAGCATAATAAATGTAATGTGTAGCAGGGGCCAAAGTGCTCCTATACACATGCAGGGAGGCTGCTCCAACAAGCTGTAATTACAGCGTATTGGAGCAGACTCAATTAATCAAGTTTGCTGAAGTGTGGTAATTACTGCATTCCAGCAGACTCCAGCATCACGTCTATCAGCATCCCCATGCTGAAAAATGGCAATTAAAGCGTCCTCCCTCTCCCCACAGCCACCTCCTGGAACACATCTATAAATGCCCAAAGTGGTTTTTTTGTGGATTGCTCATTTCAGTGGAGATGGCTTAATTGTTGCAACTTAAGCACTTGTGTCTCTTTTTGGCTCTCTTCAGGTTATGAGAGCCTTACTTATGTTGAGTAGCATCCTATTCTAAAAAGTGGCCTCGGTGAAGCCAAAGGGTGTATTAGAGGTCAGTAGTGCTTTTCAGTACAATTAAGGGCAATAACCTTTATTGTATACGCTTTTTCCAATCCCGTTTTTAAGATGGTCAATACATTCTGCTGTTGTAGTATTAACAAAAAAATCCAAACATGAGATACCTCTAAAATTGTACTTCAACTAATTTTACAAAGTCTTTTCCAGCCCATGCTCAAAATCCAAATGGAACCTTTTCATACTGTTGTAAGCTGCTGGGAATGTCAGCTTATGGTACTTCAGATGCAGTGATTCTCATCAATGGGGCTTCACCGTTTGCTGTTAAACCATAAACACTTTCAGCATCGTGATTATACCTAACAAATATTATCAGGTTGCACTTACCCATTCTACAGTGTGTGTGTGTGTGTGTGTGTGTGTGTGTGTGTGTGTGTGTGTGTGTGTGTGTGTGTTGGGGGGGGGGGTTAAATGCATTAACTACCAAGTGCTTTCTTAAAGTAACCTTAACGATGTGATTATGTCAGACCAATGTGCATTCTATGTTACCTTCTATTATACTGCTTTACTTTAAAGGTCTGAATACTACTTAACATCAGGCATATATCAGATTTACTAAAGAATGGGCTAACAACTGTTTTCTACCATCCAAACCCTACGACAAAATTTGTTGTTAGCATTGGTATCCAAGTTAATATTCTGTAAAGCACTTATCTTTTATTATCCGTGTACACTGCAAAATTGTAAACAAATTTGGTTTACAATGGGGTAAAAAACTTAAGTGAGCCACGAAGTCAAAGTTCTGTTTTGATACTTCCAGTGTCTCCTGGTTTGAGCTGGATCAGAAATGCCACAAGATGGGTTGTTCTCATGGTCATGTTATACATTCACGTCTGATCAGAACTGAGAGCAACTTTGATCTGGTTCGTGCATTTCCTAAATATGTTTTTCCACCCACAATTTGTGATTTTTCAGTTAGGCATCTTTTCTGGGCTTGACACAAAATAAGTACCTGAAGCTCTAGCATACAAGTGCTCTGACGTTGGAGGGGGAGAAGGGGGGCAGTGCAATGCTTTAATTAGAGTGGCTCCAAGAGCCACTCTAAAAAACTGCAGCTTAATTCAAGTGCCCCCGCCACCATTTTTAATCATGGGGATTGCTGATACATGAGACAAGGGAGGCTGCTAGAGCACAGTAATTACCATGCTCCAGCAGACTCGAACAATTACAGTGTGTCCAAGCAGCTTCCATGTTTGTGTACAGGCACACTGCTTTTCTGCTGATTGAGATCCCTCCCAGTGCAGTCGAATGTGAGACTTCTTTCAGGCAGGCTTTGCAACCCACGTGGTTATGATTTAAACCACTACATCAGCTAACAGGCTGTATGCATGCATCAAATAAAGGCATTGATGTTATGATCTTCATCTGTATACTACCTATATAAATAATGCTTTGCAAAGTGATGGATTTCATGAAAAGCAACAGGAAGAATATGAAGTGACTACAGTGTCACTGATTAACTGATTCTCTTGTACTTAAAATCTTTTGTTTTAATTTTAATCCATCTCATTTAGATTTGAGAATTATTTGTGAAGCCATAAAATCCTGTCACACAGAAGAACAAAAGTTTTAAAACAAACTTCTCCAGGTGGGAACTTTCTTTGCCAAGTACTCTATACGTTATAATAATCTATAAATAAAACATCTCCACCACTTGAATTTTAAATTATCTTAAAGAGCCCTGCTAGAAAAAACAGCTGTACAAGGTGGGGCCATGGAAACAAAGTCCTGATCATAAATCAAACCAACCAGAAAGAAAATGCCACTGGAAAAGAAATGGGATACCACTGTGGAGGCAAACAGGTTCTCGCTTGGAGAAGTAAACAGATTCTTGTTTGCAGAAAACTGAAGCATACTTTAAAGTAATATCGACCCTGCTGTTTGCTCTCTATCCTTCTGGGAGGAGAACAAGATACCCTCTGGTTCTTAGGGTAATGTCACATGAAACATTAAGACATCCAATACATGGACATTAATTTAGTCTAGGAATATTCTGTGTTGGGGAGTTGAATACCATGCCTATCATTTATGTCCACAAGAGGCTTATTGAAAGGTGACTGGCCAGGAACTATTAGCAACAAGTTATCCATTAGGGCTGTGCAAAGCTTCGGTCTCCAATTCAGTTCAGAGGAGATTCGGCCCGATTTGGTTGCTGAATCTCCGAATCCAAATCGAATCAGGAGACCCATTAATCTCTCCTAATTGAATTGGAAGCTTCTGACTTGATTCCGAGAGATTCAATGATTTGGCCATAGACACCGCCTTATATGTTTTTTCTACGTACCTCAAGGTACCAAGTGCAGCTCATGAACACTGAGATGGTGCGGTGGATGGACATCCCACAGGAGTGCGGGAGAGGTCCCCTGCGCACTAAGCGGTGGATCTGGAAGCGGACCAGAAGTACTTCCAGTCTACTTCCAGGTCCACAGTGGAGCGCGTGGGGGACCCCCGCGCTCCCTGGCTCGGAAACGGATGCCTCCTGGGTCTGGGGGGGGCACCTGGGGTCCACCCACAGCTAATTGCTGAGCTGGGAGAGTGCAGGGGGGTCCCCTGCGCACTCAGCAGTGGACCTGGAAGCAGACAAGAAGTACTTCCGGTCCACTTCTGGGTCTGCCACTGAGTGCAAGGGGAACCCCCCCAACCCTGCACTCCCATGGGATGCTCCATCCACCCCCCATCTCAGCATTCATGAGCTGTACCCGGTACCTCGAGGCATGCAGAAAAAACTTATAAAGCTGTGTCTATGGCTGAATCACTGATTCTCCAAATCAGAATCGAATCTTCAGATTTGGCCAAATTGAATTGGGACAGTGATCCAAATCAGCAAATCAAATCACTGTCCCCCAAATCAGGCTGAATCCAAATCACCTGCTTTACACACCACTATTATTCATCTATTTTCTAAAGTTGAAAAATCACTTGACATTTTTTAGCAAGCATCTTTAAGAAGACCAGTAAGAGGGACAGTGACACCTGATTCAGTACTTTGCAGAAATAAAGGCTTTTTTTTGTGGCTTTTTTAAAAAACTAAGCCTTAACTAATACAAAAAATAAAGCTATAGTCAACCTCCCGCCCCACACACACACACACACTTTATGCATATGTGATTGGGACAGGGAATTAAAGACTCCTGCTTCCATTTCCTGACTTGAGGCACAGCCTCTGGTATGAGAAGTACTACTCCAAATGTAAGACTATAGCTATGCAGTGATATAGGTGCTGCCCATTCTATGTAAGAATAATAAGCCAGAACCCACAAAAATCATAAGATTTCTTTTCTCTTCTTTTTTTTTTTTAAATCATAAGCAATGGGTCCTTTAGTTAGCTCCTGGATTTTGAGCCTGTAGGGGGCACCTGGGTTATAATTTAAAAGTATAAACAAGAAAGAAAAGCTAGCTCACCCACCTCAAGTCACCAAACCTGGAACTTGAACTCAAATCTCTCATATGGTAAGCAGAAACTCTGCCACACAGCCACCAGTACTGGTATTGAAAGAAAGAAAAGAAATCTGATATTTTTACCTATTAACAGGTCTCTACAACAGAGGTCAGCAAGCTATAGCCTGCAGGCCAGATCCAGCCCACAGGAGTAGGGAATGATATTACAGGGAAGTGGGATACCTTCTCTACCCAACACCATTTATTCCTTTGCTCCATACCATTGACTTCATTTGCAGTGACCAACATCCTTGCTCTGTGCTGAGGGGTCCTTTGCTGCCTCGTGCCGCTGAATAATAGCATCATAGAAAATGAGGGTTGGGAGGGACTTC
Organism: Alligator sinensis; assembly: GCF_000455745.1. Classification (NCBI taxonomy): domain Eukaryota; kingdom Metazoa; phylum Chordata; order Crocodylia; family Alligatoridae; genus Alligator; species Alligator sinensis. Next base: position 2,399,426 of record NW_005842015.1, read on the forward strand.
AGGAGGTCATCTAGTCCAACTCCCTGCTCAAAACAGGACCATCCCCAACTACATCATTCCAGCCAGGGTTTTGTTTAACTGGGCCTTAAAAACTCCAAGGATGGAAATTTCACCACATCTCTAGGTAGCCTGTTCCAGTGCTTCAACACCCTCCTAGTGAGAAAGATTTTCCTAATATTCAATCTAAACCTATCCTGCTGCAACTTGAAACCATTGCTCCTTGTTCTGTCATCTGTTATCACTGAGAACAGTCTAGCTCCATCCTCTTTGGAGCCACCCTTCAGGTAGTTAATGACTGCTATCAAATCCCCCCTCCTTTGCTGAGCGCTGCTTTAGAAGCTTTAAGAATATCATTAAAAAACTGAGGGGCAGTAACACTGTTTGGCATGTCCCTCAGATGGAGAGAAAACACCTTCTTAACTAGGGTTACCAACTCTGACTGAAGCTATTCCAGCTGATTTTTTTCCCCCAACCTAACAATATCATTAACTGTACTGTTCAACCTGTTCACAATATCAATCTCCCAGATTGCTTTCAATAGTACCGGAATTGGCATCAATCTCCCGGTGAGACTCCCGGCCAATCTGGGAGGGTTGGCAATCCTATTCTTAACTGAGATCCTGATTAACATTGCTAATGAAAGAAGTGATGATCCCAACACACTGAGGAACAAAAGAAAGAACAATGGGCCCAATGGAGGAAGGGCAAAAGCCACCACAGCCACACAGGTGCGCTCGCCAGTGGCTCTTGGTCACCTGCCAGCAGCCAAATTCTCTTGTCCCAACCAGTGGGACAACTCTCGGTGTTCTACCTTGCTCTTCTGGATCCCTTTCAAAGCTACAGAAGCTACACGTATTTCTGGGAGGTTTTGTGGTCCGAGTGGCCAGAGGTCTTGCATCAACTTGTTACATAACAGAGGAACTCAGCTGCTATTTGGAAGACAGGGGGAGATGTAATATTGTATTGTGTAACATAGTTTCCCCTGCTGGATGTTTATGTTTCATAGCAAATTATCAGTCAACCATAAGTGTCTGTTTTGTGAATGACAAGTAGGACTAATGAGGTCTTCCATGAGTTTCAAACTAAAGTGTGGGCCCAATGGAACAAGCAAGGCTGACTAACTGAAATGAAAGCAAAGAAATTCTCTCTCAGGAGATTATTTCCTCATTTTGTTTTGCTTCTGACCTCCCATCTCCCCAAATAAGGGCTAGTGGGTTCTCCTCATGTTATTTTTTTTCCCTTCAGTTCATGCCCTATTTGACATCTTACAATGCAGGAAGGATTTGCATTCAGTAAAGGAATCTGGAATGTCCTGTTCTGTGTCAGTAAGTGTAGGACAGTGTGCCAGGTATATTATTTATTCATCCAGCACTCTTGATGCATCACAGTACTTCACAAAACACATAAAAAGAAAAATATTCCTATCTTGCAGAACTTATAGACATAAGAGGAAAGTAACCTGGCACAGGCGAAGAGAATTAGTAAGCACACTGACACAGAGAGGACTCATAGGATAAATAGGCTCTAAAGGGAAGTTCTGAAGAAAAAGAAGAGCAAGGCATGAAGAGGAAGAATCTGCTATGCTCAAAATGTGAGAACGGACTAAGATATAAGGTTTGGAAGGCAAGAAGTGTGTATAGATTCATTGGATTCATTTGACTGTAGGTCTGCCCAGCTACAAACACAACTATGCCATATTTTCTAGTTATAATAAGTTTTCTCTAGCCCAGTTTCTAGCAAGCTTGTGATTTGTGGCATAATCTCAGCATTATCCAGGTCACAGCCTGGTTATGGTATACTGCCAAAGTCCAGCCCTCCCCTCCTCCCCACCCAAAGGGGCCATAGATACAACTGAGCTTCAAAACAGCATACCTTCCTATGCTCCTGGCCTTGCTAAACAGCCAAGAGCACTTACTGTGCCATCAGCCTAGCAATTTTTTTTTTTGGGGGGGGGGGGGGGGGGGGGAAGAGAAGAGTTTTAGTCGCACAGAGTATTTAAATTCTGACAGAGACTACATTACAAGGGAAACATGTCTTCATATACCAACCAGATTTGAAAGAGTTACTTTGTTGCATGCCAAGCTATTTTAAAACTTTTTGCTGCTGCAAAAAGTCCATCTGGCACATTTCACACAATAATAATATGAAAGCATCCTCACTGGTCTCCTTTGGAAGTTCATCCCCAACAGCTGTGCCCATTAAGCCACAATGGTAAAGGGCAAGAAGCCAACAATCAAGCAATCAGGAAAAAGGAAATCCCTTGCATCATACAATTCATTTGCTTGAAACTGTCTGGAAACTGGCTCTTCAGGATATAAAGTTCACAGTACACTTTGCTAAGGATTCACAAGTTTCCAGGTCTTTGACCCAAAATTGCTTGAACATCCTCCTTCAGTCTTATAATACAGAGGAAGGCATAACTGAGAGCAAAAAGGCTTAGACTTTCCCTATACTTCTTGTATTCCCTTTGAAAGAGGGAGGAATGTGCCTTCTTTCCCAACTGCAGTTATTTAATTCCTTTCTGTCAGTAAGAATAAAAACATTTTGTTTTGTTTCTCTGGAAGTCAGTAACAAATGTGGCCCAATACACGGAGAACCAATTAAACCAATAATAAAAGATAAAACAATGGTTACCTCCTTGTACTCAAGGTCACCAGGAAATACAAAAGTAACTGTTATCAGCCAGCACACATTTGGAATAGCTCTGCCATGCCTCGCACAGAACGTGCATTTTGAGCCCTCTGAACTTTTTTAGGATGAACGATGGATGAGGATTTATGGGGGTAAGATGATCCTGCAAAATTTTAGTGATCTTCTCACATGGTTTTATTCACAAAATAGTGACTTCAAGTGTTGCCAGAAGGGAAACCTTGATATAAGCAGAGACAGAACAGCTTCTAAAAAGCTGGTATCAAACTGTTAAAAATAGACCACTTATATTTTTACCCTTTGGATATAAAGCCCAGGAAAATAACAAGAGGAAGACTATGAAGTAATACTTGTGAGTCTTCATGGGGCCTAAAAAAAGTCTGCATTAATTCCTAAAGGAATTATTCACTTGACTCAATAATGGCAATGTTATTTAATATAGGTCCGTCAAAGTGACTGTGTGCTTTGATGATTGAAAAACAAAGGAACTACCATATACAACATGACCCCAAATAAAATACACACCTTGTTTTTGGAAGGCAGAATGTAGGCAACAGCCAACAAAGTAGAAATTGCCAATTTTGAAATAAAGCCATTTAGTGACAAAAAACCCTTAAAAAACCTGAAAAAACTGAACCAGTACAGCCAATGCCATTTGTTAAAACATAAGCACTATTTACAACATATTATTAACAAGTTTTTAGCACAAAGGCATGATGAATTTCAGAAAGGCACTCCATGTCCCTTAGAATTTTTGCATTTGGCATTTGTTGTAAATATATGCCATAGAGGTAGAAGCCTAAAACAGTGCATGGACAGGATTTAAGCAGGTTCTGTGTCCTGCCTTAAGATGTTGCTGTTTGTCTTTTGTAGGAAAACAACATCTGAAGCTCAGGTAACTTCATCGCACACCATTATTTACAATAAAACAGGCACTAAAATACCCCCAGAATGGCTGATCTGTTTGTTTTTTTTAAACTGCTTGTTTCTAAACAAGAGCTGGGCTTACATGATGAGTTAGTTCCACAGGGTGCATCTACATGAGACACTAAAAATGTAGAAGACTAATTCTACTGCACATTAGCATGTCATGGTAAAAGCCTTGCTAATGTGCAATAGAAGTAGTCTACTGCACGTTAGCATCACGTAAAAACATGTGCTTGTGCTACTGCGCAGTAGTGCTGATTACGGTACATTAAGTTGGTACCTGTTATAACAGGTAGTAAACTTAATGTGCTGTAATTACGGCACATTAATGCACATGTAGACGGCCACAGAAACTCCAAGCTTCATGGTTCAGATACTATCAGGCTCCAGCAACCACTGAAATTCGCACTTCATAATCTAAAAAGACCGCACTGAATTTAACTAGTTGTGGCAGACTTTTAGGTTTGCAGATACAAATGAAAAATTACTAAGCACATATTGTCATTCCAGACATAAAACACTCCTGTGTGTGCACTTGCCAAAAACTGTATACACATTTACTCTTCTCAGGTATGTTGATGACACTCAACCACCCAGCTCAGGTAATCATACAAGTGAACACCCCATCCTGTCATCAAGTGCTATTGTTCCCATATAAGACTCTTCCTAATGCTGTTTAAATACACAACAGTACAAACTCTTGACGCAAGCGGCCTTTGTTTCTTCCACAACAGATTTGTAACATTAAATATTTATAGCTTAAAGAGTTAATGTGAAACTCATAACATTGTTTTCCC